>NC_045549.1:31022279-31351445 GCF_009769535.1 Thamnophis elegans | reverse complement strand
TCTAAGAGAAAAGATTCACCCTGTAGCATCAATCCCTCCTCCAAGTAACGCAGGTGGCCATGCTGAGGTGCTTCAGTTAAAGTGAAGACAATTCGATCAGTGTCTGTATCTTTATCAGTAGCATCTAGCTGAGTAGTGGTGAGAAAGAAACTGTGCCCCTCAAACACAGTGAAACCAGCATTGGTTATTTGTGGGGGCTGATTATTCACTGGTTGCAAAAAGAAAGTGAAAATACCTAGAACGGAATTACCAGCTGTATCTTCTACACTGTAAGTGAATTGTGCTATTCTTGGAGTAATGCCAAGTTCTTGGTCTGGTGGTCTATAGGCCACTTTATGATGATTTATCTGTGCTTGAGTGAAATGGGTAATGGGCACCAGAGGGCTGTCAGTCAATACAATTTCACCTGCCAAGACAGGGTGATTTTCGTCAATGTCAGTTGGTGATGTAAGCACTGTATATTTCAGCTCTCTATCATCTGTGTCCAAATCAGTATAACACAGATAATGCTTCTTGAAATGTGTCACTTGATATTCCAGGACAGTCATCTGTAAAGTTGTCCCTGGATATAGTTCTGGAGATAAGTTATCTACTGGCTGTATCTTGATGATAAACACCTGTTCTTCAGATTGATTTGGAGGGTCATTATCATCTTGGAGATAGAATACAAACTGGTCCATCACTACATTGGTGCTATGAGGTCCAATATGCCTGTAGAACAACTTTCCATCCAGGATATCCTCTTGCAGCCATTCAGTCACTACCTTCTCATACATACCCTCACTGTCTATAAAGTGCCAGTGGGATGGATCACTCTGATCTTCTTCCATACCTTCTTCTTTTTCATAGGCTGATGGAACCTCTTCCTGACGCAATAGAAGCTCACCCAAATGTTTCCGAACAGGTATACCTGAAGATTTTTTAACCTCCTTAACAACAAATTGAATAGTTGAGTCATCAGAATCTATATCAGTAGCACTAAGAACAAAGGGTGAGATCTGCACTACCTGGTGCTCACTGAGGACCAAGCCAGTGTTGGCATTAAGGAGTGGTGGTTGATCATCATCAGGGATGATTGTAATTGGATAAAAAAACTCCACCTGGTGTTGTCCATCCTCCATGCGGAAGATAATGTTATCACTGAAACTGTCCTCACTGCTGTCATGCTGGTAGATCACCTGTCCAGCTTCCAACTCTGCTGCAGTAAAGAAATGACGACCAGGAGATGCACCCAAAACTCTCAGTTCACCATGTTTTAGACCTTTTGTAACCCAAATCTTCACTTCCCCTAAGTTGTCCTCATCACTGATTACAAGATTGTCAGAAAGCGGCCTTGACTGGCCTTCAAAAAGCATCATCTGAGGGCCAGAAATGCGATTAAAGACAGCCACCGGAGCCAAAGTGTTCATAGGTTTCACCACCACCATGAAGGCAAAGGGGTCTGAAGAGGCACCCTCAGGGTCCAACACCTCCATCTCAAATTGGAAAAGGCGCTCATGGTCCGAGTCCACTGTAGGAGGCTGGTAGGCAATCTTCAGCTCCCTCAACTCCCGCTGAGTGAAAGAAGTGAGTGGCCGACGAGGATCATCCGTACTTAGCAAGTAACCAGTTGTGTCCTCCTGCCCTCCAACACTGAGCCAGGGAGAGGTGAGATTAAATAGCAGCAGATCTGAGGGGGTCTCCAAGTCCTCCGCAGCCAACATGTCAGGGGTGATGGCGGTAAGCACAAACTGATCCACCTCCATCATGAGCAAAGCCACAAAGCTGGGCTTGGGGGGCGTGTTCTCAGCCCCATCCCGGATCCGAACCACCACCTGAAAGTATTCCTGTTGGCTTAGGCTCTCGGGAGATCCGCTGTCCTTCAGCACTTCCACCCGCATGGGGATGTAGTCGCGGTTGGGGGAGGGCGTGGGAGCCGTGTGCTGGTAGCGGATGCTCTCGCTGAGGAAGCGGCGGCAGTCGTTGCTGTAGCCGGGCGGCAGGGGGCGCCCGAAGGCGTCGATCAAGCGCCCGTAGGAAGGCAGGTGGTTGCCGCTGCTGGACGGGTGAGGGAGGGCGGTGAGGCGGCAGTGGCGACGCGCAGCTTCTCCCTCCTCGGAGAAGGCTAGGACTTTGGCGTCCAGGGGCTGGCTGAGGCCCCGCAGCTTCTCCACGGCCAGCGGCAGGTTGCGGCTGAGGAGGCGCAACTGCTGCGACAGCACCTCGACCTCTAGCGCGAAAGGCACCACGGATGTGCGGCTAGGGGAGTCGTAGCGGAGCTGGAGGCTGAGGCGGTCACGGCCGGGGCTGCGAGACCCGTAGTGGGTATAGGTCACCTCGCCGGGACCGAAGGCGCAGGGGAAGCGTTGCGGGGAGAGCGCCCCCGGGCGGTGAGGCGCAGGCGGCAGCCCGCTCTCCAAGACGGTCACGACGCACTTGTCGCCCGGCTGCACGCGGATCACCAGGTCGTGGGCGGGGTCCAGGGAGACGGAGCGGCCGAAAGGCACGCGCAGCCCGCGGTTGGCCACCAAGATCCCTGCGGCGGCCCCGTCGGCAGCGCCCGGTTTCGCCGGCTGAAGGAGAAGCGACGGCCCGTCCGAGTCCGGCTGGGTGGTCCCGAGCGCAGCCAGGATAGAGAGCAGGAAGAGCAGCGCCGCCCCGGAGGATTCCCGGCTGCGGCGGCGAAGGTGCCTGGGAGGTTCGGCCATGCCGCCTCTAGTGCTGCCTGTCTTCTCCCTCTCTCTGAGCGCGGGTTCCGACGGACTTTGGGACCCGGGGACGGCAGGGCGGGCGACAAGGTGCAGGAGCCGGGCTTCTGTGTTGCTCCGGAGCGGGGCTTTCTGGGACTCGGCCACTGCCTGCTGCAGGTACTCAAGGGGAGGAGAGGGGAGGGGGAAGCTGGCAGCCCCCTCGCACCGCCCAGGAACTGCCTCCCCCTCCTCGGCCCACCCAGGAACCGAGACTTAGTTTCTCCGCCGCCCGAAGCGGCGGGGAAGCGTCCATTCGCTGAGCGAGCAGCCCCCCGAAAGACGGCAGGGGGACGGACGACCCTCTTCCGACCTCGCTTGCAGGAAGGCAAAAGAGTTTTTCGCTCCCAGGCTAGGATGCTATCGGCAGCGAAGACGGCGGTTCCCTTTCCAGCAATCTTTGCCTCCGGGGCGCCGATTTTTTTAAGGCGCGAAAGAGCAGGGCTAGGGACGCTGGGTCTCTGTCGCTTGCAGGTTGCTGCCTTTCCTCCCGCAGGTGAGAGGAAGGACGGGCTGTGGTCCGGTCCAGCAAAGGCGGTGAAAATGTGATCTTGCAGTTTTCTCCGAGACGCTTTGCTGCTGCTGCTGTAACACAGCTCGCTCTCTCGGAAGGTATCAGGGTCGTGTTCAGCTTGGATTCTGATTCAGGCAGAGTGTTCTGTGTGGCATCCGGGAATACAACCGGTGCGTTGGTAGACCCAACTTTTTCTTTTCATTATATCAGAAAGGAGTCCTAAATCAGAATTTCTGGGAATTATTGTGCAGTATAGATTGGGGAATACGTGTTAGGCTGCCAGGATAATCAATCAGTTTCTTTCCTAGACCCGAATCAGAATCTCTGGTGATTGTCAAATCCAGTCATTCTCACCAAGTTGGAGGGGGAGGGATTACCAAAAGGACATTTTTGCCAAATTCACAATGGTCTGACAATTCTGATAAGAATAAGCCTTTAATGTTGGGAACTCACAGATTCCTCCTTTGAGAAGGAATCACATGGCCTTTGCTTACCCAAGATTGTATAGGAGTTCTGGGGATTGTGAAGCAAATAAAGTGGTCTGACTAAAGCAAGGGTGGGGAGGACAGCTCTAGAGATGAAGTTCAGGACTCCTGCAAACTTTAGATTTTGCTAATTATACATTTTGCACTGGTGCAGAATCTGTAAGTCAGATATTTTTATTATAACTGTATATAATATCTGACTTACAGATTCTGCACCAGTGCAAAATGTATAATTAGCTCTCTCTTGCTCTCCCTCCCTCCCTCCATCCATCCACCCATCCATCTATCTAACTTGCATTGGACTATGAACTGGTAGTATGTAAATTCTTAAAATCATATGCAGTCTGACTTGGCAATTAGCCATGTTAGACTCTATGCAAACAAATGTAGGTGCCCTGTACTATTGCATTTGTCAGAACATCTGTTTAAAGTCTCAAAAGATTTTTAGAAACCAGAAGAATATATGGGAACACAAGTACGTTTCTCAGCCCATAGAGTTAATTTATAAATTCATGAACTAACACAAACCTCTCACAATTCATTTAGTACACAACAATAAAAATTAGAAAAGTAAAGAGACTATACAAAACAGCACATAATCCACCCAATGCTGAAGTTTAATAATAATAATAATAATAACAACAACAACAACAGCCACAACATATATTCATCACAAAACAGGCTTATCTGCCATCGGACGTCCAACCAACCTTGAAATTTGGTTCCATGGTACTTCCAGCTTCCCTGTATTTTTATACTTTGTGCCCTCACTATCCCTTTTTACCACTTCCTTTTTACCACTTCTAGCATTGCTGGAGCAGTTGCTTCCCATCTTCCATTATAAATTCCATTTCAAATTATGGGAGAAATTAAGAGCTTCAGATGTTAAGCTTGAATGGTGCTCTTAAGAGGTTTTAAAATTTTGAATGGGCCATCGTTGCCCATTAAATTCTATACTTTTGCAAAGATTTCAAGACACTTGGGACATGTTTGTGTTGTCTGCTAAGATCTTTGCATCTAATAATACCAAATGAAAGATGAAAGAAATTGCAATCTTAATGCCTCAGTTTAATAAAGCAACAACTGAAAGGTTAGAAATGAAATTTCTGAATGGTGGTCCAGAGTTTTTATATGCTTTGTGTAATAAGGTAGTGCTGCAATATTTGCCCTGCAATTGCTGTATAAGGTTCCCCCGTGTCCCATAATTTTGAACTGTATATACTACTCAGATAATTCAATATAACAGCCCTATACCTCCAAACGGTCACTGCATACTATGTCATTCATAGAAGTCAAGAGTAGAATGCATATGGCCCACAATTTTGCTTCCTAAAAAGCAAAAATACTAAAAAAATACTCATTTTCATGGCCTGTTTTTGTTGCTTTATTAAAATGGCTGCATTAAGACTTTGTTAGGGGAATGCACCTGATTTGCACTAAGCCTCTCCCCAAAGCCTCCTTCCCCAAGAGGGCTAAAAAGGCCATCCTTGCCCATTAAAGATGTCTCAAGAATTACCAAAATCTTTTGCTCAAATCTTTTTGAAATTTTGCACCAAAATGACATGTGATTAAACCTAATTAACTAGGATGATGGAAACTTAACCAATTGGTCAGCCGTATAAGATGAATACTGAACAAATTTGTATTTTATTTCTATTGTATTTATTTCTATGCCTTTTCCATTTCTCATTTGTATGACTTTGCATGAAGTAATTCAGCAGTAGAGAAATAGTGCTCATTTATGTTAATTTTATTTACTGATTATCCTGTATAATTCCTGTTACAACTATACTATTCTATCATATTGCTAAATTTTTCTTCTGAAGGCAACTTTCAAAGCATTTAAATACTGACAATAATTATTTTTCTTGTTGCTTGCCAGGCAGCCTCTTGAAGGGTTATTAACGTAAAATACAACAAAAGAATGGCTTACTTATTAGGTAACTACTTATTTATAGGGATTGCCAATCAGCATGGATTAACTTCAGCATTCCAGAGCATGTTTCTTAATAAATCACCACTGTTATTTGAAAAAATATGTATGAAAGATGTATATTTGAGAATCCTTGATCTGAAATTTTGAAAATCAAAGAATTAGTGTAGTTTTTGCAATTCATTGTTTGTTGGATTTTGATTGTATTTTTAAAAGTATACTTGAAAAAAAATAGCAAGATTATGATTATAGTTTTTTTCCCGACAAGCCAGGTTTTCTAGCAGCAACAGTAAAAACATTGTGGGTTATATTTTTAGCCAAGCATGAATAATATGTGTAATATATATGTATGTATGAATGAGTTTATTCCCCTCCATTGCCAGTTAATGTGAAATTGATTTCTATTATCTTAGTAAATATTACTTTGACTATGAAAACTATGTTGTACACAAATTAACCTTTAGGTGGTGAGTAAGTTGAGTAGTCTATAGCGGTGTCCCTTTGATGTATCTAAGAGCTGATATTTCAGAGTAGATTACCATGGTAATTACGAACTGCAGGCCATGTGAACAGAAAGGTCTTTCACAAAACCTGATTTATGGTAATGCACCATGCCGTCACACTACGATCCTTTATTCACAGTCTCATCAAAAACAGGCATCAAAATGACAGATTGAAATGGCTTTGAATGTATTGAGATATTTACTGTATAAGCAGATATTTGAGTATTTAACTTGGACAAATTGCGTGATGATTTTTATGAGACTGAAGCTAATTTAATCTTAAGGAAATTCAGTTTATACAATGAAATTGTTTTTTCCCCCATGTAATTTGTAATCGTATACTTGCATTTGAATGTATAATAAATGCATACAATTACAGGTAGTCCTTGATTTACCAACACAATTGAGCTCAACAGTTCTGTTGATAAGTGAGACATCTGTTAAGTGAGTTTTGTCCCATTTATTCTTGCCTCATTTCTTACCTAAATCACTACATTTGTTAAGTTAGCAACATGGTTGTTAAGTAAATCTGGCTTCCCCATTGACTTTGCTTGCCAGAATGTTACAAAAGATGATCATTTATGACCATGGGACATTGCAAGTCATAAACATGAGTTAGTTGCCAAGCATGATCACATGACCATGGGGATGCTTAAATGATCTTAACTGTGAAAAATGGTCATACGTCACTTTTTTCCCATGCTGGTGGACTACATGTATTGAAATCTAATGCTTTTTAAAACAACCATCATAAATACAAAATAGAGTTCACTTTCTCAAAAAAAAAACATTTGTAAAAGTACTGCTAAGAAAAAGGTTTCTATTATTTATTTTGATTGTTTCCACAGCTATGTTTTCACAACTTACACCTCATCATTAAATCCTTGATTATGAAATTAACTCAGCTGTTTGGTTTGTACAACAATGAAGCACCAACAAATCACAGTGGCTGGGTGTCTACAATATACTGGACCCCAAACAAGGTAACCACATTTTAGTTTAGCACTCCAGTTCAACCCAACCGTTTCTTCCACCAATGGAGTTCAGTTGGAGATACAATAGTGCAGAAGTAGGAAAGATGTCATTTGATTACTTGGCTTCTGAGTGACTGAATTATGTCTGCAATTCTGACCGTCATCTCCAGTGGTGTTCTGCAGGTCCCACAGTTCTCCAGAGCAGTGGGGGAAGAATACAGAACATAAAAACACACATCGGAAAGTTATATCAATCTTTGTTTTTCCAGTGAAATGCTGATAGGATTAGAAGCAGTGCATGGATATAGGGAGCCTCTTTATTGATGGGAGGCAGATCATAAATTCAACTGTGTATCTTACATAAAGATAATGCAACCCCTTTTAAAGCTGTTCTAGTAAATGGTTGGATTCATTCCCATGCCTGCAATTTACATATAAGAAAGCATTCTTTGAAAGATACCGCAGATATGAAAGGTCAATTGAGACATATACAATGGCAAGTGGCAAAGAATTAAAACACGGCAGTAGAATTCACAGCCTGTTTTTTGTCTTACCTGCAGAAAGTGTAATCTTCAAAACCAAGGGAATCCTATATTCTTTCCTGCTACATGATGATCTACAATAAAAGGATCATTGGTTTGTGGTTGGTGTTGTCAATGGGAAGTCTGCACTATAGTCTTTATTAGCACGTTGATCAGATTAAAGGCTTAAATCCATTGGGTAAGAAAGAGAGAAAAAATCAGCTATAATATATAGTATTAGATATTAAAATATAACAGTCTATAGCATGTTGAAGTACGCACAACTACTCTTTATTGCAGTGTAACAGATACTTAAAATTATATGCACAATTAGCATACAGTATATTTACATTATGCAATACTCTTGGTATTTAGAAGGTAATTTTGGATGGCCTGCTTCCAATTAATTCCAAGGTGGTGTACTGACATGTTAGCTCTGAATTTCAAAGTCACATTTAGGCCAAATTGTTGTTAGTGTGTGGGATAAATTATCTATAGATCTCTAAACATAACCATTTCCTTATGGCAATTTTTTATGGAATATTATTTAAATCATACTAAGTAATGTGAACTACCATGTTACTGATAAAAAGGCAAGGAATAGTATAGTAGTTATGTATACAATCAATATTTCATAAGAGGAAGCTCATACAAAAAAAGGCTAATTTTACAGTTTTTAATCCTCAGTTGTCAATGGAAAAGATTTAAGGATGTTATGTTAGTTTTACGAAATGTTATGTGGCTATAGCAGTGATGGCAAACCTTTTTGTAAAAATGTGCTGAAATTGTGTGCATGCTATCGCGCATGCATGCATACCCACACCCTCAATTCAATACACCTCTACCTGCGCATGTGCGCATGACTCCCACCCTTCGCATGCACACATGACCCACCCACTCCTGTGCGAAAGAGAGTTTTTGTCCTCCCCAGGAGGGTTTCCTGAAGCCTGGGAAGTGTGAAAACGGCCTTCGCCGGAAAGCCTCCGGAAGCCGGAAACACATCATTTCCAAACTACTGGTTGGCCCGTTGGGCCCATTTTTCACCCTCCCTAGGGAAGCATGGGGAAGGTGAAAAACTGGCCCAACGTGGCAATCGGTAGTTCAGAAACAATCCGTTTCCGGCTTCTGGACAGCCTCCACAGGGGCGGGGGAAGTCATTTGGACCCTTCCCAGGCTTCAGGAAAGCCTCCCAGAGCCTGGGGAAGGTGAAAAACAGGCCCAATGGGCCAACTGGAAATTTGTTTCCAAACTTCCATTGGGCCCGTTTTTTGCTCTTCCCAGGCTCCAGAGGCTTTTCTCCCCCAGCCCTCTGGAAGGCCGAAAATCAGCTGGCTGGTGTGCGCATGTGCGCAGGAGCTGAGGGCTTGCATGCTGGCAAATATGGCGTGCCATAGGTTCGCCATCACGGGGCTATAGGGTCCTATTGTTTAACAGAAACTGTTACTTAGGTATCAGTGTCAGCATAATATAGTTACTTTCAGACTGGAATCCTACAATTAAAAGATGTCCTATAGAATTATATAGGATCACAACTATGATTTAATTTTAATACTGATAAACTGGTCACTATAGATGTAAACTTAACTTAAAAAAGAGATAAAAAAACATTTTTGTTTTCTCTTTTAAGCTAACCAGAATTGTGTGGATACCACTGAATTGGAGAAATTATGATCTGACTATTTAAATCTTAAGGCAATGATGAGCATACTGTGCCTTCTCAAAATTCTTTTTAAATTTTCACAATTTTCACCCTAAAATAATTTAAGGGTCTCTGTCCCTAATCTTACTTTGCAGCTGTAAAAAGGAAGGAGATGGTGGAAATTGGGAATTATAGAAGATTTTACACGGAGTCCTAAATTAAAGCTACTGTTGCTCTCTGATTAGTGAAACATCCACTTCATACATTTATATTTTATTAGCATAAGCCAAACAAATTGTCAGAGTGTATTTCAACAGCATAGTGTCTGAGGTCTTTAGTTCTATTGCTAAGATGCTTGAAAGGGCAGTTCTGCTAAGATAAGATTGCCTTGTACATTATCACACTGAAATAAGCATCTTTGCTGGAATAATACACTGAGATTCCATAAAGTGCTAATTATTAAAAAAAAGACCTCAACCTCCTTTTTCCATTGGCTGCTTTCCAAGGAGGGAGTCTTCTTTCTTCCAGGCATAATCTGCATTCTTTGTTCTGAGATGTACAACCCAGTATTTAGCTGTATGAAAACACACGTTTTGTTTGATTGTAAGCTTTTAACCAAACAACCTTAAGATTTCTCACAAAGTAAGAACTTTTCAATGTGTAAGAGCGAGAATTCTCCCTTTATAAATGTTTGGGCCACAAGGAATTTTACATTCCATTATGGAGAAACAGTACCGAGTTGCTTATGTCCAAGCATCTCCACACCTTTTATCAGTAGAGCATCAGTTTTCCTCCTCCATCTAATCAGTTCCATTTAAGCTTCAGGCATGAAATTGCCTTACAACTGATTAAAACGGGCGATGACCAGACAGTTGCAATAGGAGCTACATTCCATATTAAGTGCAATGATCCTCCCCCAAATGAATGATTATTTTTAACAAGAGTGGAACTTAGTTACCTATTAATATGATGGGAACCTTAAAAAAGGTGCAGAAATGCTTTGCCCATAGAAGTTAAGAAAAACTACAAATACAGCATTGCTCATAAAGATTATATATCACATACACACACACACGCACATATGTACACATTTAAAATGAGGATATCAAAGCTCTTATGTTAAAAGAATGTTTTTAGGATGGTGAGACAATTGTCTGAACAGTGCTGAGTTGTGAAATGTTAATAGGTAGATAAATGCTAACTGAATTTACATTAACTCAATAAATGATTGATACATTAAAACAACATTCTTTGGAGCCAAGTGGGTAGACTTTCTGCAAGTTCCTTTCCTTTCAAATTTGTTCCTTGCTTCCTTCTTTTTACACTCTTTTGTATTTATTGGATCTCACATTCTCTCTAAAATTCCATTCCTTATAGATTAACAGTAGAAAAGAAACTTCTCACAAGAACTTGGAGCATTCTATTATTGTTAAGAATATCTTTGATTTTCTCATTGTGTTTATGTGCATGTGAGGAAAAAAAGAAAATGAGTTACTTTTGGAAGGAAGGGGCATACCTCCCCCTCAAAGCAAACATCGGTGGTGGATATAAAGTTCCTGCTGATTATCCCCTCCTCATTCTAAATTGGCTTTTCTTGAGACTCCATGACCTCAATAGTTCAAAAATAAATATTTTTTTAAAAAAACAGTCAATTAAAAATACACTAGGAGAAGGACTAAAAAAAATGCCAGTGACAGTGCTCTTGAAACTCACCCTAAAATGAATAATTAAAAGCAATTTTCTCTCTTGGCAAGCTGTTGGTAATTATCAGAATCTGATAATTATCATCTCAGAGGCTTGGTCATTTGCACCCAATCCAGTGCCCATCTGCTGGTGGGGGTGAGATTGGGAAAGAAAATTGCAGAACAGTTCGCAGACAGATTCCAAAGGAGATGATTCTAATTAGTTCATGGTGCTTTTCAAGAAATAATAGGGAACTTTGTTATCCAAACATTCAAAGAACAGCTATCATGGAAAAGAATAAAATTATATACAACAGATGATAAAAAGTAATGTGCATGTGCTTTGAACAATAGACTGTTCACTAGGATGCTTCCTTGCAGCTGTTTGGTGTGTTACCATACTTTTAATCCCAGTGCTATTTCTTCCTGTCTGGAAGCTGGAGAGAGACAACCAAAGGAGAATCTTGGAAAGATAACACAGCAAATGAAAGCTTGTCCTTTTCATATTCTCTTCTGGCAGCTCTCAGCCTCAGTGCTTTTATTTTTATCGGGCTTTACACGTGGTCCTGTTGGCCTTTAGCAGCATACTACAGATTCTTGCCAAGCGCTGTATTACATTATCTCAGTGATATGTTTGCTAAAGTCCTATGAAACCAGATGCTGGTCTTACTCTGTATGCCCTTGCTCTGTCACAGATAATTGAGAATATAGCTCCTACCTACTGTAGATTAAATATAGTGAGGATTTAGTTGGCTCCCTATCATGCTTGCCTGCTGCCCCACCCTCTCTAATTTTAGATGTGCATGGAGTGTATTTCTCTCAGCTCTCCAATTTCTTTGTTGCTAAAATAAAGAAGGGGAGGGGGAAAGGAAAGTTTTATTTGAGAAACTGAGTGTGTTGCACCATATTTATCTAATTCATTTTTATGGCTCCAGGATATAAGAAATGTATCAAAATGCATGAGATCCTAAGATTTTATCAAGAAAGGATGATATAGGAACAACTTTATGCATTAGTGGATAATAATTGTTCCTGTTTTTCAGATTGATAAAATGAGGCTATGATTTAAAGTACATTAAAGAATGTAACTCACCCCCACCCGAATGGTATGAATGTTGTGTTCTATTTTTAATTATGTATTGTTCTTATGTGTTATTGTTTGTATCCCCCTCCCCATGAGTTGTAAGCCACCCTGAGTCCTCCCAGGGAAAAGGGCGGCCTATAAATAAATTTTCAAATACTCAAATACTCAAAAAAATTATAATAGAAGGTTAAAATAGACATTTTTAAAATCATATTTTCAAAAAGAAATACTCTTTTTGAGAATATGATTTATCCTCACAAACTATTTTGCCATCTTAATGTATTATGTCAGAATAAAAGCAGTTAATATTAGCCTAATTTGCCGTGAGTTTCGTCTCGTGAAATATTGATTGAGTGCATATCTACAATATTCCTTGCCTTTTTATCATAACAACATAGGTCACATTACTTAGCATGATTTAAATAAGTCTGTGTAAAAGTTTTGCCAAATAAGGAAGTGCTTATGTTTGTCTTAATATATGGTATCATCTTAAGCTAAGGCTTTCTGACTGGAGAGCCAATTTGTTGTACTAGTTAAAGCAAGAGACTAGAAAGCAAGAGAGTGGGACTTCTAGTCCTGCCTTAGCCATGACAGTCAGCTGGGTGACTTTGGACCAATCAGTCTCTTTCTGCCCAACCCAATTCACAGGGTTGTTTTTGTGGGCAAAATAGGAGGAAGAAAGTGTGTGGGATATGTTCACACCTTGAGTTATTTGTAAAAATAATAAATGTGGGATACAAATAAATAAATAAATAAATAAAATTTGCAATGTTCTATATTTATGTTTGCCATAGATACCAAACATTGATACAGATCTATGTAATGCAACATGCATGTTAGATATGTGTGGAAAGCCCCCCCCCCCAAGAATGAATTATTTTGGGAAATATTTAAAAAGGCAGAATATTATATTTCCCCAAAGGAGAAATGGAGAAACATGTTTTTAGAGACAGAAAGCAGCCCTCAATAAACCGAATCTTTCCAATCAGTCTCCATGTGTCAGCACCTCTCCATTTAATAATCAGGAAAGAAGACCACGAGACTCCATTTGTGGAAAATCAAATGTACTTTTACTAATTAAAAATGGTTAAAGAGTGGTTGCATAGCAAAGTCTGGTTAATTAGGCGCGAAAGTGGTTGATATATAGAATAGCCCATTCCACACCCCCTGGCATCATAGGCCTAGTCCAATCATAAGTTCTTCAAGTGTCAGGTGTGAGATAACTTCAAAAGACATCACGAAGATGGAATGTCGGTGCCGTTAGCCCAGGCGGGAAACACCCACGCATGCATAGTCTGTCCATCCAAAGACCTCCAGAATCTTCCTCCAGCACAATGAGTAACCCCACCCAAATACTATGCCCTCCCTCCCCGTTTCAATGGCAGCTGAAGCAACAGCAAAGCAGAAGCTGACATGCGGCCGTCCCCCGGAAAAAAAAAGGCTGTCAGGCCTAAAAAAAAAACACAGACAAACAGACGAACAACAAAACACAAAGAGAAACAGGGAGGGGAAAGAGAGAAATTAGGGTTTATCAGGATACGCTTCATAAAACCTCCGAAGCAGTCGGGGGGCACGAACATGGGACTTGTCAACCCACTCAGTATGAGAGGGAGGGAAATGCTTCCAAGCGACCAAGTATTGGATGCGATTACGCCGCTTGTGGGAATCAAGAATTTGACGAACTTCAAAGTGCCGTTCACCATCGATGAGCAAAGGGGCAGGCGGAGGGACATCAGGCGGACGTAAATGGGAAACACGAACAGGCTTAATCAGGTTAATGTGGAAAACCAGATGAACCCGGTTCAGGTGCTTGGGCAGTTGCAAGCGGACAGAGACAGGATTGATGATCTTCACGATGGGGAACGGACCCACGTATTTCGGCCCCAACTTTTTGGACTTCTGCGTGGTGTGAAGGAACTTAGTGGACAAATAAACCATGTCACCCTCCCGGTATTCATAAGGCTGTGTACGCTTTTTGTCTGCCTGTTTCTTATGGGCACGATGTGCCGCATCCAGAGTTGCCAGGGTCAAAGGCCAAATGCGGCTGAGACGTTCGCTCCAGTCAGCGACGGATGGAACCTGCGGCTGGTCACCAGGCAGTTCAGGAATAGGAACAAAATCTTTTTTTTTTTTTTTTTTTTTTTTTGACTGTATAAAAATATTTTATTCAATTTTCAATTTTCACATTCCATTTGCAATCATTTATACACAGGGTATTTACTATAAGAAAAGAAGAAAAAAAAAGAAAAAAGGAATAAAACGAACAAATAAAAAGGAAACACAACTCATCATTCACAACCCCACCTAACCCTTGCATCCTCCATACACCCCATCTACCCCCTCCAACTTTCCTTTCTCCCTCTAACACTCCCCTCCTACTTCCCTTTCCCCTCAAACCTTCCTTCTCCCCTTACTCCCCAGACACCCTCCTTACATTCCCCTTACTCCTTACATTCCCCTTACTCCTTCCTTACTCCTCCCTCTTCCTTCCCTCTACCTCCCTCCTTGGTGTATGCCTTTATTCGAGTGTTGTTTGATCTAATAAATGTAAAATGAACCAAGGGAAAAAAAAGATAATAATAATAATTAAAAAAAAAAAAGGAACCACCGTATATAAATACATTCTTGTTCTTATTAAGACTATGTTAACCCCCCCCACCCCACCCCCCACAATCCCCATCCCTAATCCTCCCGGCTTCCCAGGGCCCACACCTGGCACTACCTTCTATCTAAAATATCTTGTATACATATGGATTAAAAAATAAAAGTAATATATAAAAAAAAAAAAAAAAGAAACCACTCTTTGTGTTGATCTCAGCCCCCCATCTTTATCTATGCTTAAATAGTATAAATCATTCTATCTATATTTTATTCTCGTCTCTTACTTCTTTGCTATTTACCCCGATCTTCTGTAGACTCTCCCGTTCCCTTCCTAAACCTCATGATCCCTTCCAATAAGATTTAAGCAGCATAGTTCCTGCCATATATTCAAATATAACTTTACAGACAAGTAATCAAACTTTCCCTTCTAGTAAAATTTAAACAACGTAAATGATCTTTCTTTACCCCTTTTTCAAACCGTAATTCAAAATAATCTAACCAGATTTCCCCTTCTTAGTAAAGTTAAGCAGCATAGATCAGATATTACTTTACACAGGAATCAATTTCTATCTTAAGATAATTCCAACCGACTTCCCCTTCTAATAGAATTTAAATAACTTAGTTCATTCCACATGCATTTTACCCTCATCCCCCACTTGTCTGATATTTACCACTATCAAATTTATACTAACATTTGTTTAAAATATAGCTCAGAGCGATTTGTAGCATGAATCATTCCACATATTCCAATAAAACTTTCAGCAAAAGTCAGTTAACCTTCTATTTTAAGGTAGTCGCTTCTAACCAAGTTTAAACAACATAAATCATTCCGCATTCTTTTTACAGTTATCTTCCCAAGCGGCTTCCTGTTCTGATAAGCTTTAAACAACGTAAATTTTGCCCTCTTCCCTTGCTTGTCTGGTATTTACCACAAATAACGTAGTTCATTCCACATGCATTTTACCCTCATCTCTTGCTTGTCTAATATTTACCACTATCAAATTTATACTAGCGTTTATTTAAAAAGTAACTCAGAACTATAACAACCAACTTTCCCTTCAAATAAAAGTTAAATAGCATGGATCATTTTCAAATAATACTTTCAGCAAGAGTCAGTTAACCTTCTATTTTAAAATAGTCCCATCTAACAAAGTTTAAACAACATAAATCATTCCGCATTCTTTTAACCACTATCAAATTTATGCTAACGTTACTTTAGAATCTAGCTCAAAGTAGTTTCACCCAGCTTTCCCTTCTGATAAAAATTAGCCCACTTTTTCTACCGGAGAGAGGTCTCAAACCCCCATTCAGTCCTCAACTTTAGGAAGTCTTTTGAAGTATCTAAATTCTCGATCTGCGTTCTTCTGCTTCTCCGAGGGAGGAGGGGCTGCCCCCTCCATCTTGCAGCCACATGGCCAGCCGTTTGCTTTCTCCTTCCGCTTGTCTCTCCTCTCTTCCAAGCGCGTCAGGAAGTCCCGCCTTCAGAATCCTACAATAGAAATCTTGAGCCTCCGAAACAGAGTTAAGACGAAATCTTTGATTCTCAAATGTAACTGTAATACCGGCAGGGGCCTCCCATCTGTATCGAATCTGTTGACTCCTAAGCTCCTTAGTTAAAAAGGTGTAATTCCTTCTTGCCTTCAACATCTGAAAAGGAATATCTTTGAAAACAATCAGGTCCTGGCCTTCAACTCGGAGACTGTTATTATGAAAATTTTGCACAATCGCGTTTCTAGATTCTTTTGTAGAGAAATGTATAATTATGTCCCTCGGGAGCTGTCGCTGTTCCGCTATCAATGAGTTCTGGCGATAGATTTTCCGAATCTGCCAATCAAAGTTAAGTCCCGGGCTTCCCAGCGCATGGCTGAAGGCTTCAGCAAAGGTCTGTTTTAAATTCTCTTGCTCCTTTTCACGGAATCCTCTGACTCTAATTGCAAATGCCTTCCTATTAAAATTTAGCATCATAAGCTGTTCTTCGTTATTTTTAATTTTTTCTTGTAAAATTTGAATATTGGTAGTCAAATTAAAATTAGCCTTCTCCAGACTTTCCAATTTGTTTTCTATTTCAGCAGAGTAATCTGACAGGGCAGACACAGCTGCAAAAGTATTCGCCTTCATTTGATTAACTTTAGATTTTAAATCATCATATAAATCCAATACAAATTCCCTGATTTCTTTCTTAAAAGCGTTAAGCATTTTAAGGAGATATTCCTGTGTTAAAAGTTCCCCAGCAGAAGGCATAGGAGACAAAGGCTGTGTTTCCAATGAAGATTCTTTAAATTCTTTTGTAGCAAGATGCTTCTTTGATTTGGGTGGCATAATAAATAAGCAGGTAAGCAGAGCTTTGCTCCCCTCTATTTCCAAAGAAGAAAAATTTATTTTGTTAAGGAGCAGTCTGCAGGAAGATAACACCGGCTAAGTATATCAATCATCCACGGAGAGAAATCGCCATTTTGAGGTCTATTTAGACAAAGAAGTCTCTAAGACGAATGGTGCTGGTATTTACGATAGTACTGAAAACATAAATCTCACAGGGGTGGGACCCGCCCGTATCAATTCTAGCTTGAAAAAACTTTGTCTTGTCCTGGGGGGGGCTAGCCTGTCTGGGGCTGCCAAAAAAAAAGGCAGCTGAGAAGAAATGGCTGGAGATAAGAGCTCCGCTTCGGCCGGAACTAATCTCTTTCCACAGCCAAAAAAGAAAAAAGGCTGTGGTTTACGATTAGATCCTAACCTACGGGGCTATCCTCCCTGCCCCTTTCTTAGCCAAAAAGGGGTGCTATCTATGATCTTATTTAGATATACAGACCAGATCTCTGAGGAGCTCGGTGGAGCCCTCCTCGGCAACAGGCCACGCCCCCCGGAAGCCCAGGAATAGGAACAAAATCTTGACCATACACAACCCGGAAAGGCGTGAACCCAGTGCTGGAATGGACAGAATTGTTGTAGGCCACTTCAGCATGCGGCAATAAGTCCACCCAGTCATCTTGTTGATAATTGATGAAACAACGTAAATACTGTTCAAGAACAGAATTAGTCCTTTCACAAGCGCCATTAGTCTGAGGATGGTAGGCGGAGCTAAGGCCCTGGGCGGAGCCAATACGTTTGAGAAACTCCTTCCAGAACACTGAGGTGAACTGGACACCCCTATCGGAGATGATGCGATCAGGCACCCCATGTAGGCGGTAAATGTGGGAAATGAAGAGTTTAGCTAGCGCTTTAGCGGAAGGAATCTTGTGGCAGGGCACAAAATGAACTTGCTTCGAAAACAAATCAGTAACGACCCAAATGACGGTGTGCCCCTGGCTCTCGGGGAGTTCAACAATAAAGTCCATAGAGATCTCCTTCCACGGGGCAACAGGTCGGGCAACAGACTGGAGCAATCCCTGTGGTTTCCCTGGGGGGCGTTTCGCGGCCGCACAAACGGGACAACTTGCAACATAAAGTTCAATGTCCTTTTTCAAAGATGGCCACCAAAATTGTCTTTTCACTAAATGTAAAGTCTTTACAAAACCGAAATGACCCGCCAACTTGGAGTCGTGAGCCCGTTGGAGGACAAGAGGGCGAAGGGATGTGGGGACATATAATTTGGCACCGATCCATGGCAAGTCGTCCCTCATTGTGCACTCATCCTGATGCTCCTGGAACCAGTCATCCTGGGGAAGGGCGAATTTGAGGTCAGAAAGAAAATCTTGAGGCACGTCGACTTTCGCTCGTGCCTGTTTGCGAGTAACCACCGGAGCCGCCAGGCTGGAAGTAGGAACCACAGGTTGCACGATGCTCAGTTTAGAGCAGTTGTATTGTGGGAGTCGGGACAAGGCGTCTGCCATGAAGTTCTTCCCACCGGGGATGTACTTGAGTGTGAAATTGAAACGGTTGAAATGTTGGGCCCACCGCATTTGCTTGGGGGAGAGTCGGCGCGGTGTTTTCAAAGCTTCCAGATTCTTATGGTCAGTCCACACCTCGAAAGGGTGCTTAGCGCCTTCCAGAAAATGCCACCAAGTGGTCAGGGCCCATCATACAGCGAAAGCCTCTTTCTCCCAAACCGCCCAACGTCTCTCGGTGTCTGTGAGTTTGCGGGAGGTGTACGCGCAAGGTTGCAAGTTACCTTGGTCGTTGGATTGCAACAAAACGGCCCCAACGGCGACGTCGCTGGCATCAGCTTGGACGACGAAAGGCTTGTCCATGTCGGGATGCTTCAGCACTGGTTCCGCAGCAAAAAGGCGTTTCAGCTTTTCGAAAGCCGCCTGACAGTCCATGGTCCAGTCAAGAGGTTTGCTTGGCTTAGGTTTAGGACCACCTTTGGATTTCAGCAAGTTAGTTATAGGAAGCGCAATTTTGGCAAAAGAAGGAATGAACTGACGGTAGAAATTAGCAAATCCCAAAAATTTTTGCAATTGTTGACGAGTTCTAGGCACGTCCCACTCAGTGACCGCCCTCACTTTTTCAGGGTCCATCTCAATGCCGGCTGGAGAGATGCGATACCCAAGGTAGTCAATCTTGGTTTTGTGAAACTCACACTTGGATAATTTGGCATAAAGATCAGCAGCTCTGAGTTTTTTCAAAACAGTGCGCACAAGTGCGACATGTTCGTCATAGGAGCGAGTATAGATAAGGATATCGTCCAAATATACGATAACTCCTTTGTAGAGGTGGTCATGCAAGATCTCATTGATTAATTGCATGAAGACTGCAGGGGCCCCCTGCAGGCCAAAAGGCATGACCCGGAACTGGAAGCATCCAAGAGGGCAGTTGAAAGCAGTCTTCCATTCATCCCCCTCCTTTATGCGTACCCTATAATAAGCTTCTCTGAGGTCCAATTTAGTAAAAATGCGGCCCTTCCCCAATTGGGCCAACATGTCCTTCATTAATGGAAGAGGGTATACATTCTGAGCTGATATCCCGTTCAGGTTTTTAAAATTCACACATAATCTGAGAGAACCATCCTTCTTTTCACGGAAAAGCACAGGGGCAGCAACTTTGGGGCGAGCAGGTTCAATGAATCCCCGGCTCAAGTTTTTATCTATGAAACTTCGCATTTCCTCCATCTCCCTGGGTGACATGGAATATATTTGGGGTTTTGGTAGCTTAACCCCGGTAGAATGTCAATGGAGCAATCAGTAGGCCTGTGGGGCGGAAGCTTGTCGGAAGACTTCTCACTGAAAACTTCCCTCAGGTCCCAATACACTTTAGGAATTTTTTCCTCTCCCTCAATCCTCTCCTGCCCTCTGGCGGCCACCTCAGGATCGCAATTAACAGGTTTATCGGGAACGCCCTCCCCTTCCGGGGGCTGAGCTGTACGAATGCGTAACCAGCCTTCCCTCCAATTTATGCGAGGGTTCCATTTCCGAAGCCAGGGTAGGCCCAAAATGAGAGGCCTGTCCATCCCCGGGGCCACAATGAAGGAGATGAGTTCAGTGTGGGAGCCCATTTTCATTTCCAAGGGCTCAGTAAAGAAATGAGCGGGTCCCCCCCCCGCAATGGACCCATCTATTTGGCAAAAGACAATGGGGGTTTTTAAAGTATGTAATTTGAGGCCCAACTTCTCCACCATAGCAGGATTGATCATTGACCGGGAGCACCCTGAGTCAAGCAAGGCGTGTAGGGACTCCGGTTTCCCATCGGGCAGCACTTTTAACTCTATGGGGATTAGCATGGGGCCCTTGTTTGAACTCACCCAGCGAGGCGATGTGTCATCATCTGAGTCGTCAGAAGAGGTGGGGGAGGCGTCCGCTTCTCCCTCCAAGGCGTGGCTGAAGCGAGGGGGACTGGAATCCATAGCGAAGGCAGCTTCCTTTTTCCTCTTGTCCGAGGACTTGCCAGATTTCTCCTCCCGCTTGGATGGGGATTGGGAGGTTGTGGGTAATTTAGCACGGCAGTCAGGGGCGCGATGGCCTAATTTCCCACAACGAAAGCACATTATTGGTCTGGATCTCCCCTCGCCCTTCCCTCCGAAAGGGGCTTTCCGGCTAGGGGGGGGTGGTTTTTGCAGCTTTCTCCTTTCTTTTCCGTCTCTCCTCTTTAGCGCAACGGAGCCTGGCCAAATCCAGCTCAATGTCAGCAGCGTGCTCAAACCAAATAGTTAAGCGTCTGGGGAGATTTCGATTGACACATTGCTGATAGATATCTTCATCTAGGCCCAAAGCAAATTTGTCCAAAAGTGCCTCCTCACTCCACCCTCTCATGTACTGGGAAAGGCGTTGAAACTCTTGAATATACTGGGCCACCGGTCTGTCGTCTTGTTCGAGGGTTATAAATTTCAACTTGCTTCGTTTTTCAGTAAGGGGGTCATCAAAGCGCCTTTTGAAAGCCTCCATAAACCTATTAAAATTCCTCAGGAGGGGGGAAGCTGACTGATGTAAACCAGCACTCCAGTCAGAAGCCTCGCCGTCCAAGGATAGTAAAATCATTCTTATCCTCATAGTATCTGAATCAAAATCTGGGCCGTAGATTTCCATGTAATTAAAGATTTGCATGATAAAAGACCCCAGCTTCGCAGGGCTTCCATCATATCTCACAGGCAAGGGGGGAATCTTAGCCATTCTGCGTCTCCTGGGAGGTGGGCCCCCTACTCCGGCAAAAGCCCCAGCAGCAGGGGGTGAGTCAGCTTGAGGGGGGGGTGAATCAGCGCGTGGGTTTTCTCGGCCCCAGCCCCTCCTGACCTCTCCATCTTCCCCACCTATTTGCCCAAAGTACCTTTGTCCCCAGTAATCAGGTAGATCTCTCTCCTGGGGTCTCCTTTCGGCTCCCGCCTCCAGCGGTCTTTGTTGGGGTCTTCTTCTGGTAACCCCCGCATCCCAGCTGGCCCCTTCCTCTCTTTGTCCTACCGAGGTAGACCACCAGGGGGGAGGTGGATCAGCCGGGCTTGATATCTGCAGTTGACACAATTCTTCTTGAAGCAAGAGTTCGGGGGGGAGTTCTCCCTCAGCAGGGAGTTCTGCCTCCTTTTCTTCTCTGGCTGGCAAAGACATTTGCACCCTCCATGGTAGATGTTGATCTCCTGGAAAGGTGGTTTTGAGACTTCGCTACTTGTCAGCACCTCTCCATTTAATAATCGGGAAAGAAGACCACGAGACTCCATTTGTGGAAAATCAAATGTACTTTTACTAATTAAAAATGGTTAAAGAGCGGTTGCATAGCGAAGTCTGGTTAATTAGGCGCGAAAGCGGTTGATATATAGAATAGCCCATTCCACATCCCCTGGCATCATAGGCCTAGTCCAATCATAAGTCCTTCAAGTGTCAGGTGTGAGATAACTTCAAAAGACATCACGAAGATGGAATGTCGGTGCCGTTAGCCCAGGCGGGAAACACCCACGCATGCATAGTCTGTCCATCCAAAGACCTCCAGAATCTTCCTCCAGCACAATGAGTAACCCCACCCAAATACTATGCCCTCCCTCCCCGTTTCAATGGCAGCTGAAGCAACAGCAAAGCAGAAGCTGACACCATGTTATTTCCAGCATCTGGAACTGAACCAGGTGAATTTTTCTTCCAACATATGTCAGTTATCCCATTGACTGAAAAGATTTGAAGGAAAAAATACTTTAATAAAACATGCAAAGGATAAAAGATAAGAAGCTGCTGTATACTGAATAATCAAATTTATTTTTATGACTGACACATAATAATACAGCATTTCTATAGGTTTCAGGCTTATCTACCAGACATAGACAGACATAAACAATTGTCCATTTTTGATCTGGAGTTACCAATAATATTCCTATAGTATCTCAATATGCAGTCTATTAGGTAAAACGTTCTGAGCCAGCCTAGAGGCCAGAATTCACATAGAATGGACTTAGGAGCCCTTGGAATGAAGTACACTTGGTTTTTGGTGGCTATTATTTCCTTTTTATTTAACTAAATTCAAATAATAACAGAAAAAGATATATAATAGTCATGAAATGGACAAAGGCCAAAAATGCTTTCACATACCATTTCCAAAAACACAAATTATAAATTTACGATATGTGTGTATATACTTATATACTTTTTCAGAGGCACAGAATGGCCTGTTTTGGGATTAGCAAAACCAAGTCACTGTGGTTTGTAAGATACAGCTTCTTTCTTTATTTAAAATGGCTGGACATCTCAGTGAATATGACTCTGGATGACCAACAACAAAACAATATCACGATGATTATGAAATAATATACCGGGTTGTCCTTCTCAGTTATATTTGTTGTTCTGTGACAATGCCTCTAGCCTAAATTTAAATTTAGAATGAAAACGCTATTGAATTATAGATTTTGAGAATTAGTTTAGTAGATAAATAACTAAAACATAATGAAATTGACATTTTCAAAAATGCTGCTTCTTTATTTTAAAGATACATTTTGGAGCGGAAGATTATTAGTTTGATTTCCTGAAAACCTTAATCTTGAAATATGGAAATTAATTTTGTTAATTATCTTTTGATCTTCAGTTTAAATGTAGAAAAAGCTGAGATTTACTTTTTAAAACAAAAATTGCATTTCTTTGAGGATTTCTTTGAATGTAAGACCCATTGAATTAATGTGGATAAACCAGTGGCATATCAAATAGCATTGTATTCAAAATAATATTGCAGGAACTTCAATATACCTGAAACATTTTGAAGATATCAACCAATAATTTGGATAGCATTTTGCTCAAAAGGCAGCTTGCTGATATCAATCAAAAAGGCTGCCTTTGAGGCAAACTTTTGTTTTATTAAAATTTGGTTCAATAGATTGGCAGATCAAATAACAACTAATCTTTTCTGCAATCCCTTTTTATTTATTTTTATTGTGCATCAGAAAATGTTCATGTCTTTTTTTTATGAATAAAAACTTTATGCTGGCTTTATTTCACATATGAAAGGTTTAAATTACTTTCTAAAAGTTATTCTCGAAGTTTATATAATCAATATCCAAAAAAAGAAAAAGAAAACTGAATGTGATTAATTCCCAATGACACAACAGTAGCATTTTACCTGTATATTGAATTAGATTCTAAAAGGTCAAAAATCTAGTATCCAAAAACATCAATCCATTATACTTTGGCTAAATTTGTAAAGTCCACTTTTTTTTTCCTTGTTGCCAGTCTGTTATTTACATAAACCAAGGTTTGCTTTACTAATCAGCAAGAGGCACCCCAACGTTTAAAGTTTCTTGATTCCTTATCGCACCTCACCTCCAAGAAACTAGCAACCAATTTGTCAATACATATCAAAAGTTTCTGTAAACCTATCTTTTTAGCAGATTTACCTTAGCACTTTGTGCCATTTCAAAAGCATTGTTGTCTTCTGTGTTATGTATAATACACTAGTGTCTTCTTATAACTTCTGATCAAATCAGTACACATTTTTTAAAGTAGACTTTGGAAAATAATCCAGGATAAGAATATAAGCAACCAGATCTCGAAAATGTTTACATTTTAGTCTTATCACAAGAGATCATTTATAACATATTCTCTTTCGTAAAATGAATGGACTGTGAAAATCCGTGATGGTAATGACACCACATATTTTAAAAGTTATTCTACTTCCCCCACCACCCCAAGAAAATCACAGCCACTTATAAACTGCAAAAAGGATGCAGTGTTCAAGTGCTAAATACTTTAAAAGTCATTTTCTGATTCCATTTTGCTTTCTCTTTTATCCTTTGCTGGATTGTTATGGTCAATTTGCTTTAGTTTGCAAATAACTTGTATTTTATATTAAATTTGAAATGATGTAAACAAGTGTTTCCTTCAAAAAAATCTGTCTTGGAAATCTGAATTTGGTAGGGTAATGCGGTAAAGGTATAATTGTATACATTTTGCTTTTCCTATTCCAGACTTCTGTGATCTCACTTTCTATTCTCACGCTTTGCTGTAGAGAGATCAAACACACTTTCTCTATTTATCTCTTCCAAATCATACATTGGAAACTATTTAGATATAGCAGCAGCTGGATAAGCCTTAATTATAGGGTATGCTTATAATTGGAATTTACATTACACATGATCTTTCCTACTCACCATTATGCCTGATATGGACTCTTTAATTGGAAAGATATTTGGCAACTTTGCTGGATGAATGTCATATGGCTGAATATATGCCTTGGATTCATATTTTATGAATTTCTAGGCAGTGTGCTTCACATACAAAGATTTTCTGACATATATTTGTGTTGTCATATGTCATGAACTCTTCCACCATCTTGTCAAGACATTGTGATATGCAAAGCTATATAACTCCAAAATTCACTACACAGGAAAAAAATAATTGTCCAGAAAATATGTCACATTGTTTTATCATATCAGCACAGACTTAAACAACTATTAATATTCCTTATCCTTGGTTTTTCTTTATACTAGTAGGAATACTGCATGCAGTTTTGGTCACCATGATTCAAAAAAGATGTTGAGACTCTAGAAAAAGCCACAAAGATGATTAGAGGACTTGAAAATAAAACATGATGAATGGTCGCAGGAACTGGGTGTATCTAGTCTAACAAAGAAAAAGACTGGAGAGCAGTCTTCCAATATTTGAGGGACTGCTACAGAGAGGAAGGGACTCACCTATTCTCCAAAACTTGTTCTCTTGTCCTGGGTACAGAACAAGAAGCAAGGGATGGAAACTAATCAAGAAGAGAACCAATCTAGAACTAAGGAGAAATGTCTTGACAGTGAGAAAAAGTTAATCAGAGGAATGCCTCCCGAAGTTGTAGGTGCTCCATCACTGATTATTTTAAAGAAGACAAAGGACAATCATTTGTCTGGGATAGTATAGGTCTCTCTTGTTTAAGCAGGGAGATGGACTAGAAGACCTCCAAAGTCTCTTCCAAGTCTGATATACTGTTAAAAATGTTAAAGAGATACATTTGGATCCAGGGGGTCCATGAGCAGAAACACAGGACACTGTATGGAAAAACAAAGGAGAAGAAATATGTTCTTCTCATTTTATTTTATTATTATTTTTAGAAGCCCTTCTATTGGAGTCCTGTAGAAATTGTTTGACTTCCCAATATAATTCAAATGTTTCTTTCCTGTTATTCTAGACCTGGAGTAGATTAGCTTCAGTGAATTTTACTGATCTGCCATGCTTAACAGGTCTGTCCCTTCCTTCCTTCCTTCCTTCCTTCCTTCCTTCCTTCCTTCCTTCCTTCCTTCCTTCCTTTCTCCCTCCCTCCCTCCCTCCCTCCCTCCATTCCTCCATTTCTCTTCAACCAGGTTCTGAACAGTTGCTTAAATAGTATTTCATGTGATTTTTTGTCTATGGTATTTACAGTCTGACAAGATTGCAATATATTTAATATTAATATTTTAAGAGGTTTTTTTTACCATCCATTCATAAAGATTTGCCAGTGATGTTGGTGCAGTACATTGCTGAGACCAAGTGTTTGAAGTCAGAAGTCATATTTTGCTTGGTTTCCCTACCTGTTGTACTAGTGAAAAAAGATGGATCATGGCACTGTTGACCAGCATAAATGAAACAAAAATTATAAGGCAATAATAACACTTTTATTTCAAAAAGATATTTTATTTCATGAAATTGTTTTCCTTCTTTTCAAATTCAAGTGCTGTTGGCTCTTATTTATTCAGTAAGAGATTCTGAGATTACCTGACTACTAAACCTATTTATCTTCCACTTTCGTGGTAGAACTCAGAATTAGTATATTAAGAGATAATTTGAACTCTCCACTGCTGTTATATTGTGCCTTGGTGGTTCAGTTGCTTTGAAATAATTTAGTTCTCAATGAGTTTTTTTTTTTTTACTTTATTCATTTTCTTGTTATTAAAATTATACTTACAACAGTATGGTAATATTTATGGAAAGGCAATATAAACTATAAATAAAATAGCCAAATAAGATCTCCATCAGATTGAGGTAAGTTTTTATAGACTTTATTAGTTTATGAAAAAGAACAAGTGGCTCAAAAGATAAGCAGTAAAGTGCTGATGTTTTCATGCATTCCTTTTATCTTTCCAAGTGCCTTTATGAACTTGCAGGTGGCATAATTTATCATATTCACTTGAATAAAACTGGAAAAGATCTGAAAGGTTTATTGAAATAAAATGTTATATACTAAGTGCTTTATAGCAGCCTGAAATGTTCTTTTGTCAAATAACTGTTATTTGAAATGTTAATCTTTTTCACTCTGACAACTTTTTGTTGAATAGATTGATATGGGACACATGTAACAATTAGAACTGAATAAGTCAATACATAGATATATCATAATGTCGGGGTCTATGTATGTTAATTTCTACATAAGCTTGGAACAAGAAATGAAATGTGGTACCAATAAAAAACTCATTCTATTTACTTAAGTGATCGTTGCAAATGCACTACTTCACTTTATTATTAGGATGAACTTTGATGAAAATTGTTTGAACATACAATTGGTGAGCATGTGCATATACATATAATATGGTATTTCCATAATATTAAGAATGAAATCCAGATACAAACTAAATTAATCCTTTCAGAAATGTGGCCCTGATCAACCTATGATGGCAACAATCATTCATTCATAATAGAAGTAGAGTTTCTGAACGAAAGCGTCTTTGTGAACATCAGCATCCCAAGCTTCATCTAATTTAACTTACTTCTTATCAGTGGTTCAAGTTCTTGAAAGGTGAGGAGCAAATGAAAAATAATGGCTAATACAAACATAGCAACAATGGTTTCCATTCTTTATTGAAAAGGCTAAGCTGGACTAGTGCAGAAAAAGTAGGCCTCATTTGCAGTGCAACTTAGGAAAATATACATTTCTGTGTTGAAAATAAATAGTATTTACACTGGACTTAATAACCCCAAATTTAAATAAATTTTCCTGTCATTCTACTTCATATTTTGCTATTTCATATGCAAAATAAAAATGATTGAAGATATCATCACATAATTTTATTATTTGTTCTTTTTATATTTAGATATAAAATAAAATTACTTGTAGCCATAATGTATCTTGCCCAATATTCATGTATTGGAAAGAATGCTTACAGAAATATCACAACTGGGTAAAACAGCATTGTGACCAATCCCATTTCCCTTTTTCATTTGCAAGATAATTCCTCTAAATAGGGAATGGGAACAGCCAGGCCCAAGACATCCGGAGACCAAGCAGTGCCTGAATCAATATATTTGGCCAATGTTGCTCAGCTCAGCAGTCATGTGAACTTCAAGCCCCAGTAGAATTGTGGGAGTTGAAGTCCACATCTTTTAAAGTAAAATCTCCATTCCCACCCCACTCCAGGGGAAGGTTATTGTAAAACCCCCATTTCTTCCCGATCAGCTGAGATACAGCAGGCAGAGAATAGATGGGGGCGGCCCAGTCAGAGGTAGTATTTACCCGTCCTCCCAACTACTCAAAATTTCTGCTACTGGTTCTCCAGAATTGGTCAGAATCTGTTGAATACCATCTCTGTAGAGCACAATGTTGTGTTTGATTTTTTTTACTTACCATATTGTATGAATTTATTCACATGGTAAATGAAGCTTAAATGTATTTGTACAGATGCAGTTAATAGTATAGTATATAGTGCATCATCAAAGACAAATCTTGGTCAGATTTTTGTGAATATTAATTAATCAATGCATACTGTGGCAACTAATACTAATGATATATTATCTGTTAGAACAGATGACGGACAACCACTTGAATGGTAAATGAAAAATAAATCAAATCTGAATAAGCTGAATCAAGGCCATATTTGTGAGAAAAGAAAAGAGAGACAAGAAAGTAACAGGGAAGAAAGTTTTGATAAGATAAAACAAATAATAATAAAATCTTTAATAAGATTTGTTTGTTTTTTTGTCTAGAAAATGTATATTCTAGAAAAGAGGAAAAAGTAAAATTTAACATGTAGGATCCATCCTGGCTGGATTCTGAGAGAGAGAAAAAAGAAAAAAATTGACAAAGGATACTGTAAAATTCTGATTAGCAAACTAAATGGTTCTACAATTAAGTAGATTCACAGCTGACTTGAAAATTGTACTCTGAACACGATCAACAATTTTTCAACAAACTAAAATGTCAGAGCAGAAATCAATAGAATTCAACTTTTATTTTCCAGAAATTAGTTCATGTAATTGATCCATGCAAAAATCAGATTGCGTCTTTATAATTCCACTAGGTCATTAGGAAATGAGTTCTGTTCCTAAGTAATGTTTGATTTGCTGAAAGACCAGGATATCACAGATCACTTTCCTTCAGAGCAAATTAACATTTTCTCCAGAGATGCTTGCTTTCTCTTATCTCTATGTTCCCATAAACTGATGATGAATGCAAGGAATGAAATGGGGGTGGGGATGAGGTAAAGATAAAGGTTGGATGGCCCTATGAATATCCAGGAGGGAGGCCCAGATAATTTCTCTCCAACTGTAATTTATGAAACAAACCTGTGTTGAAATTTAACAGCTTGTTCAATAAATTAATTAAACTGGGCTAGATTTGATGGTAATAATTTAAATTCAATTTCTTGAAATACAAAATATTTGTAGCTGTAATAATTTGTCTAAGGCAATTTAAAGAAATAATGGAAAAATTTGATTTTAAGGACAAAAAATGACATTTCCATGAAAATAAGATGAAATATATGTAAGAAAATAAATATGTCAGATAAATAATCTTTAGGAAGGATTATTAGTTATCGCAAGACAAGACAACTTTGGTTGCAATCATGGAACATATTCCTGTCTATCTTCTCTGCCCTACCTCACTTTTATCTTGTGCTAAATATCTACACTAAAGTATAGTTAGGTAAATATGATCAATTGTTTAAGCTAATGGATAAGGAGTAAATTTAAGATTAAAGTTTATATTTTGTGCATCTGAGTCATTTATGCTTTGACATGTATGTATCTGTCTCGTAAAAATAACCAGTGCTTTATTATATTTAAATATTGGCTGATAGTTGAATAGTTTCACACCTTTTCCATTGATGTTCAGGTTTATTTTGTGTGGGATTTTTTTTTACAGATTAACCATGACCTTAAATTTCCCTGCATTTTAGGTATATGTTTGTTCTGATGAACAACCAGTTCATCCACACTGTATATCGGACATTAATACAATTGAGTGAGTCCAGAGGTATTTCACAAGAAGAGTACTCCACTCCTCTGCTGACAATAGAATCCCTTATGCCACCAGGCTTGAAATTTTGGGCTTGGACAACCTAGAACTATGCCGATCTGACCTAAGCGTAGTACACAAAATCATCTGCTACAACATCCTACCTGTCAATGACTACTTCACCTTCAACCACAATAATACACACAATTCAAACAATAGGTAAACCGCTCCAAACTCGATTGTGAAAAATATTACTTCAGCAACAGAGCAGTCAATACCTGGACTGCACTACCGGACTCTGTTGTTACATCCTCAAACCCCTACAGCTTCAACCTTAAACTGTCTAGCGTGGACCTCACCCCTTTCCTAAGAGGTCCATAAAGGGGGCATGCATAAGCACACCAGCGTGCCTACCGTCCCTGTCCTACTGTCCCCATTTATTCATACCATTTCCTGTGTTCGTGTCCATGTTTAAATGTATACCTGTTATTTCGTACATGTTTGACAAACTACATAAAACAAACAAACAAACAAACTACCGTAATACACAAGACTGCATTTTTGCAAGAGTAAATGTAGTAAATACTTAAGAAATGTTAGGTAGCATTTCACCCTGCTTCTGAGCCAATTCTCTATTCTAACATTCAGATTTGGGTTTCTAAATGCAAGGTTCAATTGTTTTCAGGAAATACATTATGGGGCTACTTTGTGAAGCAGCAGATGTCCTTGCTTTGTGCTGAAAGAAATAAGCACGTTTGGGCATGTGGAAGAATGGGGTGTTTCTGCATCCTCATTCCATGGCTATCTGTGTCATGACCCTGTTGCATCCTGAACTCAGAGTCAGGATACACCTTTTGTTTTCCTCCACATTATTAACTTGCAAAGCCTCCAGACATATAATTATGAAGCATTAAGAAAGTGCCAGGCTTTCTTTTCCTTCTTCAAACAAAATAGGTGCAGTAAAGATGAAGTGATTAACCTTCCAATCAACAGTCATATGTTCTGTTTTAAAAGCCTGATTCTTCGGACCCTGGAAATGTGTAACATTAGGAATAAAATGACTTTTGGAAACAAAGACCAAATATGCAAGTTAAAGTTTTTCTTAAGATCACAGTGAGAGTATTTTTTTCTTGTTTTATTTTTGAAGTCATTTTTAACTCATTCCATGATACTTTTATTTTGCTTGCATTTAAAGAGGAGAAAAGGATTGATGAGAATAATGGGTCCATCTGTTAAATAGAACTCTGTATAAATGGGTACCATTTTCACAAGAACTAAATCAAAGCATTTTTTGCCTTCAGGCCTCTGGACCAGAGGTCAGTTACTAATTTATACTAAGGGATCACATTTGGACTAAAGTATTACAAAGCTTGGAACTCACAAACCTGGTTGGAAAAAGAACAGTTGCTCTTACAGTTTTATGCACATAGAATTTGACATTTCTGCTTTAAAGTTATTTTTTAAAAAAAATATATTTTAAATATATTGAATGCTTATGCATTGGATTTAAAACGTCTCTATACTGTATTTGTTCTACTTTATAAGACATTTTGATTATTTTGGAAATAACATATAAATTTCAAACTTAAATATAGTAATTATATTAATGATATATTTACTTACTTTTAGAAGTAGTAAAAGAAGGAAACTTCTAGCATCAAGAAAATGTAACAAATTATAACAACTGCTTCTGTTGAGATTTATTTGTTGTTACTGAATTGTAAGTCTTGACAGGTGTGATTTATATAGAAGCACAATGAATAGAAATGAGTGTGTGTGTGTGTGTACATCCTCCATCTGCTTCAAGAGTCATATTGGAATCTAATGATATTGATTGCAAATCAATATCATTTATTGATTTATTGCCACACCTGATTTTTGCAGCCTCTGGAGCTCTTCAGGTATAACTTGATAGTAAAATATCTGTTTTTAGTAGTGCTTTTTATGGGTTTAATAATATAGAAATATCACATATTATATAAGTTATAATCTTTAAGATTAAAGCAGGCATGTAACCCTAAAGAAAGCTTAATGTACTGATTTTGCATTTAATATCCATGGCCCACATATATAAAAATAAAACAAATTCTTTAAAAAAATCAGTCCTGTTCCCTCTAATACTATGCCTTCTACAACTCTTGGAAGATCATTTATCTAAATAAATATGGAAAAGGTGTACTTTTCCAATCCTTGGAACATAATTTCAGTTCAAAGTGCAGTTATATCCTTAATATTTTAAAAATATTATTTTGTATCTATATCAACTCTCCTTTTCAATGGTTATACATAGAGTAAGAACTATAGATACAACTTTTTAAAAAATATTCCAGCTATTTTAAAAACATAAACCAGATCAAGGACTGACAGGTTTATTGCTGTATAAACTTTGAAGGCTGGGTCCATGTTAGAATTTTCTTCTAAAGTGAGAAAATTTATTTTGTTTTACATAGAAGAAATAATTAATGTGTTTGAATATAAGGAACATTATTCTTTCCTCAAATCTGGAAAGAAACTAAGGGTGATTTGTTCCATTAATGACAGAAACTTGGAAAAAAGGGCTATTTACCAAGAATGTTTGTTCAACAAACTGCCTTCAGTGCAAGAATTGTCTAGTGAAGTGAGCTTTTACCCTTTAATCGTGACTTAATGAGCTCCCAGTATGTCCATTCCCTCAGGTCTCCAAAGGTCAGAGAAGCTGAGCAAAATGCATTGTTAGCCCTCATTGTGCTATAATATGATAACATCACTTTAAGTATTCAGAAAAAAAGTTTCCTGTTAGCAATAATCAGGAAAGAGCTATTTAATTGGTGGAGTTTATTGAAGTGCATTACTAATCTTTTTAGCTTTTGCCCTTTCAATAGCAAACTGAAATGGCAATCTTTTAATTGGCTTTTAATAAAAAGAGGAAGCTTGGAATATTCTAATTATGTCAGCATTTCGTGCTCAGTTTAAATAAACTTAAGAAAAATTTACCATCACACTATTGTAATACAGCCTTCTTTGTGTTTACTTGGCAATTAGTTCTTTTTTTTTTAATTGAGCTTATTTCCAAGTCAGTACTTTTCTTAGGATTTCCAGATTCCTTCAGTTTATTCAATCAGTGGCTGTATTTATAACAGAGTTAGTCCACCTTATGTCTCCACATACTTGAAACTACAAATCCTTTCCATTTGTTGAATTGCCTGGGACTAATTGCAGTTGTCCAAACTATCTGAAGGACCCCAGGTTGTCCATCACTGCTTCATACATCTTGCTGAGGCATAATGTGCTTTATAATTTTAAGGCATTGTATGAACCCAATCAATATGCCTACTGAGAAAGGTTTTTTTTAAAAGTCAGGATTTCTGCTGTGACTGTACATTCAAAGTCCTGTCCCAAAGATGCTTTTTTTCCAACAGGCAACTGGACTTTCTGGTTTCTCTTTGAAGACGTTTCCCTTCTCATCCAAGAAGCTTCTTTAGCTCTGACTGGATGGTGGGAAATGGATGATGGCTGGGAATTCTTCAGTCAGAGCTGAAGAAGCTTCTTGTATGAGAAGGGAAACATCTTCAAAGAAAAAGTCCAGTTGCCTCTTGAAACAAAGCACCTTTGGGACAACATGACCTGGATGACTGAGAATCTCCAAAGACATTCAAAGACCTTGCTTCTTCTTTACATGCAGAACATATAAAAATGAAAACCAGGCTTCACTTCTACAGTTTGCATTTCTGCATTCTGCGTTTTTCCCCTGACCTGGGCTTCACTTGGACTTTAAAAGGTGAGCCCAGAGATAAATTTTAAAAAGAAGACTTCTATACAGGTAGTCCTTGATTACAACCATAATTGGGGCCAGACTTTCTGTTGCAAAACATAACAGCTGCTAAGTGAGTTGCATCCAATTTTACAACTCTTTCTGTCATTCACTTCATTTGTTAAGCAAATCTGAGCTTGCTCCATTGATTTTACTTGCTGGGAGCAGGCTGGGAAGATCACTGCAACCAGTGCAAATACTTGCCTGTATTTACAAGGCACCTGAATTTTGATCACCTGACTGTGGGGATGCCGGTCATAAGTGCAAATACCAGTTGTAAGGCATTTTTTTCAGGGTCATTGTAACTTCAAACAGTCACTAAATGAATGGTTGCAAGACAAGGATTATTTGTAAAATAATGCAAAAGTCAGGCATACCTATCAGGTTAACTACTTTCAGATGAAGCAATATTAGGCAGATCAGAGAAAGTGAATAAGGAAAGGAAGGAAAAATCATTAAAGGTAAGTGATTAAAGAAAAGGAAATGTAACAGGATTCAGTTTACACCAAGATCATTCTGCTCTGTTCCTCAAAATTCTATTCTTGCACATCATTCTTGCTCATACCATGTCCATTGCCAGTTCATACTTTGCCTCTTGCTTTTAAAAAGAGCACAATTGGGATATATTGTATATTCTTTACTTGTTGTAGAAGAACTAAAGGGAAAAAAAACCAAGGTCGCCGGGGGATTGGGGGTGCACTGTAATATAAGTGGTTTTTTCCCTTTTTTCTTTCTTTTTTATATTTAGACATATGTTTATGTTTGCATTATTTGCAGTAAAAAAAATAAAATATTAAATTATTTTTTAAAAAAATCATCTGTTTTTGAGGGTATCAGCAACTCCATCTAACCACAAATTTTTGCGTCCTCCTCTTTCTTAATGAATTAATTCATTAATTCTTCTTCCAAATGTTGCTTTTCCAATTCAGATATTATTTCCTGTATATGTCTGAAGCATCTCAATGTACTTTCATATTGATCATTTATTTTTGTAATTGGTTTTACAATCATTTATCACCAATTTGTTCTTGTACTTGCTGGTTTTGTTTTGTTTTTGCTATTTATGTATAATATACTCCAATTTCCCTATCAAATAGCAATAGCAATAGCATTAGCACTTAGACATATACTGCTTTATAGTGTTTTTACAGCCCTCTCTAAGTGGTTTACAGACTCAGCATATTTCCCCCAACAATCTGGGTCTTCATTTTACCCACCTTAGAAAGATGGAAGGCTGAGTCAACCTTGAGCCTGGTGGGATTTGAACTGACAAACTGCAGGTAGCAGTCAGCTGAAGTAGCCTGCAGTGCTGCACTGTAACCACTGAGTCACCTCAGTGCCCTATACAACTGCAGTAGTCTTACTTGTTAACACATCCTTCTTGTATCATGAGAATGTTATGAGTCCCTTTTATCGTTATTATTATTATTATTATTTTTAGACCATATAAAGCACTTTGAGCATGAGCATTCATTTTAGGTATTTTTATTATTCTCATATATAGTGTCTACAATACTCCTTCCAGCATTTTCTCCCTTTTCAGGTTAGTTTAATCACTGCTTTGCAAGTTGACAGTTAGTCTTAATTACATTCGCTGTGCAGGATGCCATCATTTTAACTTGTTTACTATTCCCATTTTTAAAATTTCCACCACAATATCTTTGTTGTTTTTGCCTCTTTTAATTATCCTTGCTCTCTTTTACCATATCTTTTTTAATTTATACATTACAGACTATTAATTTACTTCATTTAATTAGCTTTTAAACTAAATAAAATACAGTTAATATGATTGCTTATCAACATTTATTATTTTTACCTCTCTAAAGTAAAAAAAATGCAATATGGCAGAAACAACCATGTTGCAGAGCAAAGGACTGTCATTTTAATTGGCAAGAATGTAAATCTAGCCTCTGATTAAAAGAAGCAGCCAGTATTCATTCTAATAGTGCCGGAATTTTGCTTTTATGTTTACTCCAAAACCAGTAGTTCTTTTATGAGTGGTGTTTATTATACATACTCTAAAACTCCCATGTCATTAACATAGTTTGAAAGTTTGAAGGGTAAAAGGTGATGCATATTATCACTGAGGATTGAGTTTTTACATTTATATCATGAAATGGTTACACCTAGCTAAACATTGTCTGCCTTTGGATATTTTTAAATTAGCAAAGCACACAAGTGTTTTGCTGCATTCTGAGCTTGGCTGAACACATTTATTGCTGATTCTTTTACAATTTATTTGAAAGCAGAGCATGATAGGTATTTTCTTCAACTGTCGGGATCCTGCTGACCTTATGAGACCTGTTGGTTTTCCCCTTGGTGAGAAATCCGGTCCTGGTCTATGAACTGAAGCCAGCCATTTCTCTTTCTCTCCATGCTCTATAACCGTGATGGCAAAGCAATGGCATGTGTGCCCAAAGTGGCACATGAAGCCATGTCGCCCCGTCACATGCAGCCTTGACTGTTTGTCTTCCGGATTTCTGGCGTGCACGCGTGTGTGATGATCAGCTGTCCTTCATGCGTGCGGCAGTGCAAAAAGGTGGTGTGTGCATGCGCGCTGGCCAGCTGATTGTCAGGTGCACATGTGCGCCGAACCTGGATGTTCAGTTTTTCCAGAGTGTGGCGAGCGTTTGCGAATGTGATGTTTCCGCGTAACCTTTTCGGCACTTGTACGGAAAAGTTTCGCCATCACTGCTCTATAAAGATTCAATGTTCGGTTCTTATTTTTGTTTTTTCCTATAGTTTATTCCCAATATAATGGAGGAATATATATTATAATATTCCTAATATAATATGCTAGAATTTTTCAGTTTCTCAAGATAGTTCTCTATGGTTGCATGAAACTTGGCATTTTTTCTCTTTTAATCCCTATATGGGGGGGGGGGCAGGATGACTTGGGGTTACTTCATGGCTTGAGGTAGCTCAGGAGGTAGACAATGGACATTGGACAATGTTACATGGACAATGTTATTTATATTTTCTCATAGATCTTCTGGAATAGAGATATGGGGAAAATGATTGAAAACTTGTAGAGTTGCCAACTTTAGACATTTTAGAAAAGTAGATAATGGTTTTTTAAAATTTATTTTAAAAACTGCTTTGTAAGAAATATGTGTGCGTATTTAAACATTGATGGCATAGAAATGTCAATTGCCTCACTTATTCAGTTCAAATAGCAGAGGGTTTGTGTTTATTTTGAAGAACATCAATCAGAACAGAGCTGGAAGGGACTTTGGAGGTCTTCTAGTAGTCCAATCCCCTGCTGAAGCAGGAAATCCTATACCATTTCAGACAAGTGGCTGTCCAGTCTCTTCTTTAAAGCTAGTGATGAAGCATCCGCAACTTCTGATGGCAAGCTGGTTTTCACTGTTAGGAAGTTTGTCCTCAATTCCAGGTTGCTTCTCTCCTTGATTAGTTTCCATCCATTGTTTCTTGTCTTGCCTTCTAGTTCTTTGTAAAATAGGCTGACCTTTCTTTATGGCAGCCTCTCAAATACTGGAATACTGCTATTATGTCATCCCTAGTCCTTCTTTTCTCTGGACCAGCCATAACAAGTTCCTACAGCTGTTCTTTTTATGTTTTAGTCTCTAGGCCTTTAATCATCTTAGCTGCTTCTTCTCTGCACTTTTTCAAAATCTCAACATCTTTTTTTGTAATGTGGTGATCAAAACTGGATGAACATCTTAAGGATGATCCACAGAGTCTTCAGTGTGAAGACTTTTCATATATCTTTGGAAACCTTTGTTTTTTAGGCAGACTGTTGCTAAGGCAGGCTAAAGCTTGTCCACAATGTCCTGACATGATAGTAGCATTTCTTTCCTGGAGAAATGGAAGACACCCACCCCATCCAGTCTATGGCACATGAAGATGGAGGCAGGTGAGATGGGCAGTTTGCAAAGCTGGATGCAAAGGAAACTAGAATCCTAACTTCTATGGTCCTTCTTCTCCCATCCCCCCCTGGATTAGTTCACTGGTTCTTCAAAATGACCAAGATTTTACTCATGTAAATGGAAAACGTAATTCAAAGGACTTTGCTGTTGAGTTTCTGTAGTGGGGAAACATTCCCAGGAGCTGAGACTATCAAGAGGAAGCCCTAGCTCCACATTGGAACCTCCTCATGAATTATTCTTTAAAAAGTTCATTCAGTCATGGAATGTAACTGGCATAGATATGGCCTCAACATGTAGTCATATCTTTTTCTCTCTCTGAATGACTACTAGATGGCATGACTACTAGATGCTATGACTACTAGAGGTAACAATACAAAACTAACTCTCTGTTGCCACTTAGTGGTCAATAGGTCATTTTGGAACAGTTATATGGATATCTAGTACTTAAAGCCACCTCATAGCTGAGCATCTCTTGTATACCTCTCCTTCATTCAGATTCTAATCTTGGATTCTATTTCCATTACACTTAGGCAGCAGCTACATGTGGGCGATTTCTGTATTGCAGTTCACAGCGATAAACTCTTTGCTGCTAGGTAGCCAGGTTTTAGGTTTATAGTTGACTGTCTTCGAAAAAAACAAAGAAAAAATTGACAAATTCACCAGTCAATTGCAAAAGACAGCTTGATTCGGAACAGCTTACATTCTGCAACAATACTCTAACACCTTCAAACATCCACATCTGCCTGTCAGAGGTCCTTGAGAAGGATGCGATAGGCAGAGAAAAATGCCAAACCTAGTCTGAACATCTGGCTGACACTGTGACGAAGCAAATATCTGTCCTTCGGGAAATGAAACAATGGATGGATCTGTGATTCTTCGCTAATAATGTTTCTTACACCCAATCAGCATAAAAATATATCTGGGTAAATAAATAACAGATGCTATTTGTGGCTCTTTTGGGGAGGTTCAGGGCTTACTTGAAACATGTGCTGCACTTTCTGATCTTGGTTTGTTATGCTTTCTTGTCATCCAGGTTCCAGGGAGCACAAGCAGAAAAATTCTTACAAAGAGAAACAAAAACAAATACTCAAAATCTGTAGAAGCTAATTCTGAAAGGTTATGTGCTCCATGAAAAGTTTATGTGTAAAGTCTTGGGTCAGATTTCTATGCTCAAAAATAGTGGCTCTTAAAAATTCCTAAAATAAACCTTGCACTATTTATGAACATCAGCTATGAATAACTTGACTCCCTGGAGATAGAGAAACTTAAGTTTGGGACGTCTTATTTTTCTTTTAATTTATCAAATGCATGCTTTTGTTCATATATTTAAAAACAGTCTTTTACATTTGTAATCACATTCCTGAGCAACACGCCCTGAACGAGAATTCACTGCATGCTACAGCATCTACATTCAAAATGGGCCACTGACTCAAAAAGGACATGTAGTCATGTGTGAGATCAATGATTCTTCAGTACAGAGTTCTGCTCCATCTTTGGGGACAATCTAAAAATATTTCATTTGTCTTTCTTTATGAAGCAGTATTTTTATTACAATACAGTAGATACAGATAAAGATTAACAGAGTTGGAAGGGACCTTGTAAGTTATCTAGTCCAATCCCCCCTGCCCAAGCAGGAGACCTTACACCATTTCTGACAAATAGCAGTCCAGTCTCTTCTTGAAAGCCTCAAGTGATGAAGCTCTCACAACTTCCAAAGGCAAGCTGTTCCACTGGTTGATTGTTCTCACTGTCAGAAAATTCCTCCTTATTTCTAGGTTGAATCTCTCCTTAATCAGTTTCCATCCATTATTCCTTGTCTGGTCATCAAGTGCTTTGGAAAACAGGTTGACCCCCTCCTCTCTGTGACAGTGCCTCAAATATTGAAACACTGCTATCATGTCTCCCCTGGTCCTTCTCTTCAGTAGACTACCCATGCCCAGTTCCTGTAACCGTTCTTCATATGTTTTAGCCTTCCGTCCCCTAATCATCCTGGTTGCTCTTCTCTGCAGATCAACTGAGACTTTTTCTAGAGTCTCAAAATCTTTTTTATAGTATGACGACTAAAACTGGATGCAGTATAGGTGTGGTCACCTAGAATACAGTAAAAGTATCAAAGGTGCTTTTTCAAAAGGCAACTGGACTGTTTTTTGGGGGTTTTTTTGAGGAAGAAGATGTTTAGCTTCTCATCCAAGAAACTTCATCAGTTATGATGCAGTCCAGTTGCCTTTTGAAAAAGCACTATGAGGCAACCATGCTCTGGATGACTGAGAATCTCCATAGACAATACAGTAAAAGACCATCATCTGAAATACCATTTGGTGCCGACATTTTCCTAGGAAATAGTGAGCCTACCCAGAGATGGGTTCCTATCGATCTGGTCCAGTACGCCAGAAGAGGTAGTAAAAATCTGGCATACCTTTCCGAACTGGTAGTGATGGCGGTCTGGCCATGCTCCCGTACTGGTTCCCTGGTCACCACTCGCCCTGCCCAGTCTCTGCTCTGCAGCTTGCCTGCCTGAAGCGCTGTGCCCCTGATCTGTCTGCCTGGTAAGCCTGCAAGTTGCGACTTAGCTAGCTGCCCCTGCCCCCTTCCCCATGGCCCTGCCATGCTTCCCTGCCTTCCATGTGGCCTTCCCGGCTTCCCCGTGGCCACACACCCAGAATAGGTAGTAAAATAATTTTGAAACCCACCCATGAGCCTACCACGTGGTTATACTGTGTTTAGGCTGTAGCTTCATTTTCCCACATCCATATTTGTATCTGTGCTATAACTGGTTTAATTTTTTAAAAATGCATTATATTTTATATAGAACTGAACACGGAACCACTGCAGACACACTGGAGAAGAGCCTAATGCTGGGAACGATTGAGGGCAAAAGAAGGAGGGGACGACAGAGAATGAGGTGGTTGGAAGGAGTCTTCGAAGCAGTAGGCATGAGAGCTTAAATGGACTCCAGAGGATGGTAGAGGACAGGAAGACCTGGAGGAACGTTGTCCATGGGGTGGACAATGGGTCGGACACCACTTCACAACTAACAACAACAACATATTTTATATTGTTTATTTGTTTTATTGTATATAGTCCAGAGTTGTGTGAGATGGGCAGCTATATAAATTTAATAAATAAATAAATACAAATATTGACAAGATATATATGAGCCGAGGTGGTGCAGTGGTTAAATGCAGCACTGCAGGCTGCTTCAGCTGACTGCAGTTCTGCAGTTCGGCTGTTCAAATCTCACCGGCTCAGGGTTGACTCAGCCTTCCATCCTTCCGAGGTGGGTAAAATGAGGACCCGGATTGTTGCTGGGGGCAATATGCTGACTCTGTAAACCACTTAGAGAGGGCTGAAAGCCCTATGAAGCAGTATATAAGTCTAACTGCTATTGCTATATATATTAATCTACCTTTGCTCAACTTGTAGAATTTGCTAACCATAGTTCAGGGACCCCAGATGAAAGAATTTAAGTAGCAAAATAAAAAAAAAAAAAACTATGTATTTCTGTATATTGCTTTTTAATCTAACTGGACAGTAATGATTTAAATCTGCTAGGATTTAGAAAATATTGTTTTTCTCCCAAGACATGTTGTGTTTGTTCAGATATAATTTATAAATAAATAAAGGTGCCCCAGATTATTGGGGTCAATGCTTATATTGCAAACCACATAGAGAGTGCTGTAAAGTGCTATGGGGCAATATATAAACCTAAATTCTATTTTATTTCCCCAGGAAACCTAACATTCTTAGACTTTAATGGTAAATGAAATTTTCAGGATAATTTTCAGCACTAGTCAGCAGATGCTAAGCACATTAGTACGTGTGATTAGTATACTTAAGACAGAGTTACAGTTAAGAAAGAATGTTCATAAATAGATAAAGTTTATGGAAGCACATGCCAAGAATTGCCCTGTTGCTTCTTTGTGGAAGAAGGGAATCCACCAATCACTGTTTCCATGTGAATTTAACTGATGACATTTACAAGTGAATGGATTTATGACTTCATCTCTAAGGTAATCCTGCAAGCTGTAGCAGCAAGAACCATTGCTGAAATTCTTCCAGGCCTGCTGTTGTTTCTAAAAACAAGTCATTGCTTGCACTTTAGGAATATACCTTTGGGATATTATGGGTGTTTATTTCAAGGTACTGACATCCCTGCCTAATAATATTATTTTCATTTTATACCAGAAGCTTCTTAGATTAAAAAAAGATCCCCTTGTATAATATGTATGTATTTTCATGTATATGAAAAGTGTCTCTCTGAAGTGTCAGTTGTTCTAAGTATTAGCATTTGAATCAGTCAAATCATCAAGAATGAATAATTGGAATCATGAAAGATTTTTTGAATTTTAAGAAAACTGAAAATCATATATGATCCCTTTTTTTATATAATCAGTGTCTTTGGAGAAGTTCTAGGATAGATTATTGATTTGAGCACATTACCTTACCACTGTCCTACTCCCTATTTCTTCTAAATTCTACATTAAGTTAAAGGTACAGGTTCCCCTTGCACAAATGTGCTAGTAGTTCCTAACTCTAGGAGGCGGTGTTCATCTCTGTTTCAAAGCCGAAGAGCCAGCCCTGTCCGAAGATGTCTCCATGGTCATGTGGCCGGCATGACTAGATGCCGAAGGTGCATGGAACGCTGTTACCTTCCCAGGAAAGGTGGTTCCTATTTTTCTACTTGCATTTTTACATGCTTTTGAACTGCTAGGCTGGCAGAAGCTGGGACAAGTAACGGCAGCTTACTCCGTTACATGGTGCTAGGGATTTCAATGGTTGAACTGATGACCTTTCTGATCGACAAGCTCAGCGTCTTATTATGTAATTTTTCACCATGTTTTTGTCAAGTGGCTTTTGTAAGGGACTACATACATTAAAACAACTTATGGGGCATGTATTTTAAATAATTAATTTTCTACTTTGAGTGACAAACTATTACTTTATCTGATAATTTCTGTGCAATTTCAAATGCTGAACCATAATTTCTGTGGGCCCTTCAATATGTGAGTAAACACTGAATCCAATACTTCACAAGGCACCATTTACAATAGGAATATGAAGGTGAGTAGAGCTAAAATGCCCTGCAATTTTAAAAAGGGAAGGAATTTTAGAACAAGAATTGGAGGAAAAAATAGCAGCAAGAGAAACTTGTTTGGCTGAAACTAGAATAAGGATGGAAATCTTTTGGGGGTCCTTTCCCCAGGTTTTAAATGCTGCATTTATTTATTTATTTATTTATTTATTTATTTATTTATTTATTTATTTATTTATTTATTTATTTATTTATCATATTTGTATAGGTGTGTGTCTCACATAAAAGTGACTCTGTGTGACGTACAATACTTTTTAAAAAAACCAGTCACAATTAAAAATAACTACAATTAAAACAGGACTACAGTGCTAAAGTTCTCAATACTCCTTTAAGGCCAATAGGTGTGCCATCTTGTCATTTTTCCACTGGCAGCAAAATTTCTTGACTGTATTCTTCAGAAGTGATCATTTGAAAGGAAATGTAGTATGTTTAACTAAATTGACTGAAGTCATATTTAAAACATAGAATGGAAATAAACAGTTTTTAGACTTTCTGGGATGGCAACATTAATCTGGAGATGCATTGAATAAGCAATTACATTAACTATTAAACATGTCTCTAAATTCCAATTATATGTTTAGAATGGACGTCTTAGTGACTGATACTATTAATGTAATATTACAGTTTATAGATGATAGTCTTTCTTTATATCTTTTTTTCATATACACGTTTGAATTTTTTTGGAAAAGCCTCCCTATTAAAGACAGCTTTCTAATCTAATATTTTTATGAGTTTTCATAGCTCTAGTAAGCAAGATAAAATTACCCATTAAAAAGGCACAAAATCATTTATTATATACACCTTGGAAGAGTAGATGAAAGCAAAACAAGATTCATTATCAGAGAATCCAAATGCAGGAGGAGCAGAGGCAGGATAATAAGCAAGATAAAGAGGGAAGCTCCATTTCTGTACAAATCTATTATTATTTTAGAGAGTCTTTAAATCTGCATCAACATTCCTCTCTTCTTTCTTGTAGCCCCCTCTGGTTTCTGTATCAATATGATTATTTATTGTCATGTTCTGTAAAAGATCTTAAAGTTATATTAATGGAAATAATAATGTTCTTTGTGATGTTATAAAAAACATTGTAACATTTAGCCAGTCTGAAGACTGAGAAAATCCAGAATATGCTTTTGGAAAGAGACATGTGAAATATGGAAGCATTTACATTCATTTACAACCAGATTAGCAATGCAAATATTCCTTTGATGGATCTCAGTTCTTTACCCCACATTTTTATTGATTAAAGAAGAATGGGAAGGCAGAACATGAATAGTGACACATAGTGCACAATCACACTAATTATACACAGCACTGTTTCTTGGCAAAACTTATGTTGGTACAACAATGTCTGGGGTCCTTATTTAATGCATGACAAAACATTGTTTTATATCATTGGTTATAATGGATGAAAAGTTAAAAAAATAGAATGAATGAATGAACAACATTCTCAAGGGTTTATATTTTGAAACAAATTTATGTTTAAACCTGTTGGAATGATTGAATTCCTGTAATGTTTTCATAACATTTTAACTGTTTATTTGTCAAGAATAATAACATGACAAACTGCCTTCTGTAGAAACAGGCTGTACACAGATTAGCGCTTTTCAACCTCAGCAACTTTAAGATGAATGGGGTTTACCACTCTGTCTGGAAAATTCTGGGAGTTGAAATCCACAGCTCTTAAAATTGCCAAGACAAATTTGCAATCTCTTATTTAACCTTGGAAACACTGGTAACTTTTCTGTTGATAGCCACAATGTAGTTTAGGATGAGTGCCTATTAAAAAAGAGTGGGACTTTGATTGATCCATTGTACCCTCCACTACGAAGGCAAAAGTACTTTCCATGAACGGTTTGGGGATATCAGGCGAGGTGTGGAGGGAGCTCAGGGTGAGATTAAAAATTGTATCAATGCTCTTTGTAGTCAAAAGGCATAATAATAAACTGTAATGCGCTTTCCTGAATATTTTCTAGACTATGATTCCAAGAAAATGTTGGAGAAACCTACAGAAACATAGCCAAATGAAGGAAATGCAAATAAATGTGGCAGGTGAATGCCATACTTTTCTTCCTTGTTGATTCAAACTTTTTAGTTTATTTCCTCACTTCTCCCATTTTTCCTTGTCTCAATTTTACAATACAATACAATACCATACAATAGCAGAGTTGGAAGGGACCCTGGAGGTTTTCTAGTCCGGTTCCACCACAATATCGCGAAGACCTTCAGCGCGGAGACATAAGCGCGAAGGTCTTTTCTGCGCTGTCAGAATCGCTGAAGCGAAATCGACGTTAATGCAGAGACATAAGGGCATAGGGCAAATCCGCGCCTTTCCAAATGTAATGCTAGTGACGTTTGTTTTAAGCGCGTGAGAAGCGCGCGAAAAAGTGTGACGTTTGTTTTAAGCGCGCAAAAAGCACGCAAAAAAGTGTGAAATAACGTTTCTTTAATGCTTTGAGTGACGTTTGTGTAATGCTTTTGAGTTTGTGAAAAGCGCGCAAAAAGCGCACGAAAAAGTGTGAAATAACGTTTCTTTAATGCTTTGAATTAACGTTTGTTTTAACCACAGCATTTTTTAAATGTTTTAAATGTAAAGTGCAGTGAAATGTAAATAAAAGTTTATTTTGTTGCATCAAATCCATTTAATGCTTTTGAGTTTGTTTTAAGCGCGCGAAAAAGTGAATGCTTTGAATTAACGTTTGTTTTAACCGCAGTATTTTTTAAATGTTTTAAATGTAAAATGCAGTGAAATGTAAATAAAAGTTTATTTTGTTGCATCAAATCGATTTCACGCAGGCGCAAATGTTGCAACTGTAACAACTCTCAACTGTCAAATGCTGAAAACGTTTAAGAGGAGCTGCCCTCACAGGTACAGTTTGCAGTTGTAAACGCTCTGAAAGCTGTCAGGTTGCTGTTCTGAAGCTGTCAAGTGTCAACTGCTTAAAACTTTAAAACGCTGACACCATTGCTGTGCAAAACCTGTATAATTAACTGCACTGTGCCACTAAAAGTAATTCTCAATATTACTTTAATTTAAATTTAAAGTGGCATGGAGATGATAAAGTCACAAAAAAGGCAAACCTCATTTACTCTATGAAGGCTATAGATACAGCCAGGACAAATTAAATTTAGGTAAGCCTTCTTCATGGAGGTGTATTAAAAAAGAGTGTGCAGGCAGACTTAAAATGAAGACAGATGGCACATTAGAAACATCTACTGAACACATGCACGCTCCAGACAATGCCAAAAACGAAATTGAGAAGGTAAAAGCTACTATACGCGAAAAAGCGGAAAACACTGTCGAAAAACCACGCCAAATTATTCTCAGTAGCACAGCTGGAGTCTCACTAGAAGCAGCCCATCTTTTGCCAACCTTTTCAGCAAGCCAGCGTACTATACAGAGAAAACGGAAGAGGCCTGATGTCACCCATCCAAGACCACAATGTGTGCACGAAATTATTATTCCAGAGTCCATGAAGGTGACAACACGTGCAGAAAATTTTCTTCTCTGGGATTCAGGTGAGCAAGACACTAATAGAATATTTATGTTCGGGACTGGTACAAATTTGAAATTGCTGCAGGAACATCCTCACTGGTTCATGGATGGAACATTTAAAGTAGCGCCTGAAATTTATCTCCACGTATTTACCATTCATTCCTTAATTGACAATTGCTCAATACCACTAATATATGTTCTATTGAAAACAAAATCACGGGCTGACTATGAGAGGGTGTTCCTCAAACTAATTGAACTGCAACCTTCTGTCACACCTGTCAGCATTCTAATAGATTTTGAAATAGCAACTATGAAGGCACTCACTAGTGTATTTCCAAATGCTACCATACTGGGCTGCCTATTTCACCTTGGGCAGTCCTTATGGCGGCGTATACAACATGAAGGGTTAACCAATTTATATCGTGACGATGATAACTTTAAAATGTACTCAAAGATGCTGATTGGACTAAGTTTCGTGCCACCGGAAGATGTTGGCTCTGCCTTTGATGAACTTAATGACACTAAACCTGACACTCTACAAAACATTTACGATTACTGGGAAGATAATTACATTGGCCGTTGGCGACGCAATCGAAGAGCAATTCCATTATTTCCCATCACGATGTGGAACATGAGAGAACGTGTTGCTCATGGCTTGCCACGAACCAATAATTCTATTGAGGGTTGGTATCACGCTTTCCAAACATCTGTATTATGCCACCATCCAACCATCTACACTTTGCTTCACCATTTCCGGCAGGAGCAAGACATGACAGAGCAAAACATCGCACGAATTCAAAGCGGAATCACCAACAGTCAACCAGGCAGCAAATCTAAATATATACAACTTTCAAGAAGTCTTGCTGCAATTCTGCCCACATATACAGGGCGTGAACTTACAGATTATCTACATGCAATATCTCATAATATTGACTTCTAAATTAATTGATTTGTTGACATAATAATTTTGAGTAATTTAAAACTTAATGTATTTTATCCTATTTACTGACATAATATGCTTCTACTGTTGACTTGCTGACTGTTTATCTTATTTACTGACATAATATGCTTCTACTGTTGACTTGCTGACTGTTTATCTTATTTACTGACATAATATGCTACTGTTGACTTTTTGTCTTAGTGACATAATAAGCTTATAGTTCTGACTGTTTATCTTATTTACTGACATAATATGCTTCTGCTGACTTTTTGTCTTAGTGACATAATAAGCTTATAGTTCTGACTCTTTATCTTATTTACTGACATAATATGCTTCTACTGCTGACTTTTTGTCTTAGTGACATAATAAGCTTATAGTTCTGACTGTTTAACTTATTTACTGACATAATATGCTTCTACTGCTGACTTGCTGACTATTTATCTTATTTACTGACATAATAAACTGATTTATTGATTCTGTAATCGATATCTTTATTCCATTTGATGCAACAAAATAAACTTTTAGTACTACATTTTACTGTCTGTAATTGATATCTTTATTCCCTAATCCTACACCTAATCCTAAACCCCTAAACCTAATCCTAAACCTAACCCTAAACCCCTAAACCTAACTTATTTAGTGACATAATAAACTTAATAATAAATAATAATAAATAAATAAATAATAATAAATAATAATAAAACTAGTCAACAAAACTAATCGATTTGATGCAACAAAATAAACTTATTTACATTTCACTGCATTTTACATTTAAAACATTTAAAAAATACTGCGGTTAAAACAAACTTTAATTCAAAGCATTCGCTTAAAACAAACTCAAAGCATTAAAGAAATGTTATTTCACACTTTTTCACGCGCTTTTCGCGCGCTTTTCACAAACGTCACTCAAAGCATTAAAGAAACATTATTTCACACTTTTTTGCGTGCTTTTCGCGCGCTTTTCACAAACGTCACTCAAAGCATTAAAGAAACATTATTTCACACTTTTTCGCCCACTTTTTGCACGCTTAAAACAAACGTCACTAGCATTACATTTTTCGCGCGCTTTTCGCGCGCTTAAAACAAACATCACTAGCAAACAAACGTCACTAGCATTACACAAAGCATTACAGAAACGTCACTGAAGCATTCACTTTTCGTGCTGCCATTGTCGCTTACACAAATGTCACTCAAGCATTCACTTTTCACGCTGCCGTCGTCGCGCTGATATCGAGGCGGTAATGTGGGTGCGCTAATGATGATGCGTACTTGTCGACGCGTATTTGTCGGCGCTCTTTTGTCTAGCGCGGTTTTGACGTGCCACGTTCTAGTCCAACCCCCTGCCTAGGCAGGAAACCCTATACCATTTCAGACAAATGGTTATTCAACATCTTCTTAAAGACTTCCAGTGTTGGGGCATTCACAACTTCTGGAGGCAAGCTGTTCCACTGATTAATTGTTCTAACTGTCAGGAAATTTCTCCTCAGTTCTAAGTTGCTTCTCTCCTTGATTACTTTCTACCCATTGCTTCTTGTTCTAGCCTCAGGTGCCTTGGAAAATAGTTTGGCTCCCTCTTCTTTGTGGCAACCCCTGAGATATTGGAAGACTGCTATCATGTCTCCCCTAGTCCTTCTTTTCATATACCCAGTTCCTGCAACCGTTCTTCATATGTTTTAGTCTCCAGTCCCCTAATCATCTTTGTTGCTCTTTTCTGCACTCTCTAGAATCTCAACATCTTTTCTACATTGTGGCGACCAAAACTGAATGCAGTATTCCAAGTGTGGCCTTACCAAGGCATTATAAAGTGGTATTAACACTTCACGTGATCTTGATTCTATCCCTCTGTTTATGTAGCCTAGAACTGTGTTGGCGTTTTTGGCAGCTGCTGCACACTGCTGGCTCATATTTAAATAGTTGTCCACTAGGACTCCAAGATCCCTCTCACAGTTACTACTGTTGAGCAAGGTACCACCTATATACTGTACCTGTGCTTTTCGTTTTTCTTGCCTAAATGTAGAACCTTACTCTTTTCACCATTGAATTTCATTTTATTAGATAGTGCCCAATGTTCAAGTTTATCAAGAACCTTCTGTATCTTTAGCCTATCTTCTGGAGTGTTGGCTATTCCTGCCAGCTTGGTGTCATCTGCAAATTTGATGAGTTCCCCATTTATTCCCTCATCCAAATCATTGATGAAGATGTTGAAGAGTAATGGGCCCAAAACAGAGCCTTGGGATACTCCACTGCATACTTCCCTCCATGAAGATGCAGTTTCATTGAGGACTACACATTGAGTGTGGTTGGTCAGCCAGTTACAAATCCATCTGGTGGTGATGCTGTCTAACCCACATTCTTCTCCTTTATCTAGTAGTAGGTTATGCTCTACCTTATCAAATGCCTTACTGAAGTCCAAGTAAACTATATCGACGGCATTGCTCTTTTAATTTTAAACAATTTCTATATATGCAACTTCCTTTCTTTTTAATTTTAGGCATTCTAACTAAAGTAGAGATGAAGGTAGTGCCCAGGGACACACATTAACTTATCTACCAACTACATTCATAATTTCCCCCTTCTTTGTAGTCCTACCATCCTATCCAAGTTAATTCTTCATAGCTCAGTAAGATAAGCACTTGTAAGTAATACTGACAGCATTTCCCCCCTTTCCAATAGAGCAGTGGTTCCCAAAGTGGGTGGTACTGCCCCTTGGGGGTGGGTGGGAAGACTTAGTGGGGCGCTAAGAGGCAAGGAGGTAGAAGGGGGGCACTAAGAGGCAAGGGACTAGATCACTAGATGAACTATAAGGTCCCTTCCAAGTCTGTCATGAGTTTGTAGGGTAGGAGGCGGGCAGCTGCCCGAGGCCACGGCTCTTACCCCAAGAAGTGGACAATGCCCCCAAGCCCTGTCCCTCCCTTTCCCAATGGCTCGCCTGGAGTGGCGTGAGCCAGGCTGGATGGCCAGCCGCGGCCCTTCCCCACACAGTTCTGTCCCGCAGATGCTGCCCCATGTCGGCCATCCTGCTTCCTTGCCTGATTTGTCTTTCTCTTCATTCGCTCCATAACAAGCAGAGGATTGTGCAGCCTGGGCTCTGTCTCCTTCCACTGCCTCTCCTGGCCAGCAGTGAACGAGGCAGCAGCTGTGCTGGATGCCCTTTGGGACCCAGACAAGCCTTGGCGCAGGGACAGGGAGGGCGGGGGGGATGCGGTCCAAGGCCGACTTAGGACACGTGTCTCTTGGCCCTGAATTTTCTGCACCCCACGGAGCCCCGTAGGAACATGCCGATGCAGAAGGTCGTGAAGCCCCCCGCCCCTCCCATCTCCTAGGTGACGAGTGCCGCCCGCCAATCCCACCTGCTGAAGTTTCCCTGTCTAAGGGGGGAGGACTCAGATGAGGACCCATGGGAGGCGAGGGGACGCTGCTGCTGCTTCCTGCAGGCTCGGACTTAGCCTGGGGACGATGGGGGCCTAGATGGGTGACTGCTCCAAGCATCCAGGGAGACTCGCTGCTAGGGCGGCGATCTCCTGTGTCTCCCTGGCATTCCACAGGAAAAGCTGGTTCTGGGCACCTGGAGGAATGCCAAATGTGCCCCCCCACACACACACAGTCCCCGGGGACTGGAGAAAAACACTAGGGATGTATTTCTGAAACCCATCTGATGTCCCCCTTTCCCCTACACTCACTGGGACGCAGCTAGCACTTACGGTCACAACCAAGGCCAAAATGTTTGTTGTTGAGTGAAACATTTGTTAAGTGAATTTTACAATCTTTTCTGCCACAGTTACAGTGAATCTCTGCAGTTGTTAAGTGAGTCACATGGTTGTTAAGCGAATCTGGCTCCCCCATTGTCTTTGCTTGTCAGAAGTCACAAAAGGGGATCACATGACCCTCAAAACCTTCATAAAATGAGCCAGTTGACAAGCATCTCAATTTTGATCACGTGACCCCAGGGATGGTGAAATGGTTTTAAGTGTGAAAAACAGTCATAAGTCACTTTTTTCAGTGCTGTTGTAATTTTGAACATTTACTAAATCAAGATGCTGAGCTTGTCGATCAAAAGGTCGGCAGTTCGGCAGTTCGAATCCCTAGTGCTGTGTAACAAAGTGAGCTCCTGTTACTTGTCCCAGGTTCTGCCAACCTAGCAGCTCAAAAGCACATAAACAATTCAAGTAGAAAAATAGGGACCACCTTTGGTGGGAAGGTAACAGTGTTCCATGCACCTTGGAAAATTTTGGAAGAAGTGCAAAGAAGAATAACTAAGATGTTTAAAGGCCTGGAGGCTAAACATAGGAAAAACAGCTGCAAGAATTGGGAATGGCCAGTCTAGAGAAAAGGATTGGAGGGGGACACACCTGATAGCAGTCTTCCATTATTTGAGGGGCTGCCACAGAGAAGAGGGAGTCAACCTGTTGTCCAAAGCAGGATAAGAAACAATGGGTGGAAACTAATCAAGGAGAGAAGCAACCTAGAACTAAGGAGAAACTTCCTAATAGTGAGGACAATTAGTCAGTGGAACAGAAGTTGCCTCCAGAGGTTGTGGGTGCTCACTGGAAGCTTTTAAGAAGAGACCGGACAGTCACTTGTCTGAAATTGTATAGGATTGCTCCTGGTTGAGCAGGGGATGGACTAGAAGACCTCCAAGGTCTCTACCAGCTCTATTCTGATTGAGTAATTTAGGTCTCTGGCTGCTGCTATGCTGCTTCTTCCCTTCCTAGAATCTTGATCGTTTGCTGCTTCATACAGAAATTCGTTGGCTATCAAAAGGCAACTGTGTGAGATGCTTTTACAATCTTTTTGACACTGTTGTGGAGTTTTTTGAAGACAAGAATGCTTTGCTCAGTGGTGAACTCAAAGAGATCTGGCATGACATTGCTTATTTATTAGAACTATTTGCAAAGTTCAATGAAGTGAATTTGCAGTTGCAAGGAAATGAGGTCAATCTTATTAAGGCCAAATCTGTCATCTCTATGTTTATTTCAAAGTTAACTCTATTCAAGCGTAATATAGGCCGTCACGAGCTATACCAATTTCCGAGCTTGTCTGAGCTAGAAGAGAAAGGTGGGATACAAGATGATGATCTTCAAGTTTTTTTGTGACCATTTGGACATGCTGCATAAAGATATGTCTGAGCGATATCAGAATCTTCTTTTGATGGAAATTTCTGATTGGGTGACAAATCCATTTTCAGATACTGAGGAAGATGGGGTAGTGGAGGAACCTCTCATAGAGCTGCAAAATGACATTGAGCTGAAGCCAAAGTTTAAGAAATCGTACCAAGAGTTTTGGTTACGGAAATAAAATTCTGGTCACTATCTTGCACTATGGAGAGTGGTTAAGAACCTCCTTGTTGCATTTTCAACATCATATTTGGTGGAATGTGGCTTCAGTGTGGTCATCCAACTTCTCTCCAAGCAAAGAAATCGATTCCAGATTACTGAACGTGGTGATTTAAGACTCCTGCTAAGTGACTTAAAACCAGACATTGGGAAACTGATATCACTTCATCAAGCCCATCGATCACATTAAGAATTTACTGAACAGTGAAGTATTTACTAAATTTTACTGAGTTTACTAAGTTACAAATCACTAAGGTTCTTGATAAATGACTATCAGACTTTGAAAACCTGGTATCACTGGATCATGTTCAACAATTTTGTTGAATTAACATTAACTAGAAAGGTTTTTAAATTGGATTTTGAATAAATGTGCAATTAATTGTTACAGTTTTGAATTTTACTGTTACTATCTTCCTTCCGTCATGCAAACTGCCCAGTCATATGATCCCCTCAGCCACGCCCATTAAGCCACGGCCACAGAACTGGTAGTAAAAAAAATTGAATTCCACCACTGGGTGGGGGGCACTAAAGATCAGTTTGTAGCACCAAGGCGGCGGTGGACTGAAAAAGTTTGGGAACCACTGCAATAGAGTGTTTACTGACTTACCTTTCTTGCTTGAAATATTGGGTCTCATTGTCACTAAAATTGTATGCCCGGTGTCATCCCACTTTAAAACTACAGGTATGGTTCATGTTATCAAATGTTATTCTGAGTTATCGAGAAGAATTGTAACCTGGTACTTGTAGGTATCCACATAGAAGGAAGTGTTAGCATAGAATTGCATACAATTGTACAGACCCTCCACCCTGAAGTTTGAAATGGTTTGTTTGAAATACAGATGTTACCACTTCAATAAAAAGCAGGAAATCACTACCACCACCACCACAACAAAATAGTGACCTCTAGGCTGGAATATTGCAATGTGCTCTACATGGGGCTGCCCTTGAAGAGCGTTCGGTGACTCCAGCTAGTCCAGAACGCGGCCGCGCAAGCGATAGTGGGTGCACCTCGGTTCACCCACGTAACACCTATCCTCTGTGAGCTGCGCTGGCTACCTGTTGATCTACGGGTGCGCTTCAAGGTGCTACTTATCACCTATAAAGCCCTTCATGGTAGTGGGCCTGGGTACTTGAGAGACCGCCTACTGCCAATTACCTCCACCAGACCGATTCGATCGCATCGATTAGGCCTCCTCCGAATCCCATCTTCTAGCCAGTGCAAACTGGCAACTACCCGGAGGAAGGCCTTCTCGGTGGCTGCTCCGTCCCTTTGGAACGAACTCCCCGTGGAGATTCGGACCCTCACCACCCTCCAATCCTTCCGCGCTGCTGTAAAGATCTGGCTGTCCCGGCTGGCCTGGGGTTAAGATTATAGCCCCACTCGAATGGTGTGATTGTTGCGTTTTTCTCTTTTAATATGCTGTATTGTTTATTGTTTGTTGTTTCCCCCTCCCTTTTGAATTGTGAGCCGCCCTGAGTCCCCTTAGGGAAAAGGGTGGCATACAAATAAAGGCAAAAGTAAAAGTAAAAAAGTAATAGTAGAAGGAGAAATGTATAACAACCAAAGTATGGGACTTGTTTTAGTTTCACCTGAATGAACAGCTACTACTATTTAACACATTACAACTTTTATATTACTTTTGTTTTATACTAAGCCATCTGTCAAGGAATTATATGGGAATCACCACTGTTTCTATTCTCCAATGTTGGCAAATACATTCATAGCTGACTATTGATAATCAGTATCCAATAATAATCAGGTTTTGGCAAAAGGGCAAAACAACAACAACAACAACAACAAAAACACCACATTCCTTTGGGGCTTCGTGTATTGTCACAATTCATGTAGAAAAAGTAGAAAAAGGGTGGGCCTTTGGTTGCAATGCTGGGGTGGCTGTTTTTATCATTCTGAATGTCCTTAGTTTCCTTGTAGATCCTGATTCCATCTTTATTTCAACCACCTTGAAATACTAAAAACATGTAAAAATCTCTGTGAGTGAATTTTGGCATCCACCACATCAATAGGATAATATATTTCAATTAAAAAAAAAAACCTATATCAGAGAATACAAATTGTTAGTGCACAACCCAATTTCCTCATTGGAGATAAGCCCTCCTGGTGCAGAGGAAGGAAGGCAGCAAGGAGCCCTGGTGGTGCAGTGGTTAAAATGCAGTATTGCAGGCAAACTCTGCTCACTGCCTGGAGTTTGATCCTGATGGGCTCAAGGTTGACTCAGCTGTCCATCTTTCCCAGGTTGGTAAAATGAGAACCTAGATTATTGGGGGCAATATGATGATATGGTAAACTGCTCAGAGAGTGTTTTAAAGCTCTATGGAATGGTATATAAATTTAAGTGCTATTGCTTATAAAGAAATGCTATCTGAGAATACTAGAGGAATTCACCAGTCCAGGATCATGCTAAACATGTCTGAATGACATCAAATCAAAGCAAATGAAGGGATGGAAATCCAGAACAGGTTGTTTTAAGCAGGTTGTTGATTGAAAGCCACTGAAGGTTGCAGTCTAGAAAACAGACCATTTCAATTATCTGAATCCTTTAGTAATTAAGGAACAAAAAACATGCTCTTAGATATTTTTTGTATCTATTCCTGATTAAGAAGTATCTTGCAGGATCAGAGCAAGCTAGGTCCAGTAATAATTAATAGGGGGAAGGTGGACGTTTATCTATGTTCAGCACAACTCTGATTTTAAAGAACATTATACAAGAGGAAACATCTTATAACAAGATGACACATCTTATAATACATTAATATTTTTAATAGAATATATATGCTTTTAATTCACTGAGAATTTAATATAAACAAGTGTTTTATTGTTAGATATATGAAACCAAAATCCAATTTTTACCATAAAAAAGCCAATAATATGAGTTCCTACTAAAAGGGCCAATAACTAGTAAACAGTGCCCTCTGGTGTTTTTCCTTTGGAAAATTGGCCCATGTTTTTCATTGGAAGGAACTTCACATTTTGTTCCATATTGATGCTTTTGGATTTTGCATAGCAACAATTTTAAATTTAGTTTAAATTATTTAAAAAGTAGCTTATTTGATGCAGGGGTTAGTAAAACTCAAATTATACATGCAATGATTCCTAGTGAATAATGGCAACTCTTATATGTGGAAGTGTCATTTTTTGCTGTTTTGATATAAAGTACAAACTACATAAACTACAAATATTTTATGTATTGTTTTCCTCTTTTATCTCTCGGTTTTGACTAATCATTGGAAATTTAAATAGGTTTAATTATTGAAATAAAGTTTATTGAGAATTAAAAAAAATGTATACCTTTTTAATGCTTGTCATTTGTTTTCCTTCACTGGCTCTTGTAGAGAGCCCCTTGTAGATATCTGCCATTGTTTCCAGTTTTCCTAATGTTAGCTATCCTGCAGGTTTCATGCCAGGCAGGTGTCAAGAGGTCAGTTGGAAAAGTGTCTTCTCTTTGTTTCTTGTGCACACAGATGGCTGGCATTCATGGCTGAGTCTTTTGGGGGTTAACAGAACAACTTGACACTTCACATCATCCTTAAATCCCGATTTTACACCGTTGGCCATCTTTGTATTAATAAGGTGACCAACTTTTTTATAATGAAAAGGAAGACAAATAAATTGGAAAAAAAATATCGTAAATAAAAGAAATATTTTATTCATTGCAACAATAATACACTATAATATGATATATGCATAATAAAAACATTTGTAACATTTTATATTGTAATTATGCTTACATGCCTGTTAATTATTATTTAAATGAGTACTTTTCCATTGAATTAATATTTTTTGTCAATATATCATCTTCTAACAATATATTGGAAATATCTGAACAAGAAATATCCTTCATATTGAATTTTACGGCAAGTGCTGCAGGTAGAGTATCAACATTCAATCTCGATTTCTCACTTGTCCAAAAATCATTGGCAATTGAAAAAACTCTTTCAACTGCTGCATTAGTTCCAGGGCAGCACAACGTAAATTGAACAAGTATAAATAAATTTTTCACATGAAATATGTTCATTTTGAAATGGCTGAAAATATCCACCATCTTTTATCAATTTCAACGTGTTGATTTTCCTATTGTATTAATTTTTCAGAATTTAAATATACATTCAGTCTTCTAATTTTTTTCAAAGAGACAATTGTCGTCTATTTAATGTCTGGCATTTCTTTAGATAAAACTCAACACAAGATTCAATATCTGTCCAATATACTTGCGATGAAGTCAAAAAACACAATTGAAAACTGTATTTCCCATGATGTTTGTTTCAGACCATTCTTCGATATATTGAAAACATGTTTGGTAAAATTCTGCACTTCTTTGATAAACTTTTCCGTTATGCCTGGATTTGATTCCTCTAAGTCTGACAATTTTCTTTTTATAATTAAAGGAAGAAATTTATCTTCAAATTGAGATTTATATTGAAGGATAAAGTCATTCAAAATAAGACTAACTTCTGTAGCTGAAATGTGTTCACCTTTAATCTTTTGAATCGTTTTGTGAAAAATAGATGCTTGTTTATGTACAAATACATTAATATCTCAGATATTTCATTATTGAAAAACGATTCCAGGATTTTAGGACATTTGTCTAAACTTAAAAAATATGAATGGAGAGGCTCAAATAATTGTACAACATGCTGTACAGCAGGTGTTAGAGCAAGCCACCTAACTTTTGAATATCCTAAAAGTTTTTTGTATTTAACATTTGCTTCTTCACAAAATTGTTTTAAAGTAGCCACACGAACGGTAAAGCGACTAAAATACAAATAAATTGTAGTTATTATTACTTCTACATGAATTGGCATGGCACGTGACACCGTGTTGATTGCATTTGACAAAATATGTGCATTACAACCTACTCCTAGTATTTTCTTTTGAAGTAAATGTTGTAATTTTACATGCACATTATTCACCCCTTTGCGTCTTTGCCCACCAAAATTTGTATTTGTATTATCAGCTGTTAGTGCAACAACTTTGGATTTCAAATTGTTTTCATTTATTATTCTGTATAGATGGTTTGACAAAATTTCAGCAGTTTCAACCTCAATGGATTCTAAATTTAAAATTTTTACTTGAATCCCCTTGGTAACATTAAAATATCTTACTAGTATTGGATACAATTTGGTTTCATTATGACTTGATGCATCAGATAAAACCGTTACAAATGCTGCAATTTTCAAGTCTGCTGTAAGTATTTTATCACAGTAATTTTTAAATACTGATTTAATAATAGCCTCGCATTTTGTCCTGGCGCATGAAAATTTAGCATTGTGAAACTTTTTCAATAATTTAGTTGTACAATCCATACTACGAAAACTTTGATTGTGAATTATGGTATGAAATGCAAATGTTCCCTCCATTGCAGCTAACTGTTTTTAATCTTCAGAATAATTTGAAGTTTTTTTAAAAAAAACCTGTTACTTTACGACTAGAAGCTGATGCATCTAATGATTACTTATGTTTGTTGGTGGACAAGTGTTTTGTTATAGCTGCTCTGCCCCCAACTGCAATAAAAAATTCTCTTCTGCAAATATTGCAGAAAACAATGGCATCTTTCTTTGGTTAAACGCAGTGGTTAAATGCAGCACTGCAGGCTACTGCTAGATCAGCAGTTCAGCGGTTCAAATCTCACCGGCTCAGGGTTGACTCAGCCTTCCATCCTTCCGAGGTGGGTAAAATGAGGACCCAGATTGTTGGGGGCAATATGCTGACTCTCTGTAAACCGCTTAGAGAGGGCTGAAAGCCCTATGAAGCGGTATATAAGTCTACTGCTATTGCTATTGCTATTTTCAATTGATCGTTGAAATCATGGTGTCAGCTCCTCTCCATTAATTAACTAGGAAAGAAAGACCACGAGACTCCATGTATGGAAAATCAAATGTACTTTTACTAATTAAGAATGGTTAAAAGGCAAAGCGTAGCGAAGTCTGATTAATTAGGCGCGAAAGCAATTGATATATAGAATAGCCCATTCCCCACCCCTTGGCATCATAGTCCCAGCCCAATCATAAGTCTTCCAAGTGTCAGGTGCAAGATAACTTCAAAAGGCATCACGAAGATGGAATGTCGGTGCCGTTATACCTGGCGGGAAACACCCACGCATGTGTAGTCCGATCAGTCGGTGAACTCCAGAACCTTCCACCAGCACAATGAGTAACCCCTCCCAAATACCATGCCCTCCCTCCCCGTTTCATGGCAGCTGAAGCGATAGCAAAGCAGAAGCTGACATCCGGCCGTCCCCCGGAAAAAGGCGATCAGGCCTGTAAAACGAAAAAGCACAAACAAACAGACGAACAACAAAACACAGAAGAGAAATGGGGGGGGGGAAGAGAAAATTAAGGCTTGTCAGGATAAGCAGCATAAAACTTCCGAAGCAGCCGGGGAGCACGAACATGGGACTTGTCAACCCATTCCGTATGGGAGGGGGGAAAATGTTTCCAAGCCACTAAGTACTGGATGCGATTACGCCGCCTGCGGGAGTCCAGAATTTCACGGACTTCAAAGTGTTGTTCACCATCAATCAACAAAGGAGCAGGTGGAGGATTATCAGGTGGACGTAAAATTGAAACACGAACAGGCTTAATGAGGTTAACGTGGAACACGGGATGAACACGGTTGAGATGCTTAGGCAGCTGCAAACGAACGGAAACAGGATTGATGATCTTGATGATGGGGAAAGGACCAACATACTTAGGTCCTAATTTTTTGGATTTTTGTGTGGTCTGAAGGAACTTTGTGGACAAGTAGACCAGGTCACCCTCCTTGTACTGATAAGGTTGCGTACGCTTCTTATCAGCTTGTTTCTTATGAGCGCGATGAGCAGCATCCAACGTAGCAAGAGTCAAAGGCCTGGCTGAATTGCGGGGGGTGGTGGAATCCACAGCGAACGCGGCTTCCTTTTTCTTCTTGTTTGGGGTCTTGCTGGATTTCCCCTGTTTGGAGGGGTTTGGGGTGGTCGAGGGTAGCTTAGCGCAGCATTCTGGTGCGCGATGGCCTCCCTTCCCACAACGAAAGCAGGTAAACGGTTTGGCTTTTCCAGAGGGGCCTCCCCTCCCTTCGCCTCTCACTCCGAAAGGGGTTTTGCGGCTTGGGGGGGAAGATCTCGCTGCTCTCTCCCTTTGCTTCTCCCTCTCCTCCTTTGCACATCGGAGTCTCATTAAATCCAGTTCAATATCAGCTGCGTTTTCAAACCAAACTGTTAGGGGTTTGGGAAGGTGGCGATTAACACATTGTTGATAAATATCTTTATCCAAGCCCAAAGCAAATTTGTCCAAAAGGGCTTCTTCACTCCATCCCGTCATGTAATTACACAGGTGTTGAAACTCCTGAATGTACTGGGATACCGGCCTGTCCCCCTGCGTGAGGGTCATAAATTTCAGTTTGCCCCGTTTCTCAGTCAGGGGGTCGTCAAATCGTCTCTTGAACGCTCCCATAAACACATTAAAATTCCTCAGGAGGGGGGAATTGGTCTGGTGCAAGCCTGTTCCCCAGTCAGAGGCCTCGTCATCCAAAGCAAGCAAAATCATGGGCACTTTCATGATATCTGATTCAAAATCGGGCCCATAGATCTCCATGTAATTATAAACCTGCATGATGAAAGACCCCAGCTTCTTAGGATTTCCATCATACTTTACAGTTAAGGGGGGGACTTTAGCCATTCTGCGTCTTCTGGGGGGTGGGGCCCCTGGTCTGGCAGCACCCCTGACTGGGGGGGGGGGGTGAAGCTGCCCGTGGGTTTTCTTGCTCCCACCCCCTCTCGGCCTCTTCTCCCTCCCCGAATCTTTGCCCAGAGTACCTCTGTTCCAAGTAATCAGGTTGACCTCTTTCCTGGGGTCTTCGTTCGGCCCCCGCCTCAAACGGCCTTTCCTGATGTTTTCTTCTGGTAACGGCCGCATCCCAGTTCGCACTATCTTCTCTTTGTCCCACCGACAAGGACCAACGGGGGGGACTCGCAGGGCTCGTTATTTCCAGCTGAGCCAACTCTTCGGGAAATAAGATATCAGTGGGTTCTTTTTCCTTTTCCCCATCGCTGGCTTGCGAAGACATTTTCTCTGTTTTGTCTTCTTGTAGGTTTCACCCTCCACGGTAGATTGTATTCTCCTGGTAGGGTGTTGTTGAGACTTCGCTAACTGTCATTAATTAACTCTCCATTAATTAACTAGGAAAGAAAGACCACGAGACTCCATGTGTGGAAAATCAAATGTACTTTTACTAATTAAGAATGGTTAAAAGGCAAAGCGTAGCGAAGTCTGATTAATTAGGCGCGAAAGCAATTGATATATAGAATAGCCCATTCCCCACCCCTTGGCATCATAGTCCCAGTCCAATCATAAGTCTTCCAAGTGTCAGGTGCAAGATAACTTCAAAAGGCATCACGAAGATGGAATGTCGGTGCCATTAGACCTGGCAGGAAACACCCACGCATGCGTAGTCCGATCAGTCGGTGAACTCCAGAACCTTCCACCAGCACAATGAGTAACCCCTCCCAAATACCATGCCCTCCCTCCCCGTTTCATGGCAGCTGAAGCGATAGCAAAGCAGAAGCTGACACATGGCATTTCCTCTTTTTTGATTTTTCCATCCCTTAAATGAAATTTAAAATTAAAAATAAAACATAAAGCTACACGAATGATGCAAGCACATTATGAATAAATAAAATTAATTATTACAACTTGAACTTTAATAACATGAGCGAATAAATTTCACTAAAATTTAAATTATTTTACACTTCTGTTGACAACAGGGTTGTATAAACTTGTAAATAAAGTTATACATATTTGGAAATTATTAAATATATAATGAATTAATAAAACATGAATTGTACTTACCTCTGTATAATTGAATATTCACTGAGAAAGAAATAATTACTGTGAGTCATTTAATTGCCGACGTGCTGTGAGTCTACTGCGTGTGTATGTGCCGTGTCGTGTTTCGGTAAGAAGTAAACAAAGCCACTTCCGCGCTGCGCTCTCTCTCAAGGTCTCCCATGCGGAGCGCATGCATCTCATAATCGCATCTTATACCGTACTATACCGAGCCTTGACGAATCGTCATGTCAAATACAAATACGTCACATAACGTGCAACAGATTAGTCTTCAAATATCAAAAAGGAGGACGTGTAGGAGGACACTTTTCGAGGGAGGACAGAACTTACAAAAGAAGGACTGTCCTCCCTAAAGGAGGATGATTGGTCACCTTAGTATTAATTTCAGCTTTATAATTCTCTTTCAAGAGCTTTCTGTTCTAATGTTGCTGTTGTATAATGCTCCCAGTAAACAGTAACTACTATTTGAAAGGTATCTAGGTCCATTCTTGAATGTCATTTTGGTTTCAATGTGAATGGAATGAACCCTGTGAATAGGGAGAAAATACACTTTAAGAATGTATTTTCCTATTTCAGTAATAAGAAATCTTAGCATATAGTGATAAAGTATCCAGAAAACATCAATACAAGACAGATAGGCAGGCAATTAACAATGATACCCCCTATTTTTAGTGCCTATATAGCTATGTATAAAGTACAAATGCCAAATAGTTAAAGCGGAAATACTAAGACAGAGCAGCAAATATGCTTTGGGAAGAGGGAATTTACTAAAGGCAACCTACCAGGCAAAGGATGCCCACAATTCCTTTTAAAACCAACAAGCCACATTTACCCACTATTCAAAAGAGACAATGAGAAAGCTAAGAAGGAATGAAAATGTCAGAAAACATCCTCTCCATCAGCCAACACCCAGATAAGCAGATTAACACCAGAAAAACTATCAAACAGAAAATAATACCTTAATGAAACAACTACTAGGAAAGCCACATCTTCTCCAAAATTGCACAGCAAGCTCCTTTATAAAACCAGTTACCAAGCCCCATACTCATTCAGACTGAAGATATTACTTAGTTGGATAAGCAAATGTCTTCAAATAAACACCAACTTCAGAGGACACAATAGAAAGAAATATAGACACATATACATACTTTTAACTTGGTGCAATAGAATCAAAACAGAACTGAATGGATTAGATCCAGATCTGATTATAGAGTATAATTCAAAATATATACATATACATACATGTACACACACACACACACTTAAATATATAGAATATACTTATTCTAAGTACAGTGACACCTTCAGTATTTCAATCACACAGGATTGTACTGTTTGAATTGAATTTAACACATATTGCTAAACTGGATCCAACATACTGTTTGACTTAATAAAGTTACTCTAGATTTTTCCATTTTAAAAAAATACTGTAATATGTTCAATTTGTGGAGCACAGTGAGTTTTGTCAAATACTAGCAATGTTGTATGCTTCATCTGAATTTTATTTCACACTATAGAAATAAACAATTACCACAGTAGCCTTATTCTGAATAATTACTTAGATATAAATCTGGAAACTTTTCTATACCAGGTTTGGTAGTTTATTATGCAATGCTGAGGAAAATATATACATACATAGATAAATAGATACATAGATACATACATACATACATACATACATACACATACACCCTTTTAACATAATTTTAATGGCATAGTTGAAAGTGGTTCAAGAAAAACACACAAATACCTCCCCCAAATTACAAATGAAAAATATGAATTTTGCATTCTGGAACATGAATGCAACGTGTCCTCCCAAGATATTGAAAACATTTGAAAATGTCATTGACTCATAATATTTTAAGGAATGACCGAAGAAAAATCTACTACTAGCTTAGATATGTTTGGATTTCATAAAAGTTGCACAATATGGCTGTTATTTTTATATGATAAAATGTCATACAATGGTGGGCAGAGAAAAGAATTTTAAAATAACTTTTCCATCATAACTTTCCTTTAGTTGCTCATAATTGCTAATTATAAATATGGTCTTTTCCTTTGACTTTTTGGTGGCTTCTGCTGTGTTCAAAATAGATCAAAGGAAATGACCTGACTGGAATTTAAAACATGAGGTGGTAAGGTACTCTGCTTCCAGAAGGACAAAAATTGAATGGCTGGGTTGTAAGTTATGGGAAAAGACAAGGAATCCTTTTTCTGTCACCTTGTTATCTTGTAGAAGAATAAACCCAAACTCTGACATTTTTTGGCAATTGGGAGATATAGCCCATAGGTTGATATGAAAGAGTTGAGTCAGGAGACAGAAAGGGCAACTTGATGAATCACACTGGTAGTTCGGGAAACCACTAGACTGTGAGTCAGTGCAACAGAATCAAAACAGAACTGAATGGGCTAATTGAGTGAAATATTAAAAGCAATGTCAATTAAATAAAGATTTTTGTTCTAGAGAATTCTTGCCTGACTCTTAAATGGTTGCAGATATAACTTGAAATAATGAGTGCATTTGGAAGTTTGAAAGCATGTTGTGGGTTTTATTACAAAGTGCCTGCAGTCTAGCGAAGGCTTCCCTTTTCGTAAAATGCCTGCAGTAGGAGGCACCAATGCAACAATGCATCAGGATGCTTCCTACTCCTGTTTATGCTTTGCCTTGCCTTGATAATAAATTCCTGTGAGTGAATAAACCACGTAGGGACAAGAAAGAAGCCTCCCTCAGGTAAGGGAAGAAGAGAGGGATAGGAGAGAGAGGAGGGGGGAAGAGGAGGAGAGAAAGGAGGAGTAAAAAGGAGGAAGAGGAGAAGGAGAGAGGAAGGGGAAGTAGCGAAGAGAAGAATGACAGAGGGAAGAAAGGAGATAGGGAGGGAGAGGAGAGAAGGAGAAGAAAGTGATAGATAAAGTACAAATATGGTGTATGGAGAAAAGAAGAGCCAATAATTGTTTTTGGGAGTTGATGGCAAGGTGAATTGATGTAAACATTTAATAATACAATATGATGTTGGCTATGTAATAATATACATGTGATTGTATGCTATGAAAATGGAAAAATAAAAAACTTAATATGCCAAAAAAAGGAGCTTCCCCCGATCGTCTACCGGCATTCCGGTGTCCCGCAGGTAAAAGATAACACTGCCCACCCAAAATCCTTTCACAGAGGTAGCCAGCCTCATCAGTGATCCCTATCTAATATGTGCCATACACTTAAAAATAAATAAATAAATCCAGAAGTAGAATTTTCAAAATCCAAAGACAGCTTTTTAACTGCATAAAGGACAACTTGTATAGAAATGCAATGATAACTTTTCAGATATCAAGTTGCTTGGTAGAAATTCCTAACTCACCTTTTGCAGATGGTTTCTAAATTTATTAATTGTCCTATGCTGAAGTAAATAAGAAAGGCTCTAGATGTACTTTTGTCTACAGTAGTTATGGAAGTTCAGGCGTTGAAATAAAGGAATGACAAATGAAGTAGCAAAAAAAGTCAGGATAATATCTGCTAGTTGTTTTGCAACCAGTGATTACTATTTTTAAAATGTGGACATGTCTCTCCATCATGCCTGTTGAAATTCAGGAATGTGTCTAATGCCAGTTAGCGTCATCAGAGAATGGAATCTCTATGTACATGGTTTTGGATGCAGTAGTTCTGTTGGAGTACTGGTGGTGGTGAAGGACAAGCAAGAAGGAGGACTGCAAGGCAAACGCTGAATAATTAGAAGTAAGGGGACCAGAATGTTCTGTATAACAGCCAACACCAATTCATCTCTGTTCTGAGTAAGCATGCTATAAAGAATTATATTTTCAAGTGTGAGTGTGTAAAACATTTAATCATATAGTTGACTGAAGGATAAAATTTCTCTTTATAGCTTAGATTCATATTCTGAATTTCCTCCAAGAGCTCAAACAGGTTGCATGCAGGGATGGTATTCACTTACTTTCCCTATCACTTCGCAAATGTTTTATGGACATGTCCATGCATGCACTTGGCCTTTTGTGCATGTGCTTTGATTGTGCACGCAACTTGCGCACATGCATGCAGTTTGAAAACGTGCCTAAATAGGAAGGCATAGAGCCAGGGTAGGTGAGCGGGGGCAGACCCACCTGCGATTTCCACTACTGGTTTGGGCGAAATAGTCTCAACCAGCTGAATACCTGTTGCATGGGAATTTCCCTTCATTTTGTCTCACAAGAACAAACTTGGAGTTAAGTCAGCTAAGGCTGAATGAGAGAACTAAACTCACTTATTATAATAAATTTCCATGCCTAAGAGTGGACTTGTACCTAGTTTTCCCCAGTCCTCACCCAAAACCCTGTCAGAAACCCTATCATACTGTTTTATCATGAAGCTAGTTTTAAAAACATTTAAGGGTTCCAGATCAAATTACAGGCATTAAAAGTCTTGTTAAAGATACTCTCTAGGTCCCCCCCCCAATTTATTTCCCTTTGAAATAAAATAGATTGACACAGCTAAGATGACACCTAAAACTGAAGTTAATACTGCTCATTAAAGATATGGGGAAATGAGTTTGCCATATACTCAATATTTCTGTTTTTCTATACCGGCTGTTGTGGTTCACATAGAGGGTAATGCAATAAAAATATAGAACTATTAGCAAATTATAGATGGGTTCTGGTTGGTGTGTTTCAAGGGAAATTATACAGCTAACACTTACCAGAACATGTGTCTATATCTATTGCCAAATAAAAATAACATTATGATTGGTGTAGAAAATTCAAGGGGCAATGAATATCACAGGGCAACATTTTAAAATCTAAAATGGTACATGTTTGTGGTTAATTCACATTCTTTTCACAAATACTTAATGGTTGTCACTTTCCATCTTAAATAGTGCCACTTGGAAAAGGACATACTTGTAAATGTACTATTCTGAAACAAAAAGGGGGGAAAGAATTTAAAAAATGTCTTTCACATGATGAAGAAATTACTCTAAATTTCATTTCATTAAATGGAATGGAAATATAGCTAGGTCTGGATCCAAAGTGTTTCATTTTAATCCAAGAATGCAGAGCCAGGAAACAGGATAGTACGGAATAGAAAGGAAGAAAAACGCTTTGGGTGGAAATAAATATTTTGCTTCTGCAAATATTTGCCATATTTCTTAATAATAATCCTTAGATAACTAAAATATTATATGGAATTTCTCAATAATTGTTTCCAATTAATTTGAGTTGGAACTAAAGTACTCTTTTTGTAACAAATAATGTATTTTATGAATATAGAATATATTCATATTTAGCATCTCTGAAATGTTTTGATAGCACATAGTGTTCTCTCCTTTGGTAAAAACATAATTTTATGAATATGTGAATATTCTTCAGCACAAATTACATCTCTTACACTAATTTACTGGATTACAGCACTAAGGACTACCACTGTTAAACAGATCCTTGGTACTTCTGTATAGCATATTAATAAACCTGCTCTCCTCCTTAAAACATGTATTCCAAACAACCTTTGCTCTTATTAACGTTTTTATGTCCTCCTATGAAACATCTTCTTGCCCTCAAATCTGAATGGAAGCCATCTTTTACATTGGGCCTTGAAGCCTGTCACATTTTCTACTGTGGAAAAATGGGAGGGGGATTATATAAAGCAGGGGTCCCCAAACCTGGCAACTTTAAAACTTATGGATTTCAACTCCCAGAATTCTCCAGCCAGCTAGGTCCACAAGTGTTAAAGTTGCCAAGTTTGAAGATTCTGGTATAGAGTATGGGTGATATTGGAGTCTTCTTTCATTGGAGGTGTTACTTGGACCCCTGACACTGAATTTGTAATCTTCCCTAATAATATCTTTTCTCAGGGTTCTCCTATTCTCTTCTTGCACAGGCACACAATAATTACCACCTCACAATCTACTAATGCCAACCATAAAATTTTTCTTAACCATATCTGAAAGTCACATGTATATTCCAGGCTTTATTCCAGCGGGTGAGCCTCAGAGGTGACTAACTGACATTTGTGCGAGAGATGTAGGAATTACAGTTGAAGTGACTTGTATCAGACCATCACTTTTATAACCACATCAGGGATTTTTCCTCAGACCATCTGGTTTGCTTAGGTCCTAGACCCAAATCTCTGAGCACCACAGCACAGGCCACTAACCACTAACCTAACCACTCTGATTTCCAAGCTCAAAGCTTAGTTGTTTGGGAAACCTGACCAAAAATGTCAGTCATGAAGAGTTAAAATGAAAATTATTTCTGTTTAGCACCAGAGGTCGCCAAAACTCCAGATACTATTAAATAATGAAAACAACAACTTGTTGAGGCAACAGCATTTTTCCCTGCCACTTCAAGCCACACTGTTACTGGAAAGTCTCTGAGTCTCCAGAATTGGAGACAGTCGACAGCCCAGGTCATTTATTTTGAGTGTTAAATCTTTGAACAGATAAAAATTTAATGTAAGTATACTATCAAAAGCTTTTTAGCTGATCTCAAATGCCTTTTCATTTTGAGTGGTATGACAGATGACTTAGCAGAAACACATAGTCTTTTAAAGAAAGTGATGGAATTTGAAATACAGAAGTGACTCCGTACTAATCAATTCCTATTGTATGTGAAAAGAGAATATACAAGAACATTTGAGGAGATTTCTGCAAGTCCTCTATGCAAAAGGATGAAAATGAATGAGCACATGACAATATGTAACCTTATTAAAAACCAGTCCTGCCTTAGCCATGAAATCTGGCTAGGTGACTTTGGGCCAGTCATTTTCTCTCAGCCTAAGTCATATCACAATTGTTGTGTGGAAAATACAAGGTGGAAGGAGTATTGGGTATGTTAGCTGCCTTGAGTTATTTATAAAAATAATAATGGGATAAAAAAAGTTATCCCTCAATTACATATTTTGATTTCTTTTAATCATACAAAAAGATGAAAATCCACTTGAATAAAACATTCATTTATTCTGTGCCACCAGAAGAGCCTAATTCAATAAGCAATCCCTTTGTGTATAAAGCAAACTGGGCTAGTGTTTATACAGATGAGATTGGTGCAAATCCACAATAAACTCTTAGTTAGATCGATTGGGCAACAAGATGGACATTTAGTCACTCAGGAATTTTGGTTCTGAACATCACAATCGAGAATATATTATAAGCATATGTATTATTGCACTCACACATGCACATATATACAGTATAAACTATCTACATACGTTATATGACTTGGTTATTCCATTATTATTCTTGTTTTCCTAAGTTACAAGATTCCAATATTCAGTTGAAACATGAAATAACTTTTCTCCCACAGCAATAGCTGTTTGAATGTATTCCTGGTCTCCTTCCTAACATTCTTGAACTGGAAATTGTTGTTGTGGGCTGCTTCTATTTTATAATTTCAAATGAAAAGGCTAGTCAGCTGCTTCTAAATGAAAATGCAGAGAGATGTCTTCATTAGTGATGCTGTGAAACGAGGCCAGTTTTTAAAAACATGTTGGTTCATTTCTTTATCAACATATCCCATGGATTTAGGATACTTAAAGGAAAATGAGATAATAACATAAAAATCAGTAAAGTAAGCTAGTCTAACCTTGCTTTAAATCAAGACTTGAATAATGTCTAATTTATTTTTCTTACTATTCAGGCAAAGGTTGTTTATTTCTCAACAAGTATGGATTTTGCATTTGTAAAAACAGTTAATGAAGTATTAATTATTTTTAATATTTTAATATTAGTTTGCACAGTCCTAAACATTTCAGTGTTATACATTGTTGCTAAACCTTCTTGTTATTGAGCAGCAAATATCCACATTCACTGAAATATTGGAAAGAGATATAGTAAAAGTATAACTAACTATGTCACACTTCAGTTCTATACATGTCTGTGAGTAAAGCAAAGATCAGTTGTGTCCCTGACACTTGACAGATATAGAGCAGATTTATTATTCCATATTTTCCAACTCCATCTGATTTTCATTATTTGATAATCTTTGTTTGTAATTTCATCTAATTTTTTTCTTGTTGCATATCTTGAAAGGATCTAAATGAGCCCATCACAGGCAACCTTTACTGTTTATTTCAAAGTTTTTTCATATCAGAAATCTATCCAACTTAACTTGTTTATTTCATATAAAAGTTAATTTTATTTACATGTGTACTGATACTAAAGTCTAATTTCAGAATTCACTTTAAAAAACAGGTGCTGGATCATTCTTTTCTTTGTTAGCTGAGTATCCAAATACTCAGACTACTACTGAGCAGTAAATGGAAACATAAATTTATTTTCACAAAGTTGATCCTGGTTTGATACATTTTAAAAACAGATGTGTTTGTAGTTTTTCTTATTGAAATCCGTAAAAGATCAGTTTGAATTTGTGGTTCTGGCATTTCCTATTTTTCTTCCAAAAACTACACTGTTCAGCTGTATTTTTACCCTAGGTCAGTAGGTTTTCCTTGTTTTTTTCATTATTGGAGGCTTTTAGATCATAAGCAGAGTAGTTCTTTGAATGAGAATGGTTACTATTAATTACTGTTATATCAGGGTAAGGTGAAAAACTTTTTGAAATGCTAGAGGAATGGCTACCAGCACAAGGAACACACACAGCCTGAATTCAGGAACAATCGTTTCATATATTCTTAATCGTGTCCTATGTTCTCAATGTCCAATGTTTATTTTTTTAAAAAAATTAATGTAAAAATTAAGCTACATACCCATTGTTGATTTAATAGTTTAACTCCTTCATGTTAAAGGAGTTGTGTATCCAATGTTCAGAGGAAAACAATAATAAAACAAGTCCATTATTTTGTAAAGCTTTGGGCTGGTTCCCCAAAGCTGCTCCTAGCAGAGGGAAAGTGGCTGTGCATACACATCCTATGGGGAGACAACTGGAAAGTTCCTCTGAAGTTGCTGCATCAGCTTTGTAAGAGAGGAAGTGACTTTAGGAAGTCCAAGAGATGTACATGGTTTATATTCAAACACTTTGATGAGCACCTCTTCTAAATACTTTGAAGAACTCTAATAAAAAAGACCCTACCCTCCCTTCCAAGTTTAAGAATATGTACAAATACATCTGATGTCAATATTACAGCTAGAAAGACATTTGTATAGATGAATGTAATGTTGTGATCTACTAATACAAGGATAAATATCCAAACACCATAAATTATCGCCCTGAAAATTATAGATTTCAGACTGAAAAGTCAGTATCATATAGTTTTCTGGAAATCTCTTAGATCAGAATGGTTCTATTGTGGTATAGCAATAGCACTTTGCAGCCCTCTCTAAGTGGTTTACATAGTTAGCACATTGCCCCCAACAATCTGGGTTGTTATTTTCATCTTGGAAGGATGGAAGTCTGAGTCAACCTTGAGATGGTGAAAATTGAATTGCATTCTAATGACTGCAGTCAGCAGAATTATTCTGCAATACCGCATTCTCATGACTGCACTACCATGGCTCAAACACAAGAGAGTCAGCTTTAATGAAAGCTAGCATGAATGCAAATAGTTTCTTCTCCAAATACTTTTTTTTTAGAAAAGTAAAATACAATATAAGATAAAAGAGAAAAATTTGATCTATTAAGTGAAACATTATTCCTAAAAATGTTATTAAAGAATTGCTTTGTGACATAAATCCAATGAGCTAAACATAAAACCTCTAAATCTTTAAGCAACATTCAGGTACATGATCTTACAGAGTTTGCATTCATGGTTGTTTCATTAAAGCTGTCTCTCTTTGACTTTGAACTTCATTTCACTTTGAGGTACATTGCCCAGGGAATTAAAAAAGAAGATTATGCAAAAATAAAAAAAATGCTGGTGTGTGGTGTGCAAGGAATATTATCCTTGGAATATGAACAAATAACTGGAGATGATGTGATATTTATTTTCACAACTTTGTTTAAAGTGCCACATTGCTGAACAGTTGCTGAGTTGTGTTGCTACACTTAAAACACTTCACATCAGTGCATTATTTATGATGCTATAAATACACAATGATGCAGGATCATCAGTTTTCCCTGGCATCTGACGAGAAAAATGGAAAGCGACAGGGCTTTAGGGATCTGTTATATGAGTCATCTGAAAGGTGTAAATAAATGCACTGCTGTAGGCTGCAGTATGCAACACATAAACATTGCCAAAACTCCAAAGTCATTAAGTGAGGGAAAGCATGCTGAACAGGAATGAGGCAGGAGAGGCCAACACCTGGTTAGTTGAGCTGGTCCAGCTATTGAGTAGTGTGACTGCAGGGAAAAGATATACTGAGAGCTTGAATAAATTGGTCAATAGAAAATGAAAGGAAGGGTTATAAGAATTAGATGACAGCCTTCCTCAATATGGTGGGAATTCTGGATCTTAGTATGCTAATATATCTAAGGGATACCAGAATGGGAAAAATTGTTATAGAGCAGGCTGTAATTGTCTGCTGACTTCTCTAGAAGTAAAGCTAGAGAAAATCTTGTATCATATGTTATATAATGTATACACTGAGAGCTTCTGCACCAGAGACAATTTCTTGTGTGTCTAATCACTCTTGGCCAATAACGTATTCTGTTCTGTTCTGTTCTTAACAATAGAATAGAACAGAACAGAATAGTATTGTATTCATAATAATTTTCCAATGAGGCACTATCATCATATGATTCAGGGGCTTGTATATATGGAAATATTGAAGTATAAGACCTAAACATCCATATTCTACAAAAAACCACCTTGTTTGGAGGTGCCTATATTCTTAGATGCCATCTTAGCATTCTTAAATCCTTGGTTAGGATTTGAATTGTTAAGTTTTTGCCACACTCTTGTTATAATATTTGCTAATATAGCTTGCCATTCAATTGTTGATATATAGAGAGCACTACAGAGTACAGTATAAGAATTAAGCAATTATCAGGGCTGGGTGATAGGGACAAGAATTTGGGTTGAGATTAGAAAGAATTCAAACATGAATTCAGCTCTGAATTGTAGCAGCCACTTAGAGGTTTGACACATCGCATTAAAGCATGTTTTGCCTAACAGTGGTCTGACTCACACATCATTCTATGCTATACAGCCCACAATGGTTGGGTTCATGTGTCATGCAGTCATCAAATCTAACAAACTATGGGATAGCTTTGCACCCAGCAATATGCACCAGCATCCTCAGTGGAGGTTTACTTTATGAGTGCATGCCTGACTCAAACAGCATTCCAAATTTAGGGTTTAGGATTTAAAATAAGTGCAAAAATGGGTTGAGGCTTTTCCCTGCAGCAATAGCAACAGCACTTAGACTTATATACCACTTCCTAGTGATTTTACAGCCCTCTCTAAGGGGTTGGGAGCATATTGCTCCCAACAATCTGGGTCCTCATTTTACCCACTTCGGAAGGATGGAAGGCTGAGTCAACCTTGAGCCTGGTGATATTTGATCTGCCAAATTGCAGGCAGCTGGCAGTCAGCAGAAGTATCTTGCAGTACTGCATTCTAACACTGTGCTACCATTTATCCTCCACCACCTCGCCTGATCCTTGTAATGCAGGATGCGTTTAGCTATCTCGGGGGGAGGAGCTGCAGCCGGTGCAGCTGGAGCGTGTTTGCAGTAGTGCCTCCTGGTTTTATTTTATTTTATCAATTTTTAGTACTCCTACTGGATTCTTTTTTATTTAATTAACATTTTTTGGTGGAGATAACAGCATAGAACATAATACAAACAAAAGCTTTTGTTGCTGCTGAAGAATTAAATAAGCATGGGAAAAAGAAAGAAACGCCATGGCACAAGCCCAGGATATCTCCCTCCAGTGATGACAGCAAAACAACCAAGAATTGAGGAGCTCTTTGTTGGCAAGAGATCTGTAAGTAAAACTAACGCCCCCCCCCATCTCCAACAATCTGGAGAGAATAGAACAGGACCGGCAAAAAGATATGGCAAAACAGCATTTACTAGACTTTTCCGATCTGGTGGGGAAGGAACAAAATGAAAGCCAGCTCTTCTCACAAACTACTTGCCCAATAACTTCCTTTATGGAATCTAAGTTAAAGACTAAAAAGGCAAAGAACAACCAAATAATTCAGAGTATGGAGAGTTTATGGCAAAGCAATGCCTTCTCACAGCGCAAACGGTGGTTTCAATATTTGAACAATTAATTGCCATCCAACATGATGTAGAGACATTGAAGAAAGATTTAGCTGTTTTTCTTCAAGTACAATATCAGGTCCCAAGTATTCTCACTAAAGTTCTGGCAGAAAATTTGATTAACTCCCATTCACAGGATAAGGAAAAGGAAATAGAGCAAAGAGCCAGAGAAACAGTTAAAGAGACAGATAAAAGGAGACAGTCCTCTCAGATAAACAGTCCCCCCCCCAGACAAGACAACGAGAGGAAAAGATATCAATAAAGAAGAAATCAGGAAAGCATCCCTCCCTCAATTACAACAATCACATCGCTCACTACAAACACAAAGGATAGCTTTTAGAATCCATTTGAAGAGACTTAATTATGGACGTTGGAATTCCAGAAGTGCAATATTAAATTCCCTAAGCCAGCTTCTTCACTGTCACAGGGACATGATTGATCTCCGTGCTGTGGAGTGGTTACCTTAGGCCCCAAATTGGAAGCGGATCCTTCTGTCTTACTTAAAACGGCGGTGGTGAGACCCCTCCTGAAGAAACCATCGTTAGATCCAGCCATTTTAAACAACTTTCGTCCTGTCTCCAACCTTCCCTTTATCGGGAAGGTTGTTGAGAAGGTGGTGGCCTTTCAGCTCCAACGGGCCTTGGAGGAAGCTAGCTATCTTGACCCCTTCCAGTCCGGCTTCAGACCTGGTTACAGCACAGAAACCGCTTTGGTCGCATTGACCGATGATCTCTGGAGGGCCAGAGATGGAGGCTATGCGTCCATCCTGGTTCTCCTTGACCTCTCAGCGGCTTTCGATACCATCGACCATGGTATCCTTCTGCGACGACTGCGGGAGGTGGGAGTGGGAGGCACTGTTTTGCGGTGGTTCTCCTCCTACCTCTCGGACAGGTCGCAGTCGGTGTTGGTCGGGGGGCAGAGATCGTCCCTGAGGCCCCTAACGTGTGGGGTGCCACAGGGTTCGGTCTTATCCCCCCTACTATTTAACATATACATGAAACCGCTGGGCGAGATCATTCGGAGGCACGGGATAAAATACCACCAATATGCGGACGATACGCAATTGTATCTGTCCGCCCCGTGCCAACTCAATGAAGCGGTGGACGTGATGAACTGGGGTCTGGAGGCCGTTAAGAACTGGATGAGTGCTAACAAACTGGTACTCAACCCGGACAAGACCGAGTGGCTGTTGTGCTTCCCCCTCAATAATTTGGCTAATATACCAACGCTTAGGCTGGGGGGTCAAATTTTATACCCCTCAGATAGGGTCCGCAACTTAGGAGTCCTCCTGGACCCACAGCTGACTTTTGATCACCAGCTGTCAGCTGTGACCAGGGGGGCATTTGCCCAGGTTCGCCTGGTCCGCCAGTTGCGGCCCTACCTAGACCGGGGGGCTCTCACAACAGTCACTCGAGCCCTTGTGATCTCTAGACTGGAATACTGCAATGGGCTCTACATGGGGTTGCCCTTGAAGTGCATCCGGCGACTGCAGCTAGTCCAGAATGCAGCCGCGCGAGTGATAGTGGGCGCACCGCGGTTCGCCCACGTTACACCTGTCCTCCGCGAGCTGCACTGGCTACCTGTTGGTCTCCGGGTGCGCTTCAGGGTACTGATGACCACCTTTAAAGCACTCCATGGTAGTGGATCTGAGTACTTGAGAGACCGCCTTCTGCCGATTACTTCCCTAAATCGACCAATTAGATCGCACAGACTGGGCCTCCTCCGAATCCCATCTGCCAGTCAATGCCGACTGGCGACCACACGGAGGAGAGCCTTTTCTGTTGCTGCTCCGACCCTGTGGAACGAGCTCCCCATGGAGATCCGTACCCTCACCACTATCCAGACCTTCCGCGCAGCCCTCAAGATCTGGCTCTCCCAGCAGGCCTGGGGATAGGCTTCCAATTCACCCGCCCGAGTGTTTGATTGTTGAATGAAAGTTGTGTTTTACTATCTTTTCTTTGTTCACATATTGTTTTGTTTTTGACCTTGCACCCCCCCCCTGTGGTTGTAAGCCGCCCTGAGTCCCCTCAGGGAAAAGGGCGGCATATAAATCCCAATAAACCTAAACCTAAACCTAAACCAAACAGCCCACTATACCACAGATATTATTCAAGATGAAGGCATATTTAGCCTCCTTCCAAATCTTTCCCATCAGAGTCCTTGGTGAGGAAAGGGTTACTCCATTAATAGCTAACATGGGAGCCTCCAAGGTGACTGATATCACCTCATTTTCAACCTTGGAAAAGAAAGAGAATGACAGTGGGAGTCAATCAGCCTTGCCCGGAGAAGAGATACTTAACAGCACAGAAGCTGGTCTCATTAACGCTTTTGGTGCTCTCCCAAGGAAAGAACAAGACAATATATTATACAAGTTAGAAAATTTAAAGAAATCCTTATTGGTCACAATGGACCCAGCAGAGCCACTCATAGATCTGGTTTCCCCAATAATTAAGCCTCTCACTCCCCCCCCCCAGAGGACAAGGGATTACATGAATACAAGAGCATAGAAAATAGAAGCCAAGACCCAAAGGGGGTATTAGAGATCCCAGTAGAGATGGAGATGTTTTCATCCCTGTGTGAAAATCCCATGACACTTTCAGCATTGCCAGCTCCAAACCAAGAAACCGAGAGTTGACCCACGTCAGAGCCACCATTGCAAAGAATGAAAGATGACCTAATAACTCCTTGTGCTACAACCAGAGAAGAGGCTTCGAAATAGCAAAGGCTAAAACCTTTTACTGAACAAGTTTCTCAAGAGTCTACACATGACCTAGACGGGTCCTCTCTATTTTTAAAGAAGGCCAATTTGGTGTGCAATGACACCTCAATCCATGGTAACAACCAGACAACTTCCCTTTGTATAAATCAAGTTTCCTGATGAGCTCTAAAAGTTGATCCACTTTCCCTTATAACCTGGGATATAGCAGATTGGTACATCCCATCAAAAGACCAACTCTTTTTTGACTATATATCACAATTTGACATCCTCTTCTTGCAGGAAATCTGGGCTTCCACAGAGATTCAGTTAGATGGCTATTGGGTTAATTCAATCCTGGCTGTCCCAAGCAAGGTGGGGGGAGAGCTAAAGGGGGTATTGTGACATTAGTTAATACATCCTTGCATTTTAAATGTGTATCACTGCCACCTTTCCAGCCATGGGTTGTAACTACATTACTCTTATTTAAACAGGTGGAGATTTTGCTTTTTAATATCTATATTCCTCCACTTAATAAGAATAATGTGATTAACAAGATTTGGGACAGCATAGAAGATTTTATTCTTGGCTGTTCAGCCAAATTCCCCAAAGCTGCAATAATTATAGTGGGGGACTTAAACGCTAGAATGGGTCCAAATGATCAAGCATTATATAAGCAGTTTAAGATTCACCATGATGAAAATGTAACAGGTGAATCTTTGCATGCCAGACAATTTAAAGACCCTAAAGCTAATCGGGCAGGCTTATGTGTAAGACAAATGACTGAACATTTGGATCTTTGTATCCTTAACGGGTCCCCATGGGGCGACTTCCCAGCAGAATATGCTTATCGGGGAACAGGAAGAAAATCCACAGTTGATTACTGGATAATGTCATATGACCTCCTGAAGTTCTTACAGAAGATGGAGGTAGACTCACGACTGGAAAGTGATCATAATACAATACTCCTTACTCTCACATTGCACCAGAATTCTCTAAGGGCAGGCACAGCCTACCTACCCAGGTTAGAGACTCAAAATACCCAGGTAAAAATTAAATGGAATGAGAAAAACATTAAGGAAGTTACTAAATGGATGTTAGCCCCTGAAACCATAGAGTTACGTACATCTCTACTAAGAAATAGCTGTGGGGGATTTTACCTAGAGGGGTTTAAATCCTTAATTTTAAACTTGAATTCGGTTCTCAGTAACAGAGCACTAGCTCACCCCAAAATGCTAGCTTCAAAAAACAAAAAATGGTTCGATAGAGATTGCGTTCAACTAAAAAAGATATATAATGTGGAATACAAGAAAAGTAAAAGTGCCCCCTCCGAGGAGCACACTTACTACTTAAAGCAGCTGAAAGCACAATATAAGAACCTTCTAAAAGAAAAGAAAAGTGCGGCTCTGAAAGAGTCTTGGCATAGACTAATTATGGCAGTCAGGACAAAAAATACATCCCTTTTCTGGTACATCACCAGGGGACTGGGAAAACCTCTCCTACCCCCAACAAATCAGGTTCTGATTCATGCCTGGGAAGAATATTTTAGGGAGCTTTATACAGATCTTGACTATGTAACCAAGGAGAGCCAAGCTAGTTTGGACCACACTCCTCACTGGTCCCCTGTTACACCAGAAGAGATATCCCGGTTGATTGGAGCCCTAAAGGCTAATAAGGCACCCGGAGCTGATAATGTCCTGCCAGAAATAATTAAAACGAACGCCAGTTGGTGGGCTCCACTTTTAGCATCACTGTTTACATTTATAGACAAAACAGGCCATATGCCTAGAGACTGGGGAGTAGCAATTATCATACCAATTTATAAAAAAGGGAATAGAAATGACCCAGGCAATTTATAGGCCCATTAGTCTTCTAAGCGTTATTAGTAAACTGTACGCCAAACACCTAAATTATAAACTTCAAGACTGGCTAATTTCAGGGGGGATAATCAAAGACGAACAAGCCGGTTTTAGAGAAGGAAGATCCACGGTGGATCATGTTAAATATTAATGAGCCATGTAAATCAGGCTCAGCTAGTTCAGCACCTTCTCGGAGGCCAGCAACAGCCTGCTGCTTCCCGATTGGCCGGGACGCAGCAGGAGCTGTTGCCGGCCGAAAGTTACTGTTGATTGGACCGGGACTTGACAGCAGTTGCTGCCCAAGTCCCGGGTTCCTATTGGTTGATGTGTTTGTATAAATACTGTGGCGCGCACCGCGCCGTTTCGAATCGCTGTCAAAGTTGCCTGTGAATAAAGAAGTTAGTTTCTCACCCTGGTTGTCGCGTCCCTCCTTCAGTCTTCAAAACTGGCGACGAGGATGGGATCGGCGATTCCGCGACGCTAGGGTGAAAGAGAGAGAGAGGGGTAGTTAGCTGCCGCTGCTCAAAGCCGGCAATGAACACTGCTAGGAAGAAGAAAGAATTTTTTTTTCTCCCTTTCCTTCATCCAGCTCTCTCGCCACCGAGACCTGTGCCAAGATGACTTCTGCACTCCCTCCGTTCGCCCCCTTTGGTTCTGCCGGAGAATCCTGGGAGGGTTTTATGGAGAGGTTTGAGTGCTACTTGATAGCATCAAAAAACCAGGCACAGACCGAGGAAGAAAAATGCAGCTTCTTCCTCTCTTGCTGCGAACCCACAATGTTCGCCTCTGCAAGAGCCCTGGCCGCCCCGAGGCCAGCGTACAAGCTGGGGTGGGACGAACTTATGGCAAGACTAAAAAACCACTACGCCCCCACCCCATCTGTCATCGCACGCCGCTTTGCCTTTCGCCGCCGGGTCCAGAAGAAAAACGAATCTATTAGTCAATTTCTCGAGTCGCTGCGCACGGTGGCCGCTCAATGTGACTTTTCTAATCTAGAGGAGAATCTTGTGGAACAGTTTGTGTGCGGAGTCCGCGACGTCAACCTCCGCAGCCGCATGTTCCGCAACCACCATATCACCTTACTCCAGGCCGTGGAGACTGCCAGAGCAGCCGAGCTCTCGGAGCAGTCCACGGCCGATATAGAGCGGCTACAGCTTGCTGCGCCCGACCGGCCACCTCCGGAACCTCCAACGTAAACCCATATGATAGAGGACGAGCTGCCTTTCGAAGACCCGGAGGAAGACGTTGTGGGACAAATGAGGGCACAGCCTAGACGCAAGCCCAAGCAGCAGTCAGCAGCGCAACCCGCTACGAATGTGCCCTGCCGCGGGTGCGGTGGCCGTCACACCCGCACGGCCTGCCCCTTCCGCACCGCTATCTGCCTCAGATGCAAGGGGGAAGGCCACCTGGCTAAAGTCTGCAGGGCCCTCCTGCCGGCACCGTCGTTCCTGCAACCTACGGGCCGGTCCAAGGCGCAGCCGCGCCGCCAGCAGCCGCGGCCCGCTCAGCAGGCTGAAGACTGTTACTCCACCTGTCAGCCGAATGCTTCTGACTGTCTAGCCAACCAAGCCGCTGCGGGAGCCTGGAAGGTCGCAGCCTCCGTCCAGCTGGAAGGTCAGCCTTGCCGGATGGAGGTGGACTCCGGCTCTTCCCGGTCTCTCTTGCCCTGGTCCCTTTTCTCCCGCCTCTGTCCAACAGTTTCCCTGAGCCAATTGCTGCCATCTGAGGTTTCCCTGCGGGACTACCAAGGGAAATTAATTCCCACTCTGGGCTCCTTCCCTATCTCAGTGCGCTACGGGCCATTCCAAGGGAAATTGCCCATTCTAATTGTTAGGGACGACCTACCGGCCCTCTTGGGCCTGGATTGGTTCCCTGCCCTAGGATTGTCCATTGGGGGGGTGCACCGGGTAGTCCCCTCTTCCATAGAAGACATATTAAAGGAATTCGCTGATGTCTTCGATGGCCAGCTCGGCTGCTATAAAGGCACCCCCATCTCTTTAAGCCTAGATCCTCAGGTTGCTCCCATTAGGCTGAAAGCCCGCAGGGTGCCCTTTGCCTTGAGGGCCAAGGTTGACGCCGAACTGGATAAATTGTTGGCGCAGGGAGTCATCGAACCCGTGGACCATTCTCGTTGGGAGACACCCATTGTCCTCCCAATCAAGCCAGACGGGTCGGTGAGGATCTGCGCCGACTACAAGTCGACGATCAACTTGGCCCTTCAGGCAAACCCCTATCCAGTCCCTGTAGTGCAACACCTGCTCCACTCCCTGGGGCAGGGTTGCACATTCGCCAAACTGGATATGGCGCAGGCCTATCAACAGCTCCCGGTGGATGACGATGCGGCGGCTGCCCAGACCATCGTCACCCATCGTGGGGCTTTCCGTTGTCGCCGCCTTCAATTCGGCGTTTCCGTAGGCCCGGGGATCTTCCAGAGCCTCATGGAGCGGTTGCTCCATGGGCTATCGGGCGTTGTACCGTATTTCGATGATGTTCTGATCGCTGCTTCCAGCCGCTCAGAACTCATCGAGATACTCAGGAAGGTCCTCAGTCGTTTCAGGGGCGCGGGCCTAAAACTTAAACGCAGCAAATGCTCGTTTGCTGTCCCTAGGGTGGAATTCTTGGGCTTCATGATTGATGCCCAAGGCATCCACCCCACGCCTTCAAAGGTTGCAGCCATTAGGAACGCCCCGGCACCCACCTCCAAGGTGGAGCTGCAGGCATTCCTAGGGCTCCTGAATTTCTACGCCCCCTTCATACCTCACAAGGCGTCACTAGCCGAGCCGCTTCATCGGTTGCTCGACCGATCCGCGGCCTGGCGCTGGGGGAGCCGCGAAGCGCATGCGTTCGCGGCTGTCAAAGAAACTCTGACGTCAGCGGCAGTCCTGATTCAATACAATGACAGGATGCCCCTGACGGGGTCGGGGCGGTCCTGAGCCATGTCCTCCCGAATGGCTCGGAGGCCCCCGTGGCCTTTTATTCCCGGACACTCTCCTCGGCGGAGCGAAATTACAGCCAGATCGACAAGGAGGCTCTGGCTGCAGTGTCCGGGATTAAGAGGTTCCACGATTACCTCTATGGTCGGCCTTTCACTCTTGTCACCGACCATAAGCCACTCCTTGGGCTTCTGGCGGGTGACAAGCCGACCCCCCCCATCCTCTCCCCCCGCATGACTCGCTGGACGGAGTTCCTCGCAGCGTACTCGTATATGCTGCAGTACCGTCCGGGCAAGCAGCTAGGGCACGCTGATGCCCTGAGCCGCTGCCCCTTGCCGGAGACAGATACCGCCCCTGTGCCCAGCCTCTCTATCCTCACCATCGCGTCTTCCGGCCTTCCCATCTCCGCCGCAGATGTCGCGGCCTACACTAAGGCCGATCCAATCCTCTCCCAGGTCGCTTCCTGGGTCTTGAGGGGATGGCCCACAGACAAGGTGGCAGAGGGCTTCCGGCCCTTTAAATCTAGACAAGCAGAGCTCTCCCTCCACGGGGGGTGCCTCGTTTGGGGGGATCGAGTAGTGATCCCCGAAGCACTTCGGCCACAAGTTCTGTCTCTGCTCCATAAGGATCACCCAGGCATAGCGCGGATGAAGGCATTGGCCCGTAGCTATGTCTGGTGGCCCTTGCTGGACTCAGAGATAGCGGCCTATGTAGGCCCATGTCAACAGTCCAGGCCCAACCCCCCCCGCCGGGCCTGCTCGCGAGTGGGAGGCTCCGAGAGGCCTCCACATCGACTTCGCTGGTCCCTTCCATGGCCAGAATTTCTTGATTGTGGTGGACGCCTACTCCCGCTGGGTGGAGCTGGTCCTGATGCCCTCCACCACGGCCGAGAGGACGGTCCGGGCCTTGAGAAGGCTCTTCGCAACCCACGGGTTGCCAGACCTAGTAGTTTCGGACAATGGGCCCCAATTTATGTCCACCACATTTCAAGAGTTCCTGGCCGAGCAAGGGATCCGGCATGCGCCCATAGCCCCGTACCACCCGGCCAGCAATGGCCGGGCGGAGCGGGCGGTCCGCTCAGCGAAGGAGGCCCTGGGCCGCATGGACCGGGGCGACTGGCAGGCGAGAGTGGCGGCTTACCTGCTAAGCCAGCATTCCACTCCCTGCCCAACAACCAACCGAAGCCCCGCGGAGCTCTTGATGGGCCGGCGTCTGCGGACTTCCCTGGATAGGCTTCACCCGCTCTATTCAGGGGATCAGCAGAGCAACCTGGGGGTTCTCCCTCCCCGTTCGTTTAAACTGGGGGATGCAGTCTGGGCCCGTGCATTCTCAGGGGCTACTCAATGGGTTCCGGCCACCGTAACCTCCCTGACAGGCCCCTGTTCTTTTAGGGTCGGACTGGCTGACGGATTCCAATGGAGGCGCCACCTGGATCAATTAAGGAGGCGCCTCCCGCCACCGGCCGGCAACCCGGACTCTGCTGAAGACAACACCGCCCTTCCGGGGTTGCCAATTGAGGCCTTCGCCAGACCAGGCCTCGCCTCTCAATTGCCTGGAGCTCAAACCGAAGAAGTGCATTTTCGGGCCTTCACCACACCAGGCCCGGCCTACCCGAGCTCCCCCTGCAGGGAGCACCAACAGAACACTCAAGCCGCCACAGAAAAGGGCCCACCTATTGCTCCAGCCTTCCCCAGTCACTCTCCTCCCATGCCTAACTCTGTTGTTATGGACGCGCCACCTCGTCCCTGCTCACCAGCGTTGTTGAGCCCGCCTTCTGGGCCTTCTCGAGAGGGCGTGCCTTGGAGCTACACCCCCTTCCGGGAGGAGCTACTACAAGGAGGTCCACCTCCGCCGACGACTCCTGTAGAACTGCGAAGGTCTGGGCGGGTCCGGCACCGCCCCGCCTATTTACAGGACTACGCATGCTCCACCCGGGGAGCATGCGCGGAACTGGGGGGAAGGGGTGTTAAATATTAATGAGCCATGTAAATCAGGCTCAGCTAGTTCAGCACCTTCTCGGAGGCCAGCAACAGCCTGCTGCTTCCTGATTGGCCGGGACGCAGCAGGAGCTGTTGCCGGCCGAAAGTTACTGTTGATTGGACCGGGACTTGACAGCAGTTGCTGCCCAAGTCCCGGGTTCCTATTGGTTGATGTGTTTGTATAAATACTGTGGTGCGCACCGCGCCGTTTCGAATTGCTGTCAAAGTTGCCTGTGAATAAAGAAGTTAGTTTCTCACCCTGGTTGTCGCGTCCCTCCTTCAGTCTTCAAAAGATCATATCTTGGTACTCCACCATTTAGTACAAAAATACACGTATAAAAAAAATCCTCTCTTTTTGTGGCCTTCCTGGATTTTAAACAGGTCTTTGATTCAATATCCAGGATCACCCTCTGGGAGAAATTAAAATGCACCACTATCGATAAACACCTCCTCTTCCTCATACAAAAATTGTATGCCAATTTCATCCTGAAAGTGAGGTGCAATCCCCAAGGGAGTTTAACCAGCTCAGTAACCGTACAAAATGGGGTACGGCAGGGATGCATCCTGTCCCCCTCCCTCTTCAACTTCTATATTAATCCTATGATTGATCTCTTACAGAACTCTGATTTCCATCCTCCTAACCTAGCACAACGCAAAGTGCCAATTCTCTTATATGCTGATGATGCCGCTATCATTTCACAAACCCCCATAGGACTGAAGAGAGCAATTAGGGCAACACTCGGCTATTGCAGGCAAAACAAGCTGGTCCTTAACTTCGATAAATCAAATTTTTTAGTTTTTGCTAAAAGACCAAGCCAATACTCCTGGCAAATAGAAGGATATAGTTTGGAACAGGTTAGAACATTTAGATACTTTGGTGTGGTTTTCCACTCGCTAGGGACATGGAAGGCACACCTGGATCACACATTGCAAGTAGCCATTAGGTCTTCAAATGCAATCAAACATTTCTTTTATACAGGTGGAGGTCAGTTAGTACCTGCTGCCTTAAAACTTTTTGAGGCTAAAACATTGGCACAAATTCTTTACAGGGCACAAACAGGAATCCTTGCAAAGAGAGACTCGCTAGAAACCATACAAACTAAATTCCTGCGAGCCATCTTAGCCGCACCCAATGGAACTCCAAATGCCCAGTTAAGAATTGAGACAAGCATGCCTCAAATTCAGGTAAGAGCCTGGAAGATGATGATCATTTATTGGCTTAAAATGCATTTCTTTCCAGAGGGACTGTCCCCACTAGTGTTGACTGACAATTTCCCATCCCCCTGTAAACAGGCAATTGATTACAAGCTGGGCTCTTATGGGCTCTCACCATTCTTCTTAATGTCCCTAGGCTTTGAGCAAGCAAAGCAAGTAGTAATTAATAGAATGAGGGACATGGAGTTCCAAGAAGAACTAAATAGGTTGCCTCTCCACAGTAGGGACAGAATCAAACAGGGTGTGTGGGAATCGGCAAGATATCTAAATGACCTGATCTTCCCAAAACAAAGAATAGCTTTCTTCAGAGCCAGATTTAACATTCTTCCTTCAGCACTCCTCCAGGGCAGGTATAAGAGAACACCTATAGCAGAACGCCTTTGTATATGTGGTAAAGGAGAAGTGGAAGATAATTCACATGTTCTATTACACTGCAAGCTATACAGAGCTTGTAGGTCTGCACATATTCTCCCCTTATTAGAGAGATTGCCAGGGAGGGCAGGCCATTTTTATCTAGGCTTTCTCCTCCAGGACCCTAACCCAGTTACCATGTATGCAGTGGCAAAGTTCTGTGCTGCTGCAATGTCCATAAGAAAAAAATTGGCTACAGAAGTATAATACCATCTTGTACCAATTATCTGGACATACCTTTAACAATCTTTGGACCATTATGTTATTATCCACTTTTAATGTCAATACTTTTTAATTATATTTTAATGTTAGTATTTTTTAACATAGTGTAAAAACTAATGTGTATTGCTAGTTTTTGACCGTAATAAAGATTTTACTTACTTACTTTAGCTATCTCTAGAACAGACTCTGATACTTTTGGATTTCTTATCCTTAAATCAGAGTCTACTAAATAAGCATTAACTTTGGTACATAAAATAAGGAAGTTTGTAACAACAATATTCTAGAATTAAGAAATAACCAAGCATGGTAGACTGCTTTGAACAGGCCATCCATAATATAGAACATTCATATTATATTCAGTGCTCCCCTTCAAAGGCAACCCAACACTATTATGGTTTATAAAGTGAAGGGGAGACTGACTACTTCAAGCCATACATAAAGCTTCATGCCTAATAGGAGACTTGAATCTGGACTGCACAGTTCCAAAGCATTGTTCACTATTCCTCACAGTCTCTTTAATGGCTGAAGCATGACATTCCCTGTTTCCCCAAAAAGACTTCCCTGGATAATAAGCCCGATCAAACTTTTGAGCGCATGCACTAAAATAAGCCCTTCCCCAAAAATATTGCAACACAGCAGCAGCCATGAAGTGGCCACATTCGCTTCCTCTGGTCATCAAAAATAATAAGATTTTCCCCAAAATAAGGCCAAGTGCTTATTTTGAAAATAAGAGAAAATAAGACCCTGTTTTATTTTCGGGAAACCTAGTAAAAATGGAAAGGCGATAAAAGAACAAAAAATTCTTCGACCAGAATGGAGTAGGAACCATAGTAAATAGGAAGTCACTATGAGATATAGAAGTGTCAGCTGGCTCATCGTCTTCAGATGCCCAGTTTTTATGAAAAAGAATGCTAATTTCTAGTGCCTACAAAAATCAAGATAAGAGGCAAAACATATAGTTATGTCGCTGTGGTTTTCTTTTGCAAGATCTGTTCTTCAGTGTTTTAAAATTTGTTTTTATTTTTTAAAACAGACAAAAGGTTTTGATGAATGGGAAATTGAATTATGCCAGTCCAGGTTATAATGCCCTGGGCATGATGGGGAGAAGAGGTATCTTAAAAATTTGTAACACGATAATATTTTATTTCATTTTTCTCTTGTGTGAATCTGTCCCACAATCTTAGAACACAAAGTGCTCAAAATTAGAATTTCTTGTACATTCTAATTCTATTCTAAAGATACTCATTTTTTTCTGTTACACCTAGAAAAGAGACCCTAACAGTGGATTGTTAGGAAGATTACTAGAAAAATTAAGTCAGAATGTATTTATTAAATCTAAATTGCAAGCTGGACAAATTCTGATTCAGCAGGATATTGTGAAGTTGTCAATTTGATAAAATGTGAGATTATCCCAAATAACCTAAAAATCTTTTAGACTGCTGTGTTATATTTCCGCTATGGAACAAAATAGGATGCAGAAGCATACATACTATGGAATAAAAATGGATAAATATACTGAAATGGCCCATAAGATGGCACAAATTCAGTGATACATTGCGACTACTGAAAATTTCCTCTGGACAGTAGGGTAGAAAGCACAACTAAAATTTTGATATATGAAATATTTTAAAGTTGTTTGTAATGAATGTTGTGAAGACTATAGCTTTAATAGATTTGTAAGGTATTTTACTGAAGAATTCTAAGCAAAATGTCATATAAAATAGCCACTTGATTCTTCTACAATCCTGAATATTATTTATGAATTTTGAAATACTGGGTGCTGTTTGTTTGAGTCTAAGTTTTTTGCCTGTAATCAAAGCAGAAAATTAAACTCTCACATCCAGTAGTTTACAGACTAACATAACTTAGCTGTTTGTCTGCAGTGGAAATCCACGTGCCACATATGAAACTAACTAAAACAACAAACTACTGTGTTAATGACCACCTACAGAATAAAGAGGAGTGGAAAAAGAGTATTTTTTTTGATAATCATAGAACTGCTGTTAGACATTAACCTAATTTAGAGCATTTTCTCCTCTACCAGAATTCTTTAATGTGGTTTTTGGATGGAAAAGCATGATGACATTTTTCGCACACAAAAACATTCCTAAATACTTTTTAGAAAACGAACAGACTCAACTAGTCTTCCTAGATCTGATGGACATCCTAGTGCACAATACTTCATAATCAATGGTGTATGGCTTAGGGATAAGATAGGAAAATTGTAATCTAACATTTCTTAGATGACTTTTAAAAAGTTTTTGGTCATTCCAAAATGGCTATATTTTCTGTGGGCCAAATCAAAATAATCATAGGAAACAATTGTTAGATCCACTTGAAAGATATGGGAACCAAATGTCTACAGTTAACTTGCTGCCTTCATTTCAGGATGATTTACTTATAAAAAATATTAGCTCAATTCAGACCATAAACTGTCATTCAAGCATAGTTTAAAAATTATGAGACTTAAGCAGATTGAATGCATCAGGCATATCCACATGAGATTATTATCCTAACTCCTTCCTACCCTCCCCATCCATAAACTTTTCTGGTATACAGGATTGCAATCATTATAACACCAGACACTGTGGTCAATTATTTCTGCTGCAGGATTAAAATCTCAGTGCTTGCTTGGTTTATTATATATTATTAACAAATATAAAATACAATAACTACAATAGTTCAGATATATTTAGGCTAAACGTAATGTATTGGTTTGTAACTCAGATTTATTTATTCATTTTGTATGACTGCCCATCTCACCAAGTAATTCTGGTTGGCTTCAAAACCCAAGGGACTGGTTTGGACAAAACTCAGCAGCACTTTTTCATGCAGCTGTTGACAAAAATAGGATTGCCAACATGATTGCCAACATCCGATGACGGATATGGCACAACAACAACAAGAAAACCCCACACAGTTAAAATAATACAAAACTTAAAATATGTAGTACACAATCATTACAATCCCTAGATTAACAAGGAAATGGGTCTTGGTCGCCTTTAAGGAAAAGGAAAAGTCAGCAGGCATAGGGACATCCTAATTTCTGGAGGGATATGGCTTTTCTGCCATAGCACCCACCTTAATGGGGCATCCATTAAGGTGGGTGCTATGGCAGAAAAGGCATATCTTTTAGGTCCTTGTCCACTGGCATTCCTTAATTGATGGGATCCAAAACATCCTGCCTGACTGAATCAGATAGGTAGAAGCAACTGGGGAGAGACAGTTCCTCCAGTAATCCAGTCCAAATAATATCTGTCCGGGTTGTAATTAAGATATTTGACTAATTGATGTTGTTTTTCTTTTCAGTTCATAACTGGCTTCTTCATCATCAAAGTCCATCTTCACAGGTCATAATGAATCTATTTAATTCTCTAACAATTATGACAATATTACAGTGCTATGTCACATGATCACATATATCAAGGCCACTACGCAGTTTTAATGAAACTGTCTCTCATTTGTTTATTATTGATTTCTTCCATAATTTAGTCCAAGGCCTATTATTTTGTTTTGAAATCCTGAGATTTTACATCTTGAACCTATTAATAATAATAGTTTGGTCAGAATATTAAACTTAAATAAATATTTTTTACAGATATTCATTGTTGTACTTTTTAGCACTTTATCATCTTAGAAATGCTATTATATATTTGTATTTGAACCTGAATGAAAGTATTATGCAACAATTTTAGTAATTTTAGTTTTTCTGGGAACGGATTTTTTTTTAAAATAGAACATTTGTTAAAATGGTACAACTAGCATAAACAGTTAAGTATCTTAAACAGCAATGCTAAGAACAGTTAATAGAAAATAAATTCCAGTGAATCAGAAAAGAAAGATTATCAGGAAACTATACCATTAAATTCATAATAAGGAAAAGAGTCATAATGTAGTATGTATAAAATGTAGGTCTTTAATGTTTTACTGATCTTATTTATTCAGTGAATTTGCTATTTAAAGGAAGACTGAAAGGCAGCCATTTTTCTTCTTTACCAAAATATAAGTACCCAAAGTTTCAAATTTTGACAATGATTTTATGTAGAAAATGTAATAATCTGTATTTATGACTAGTGTGAGCCATAAGAAGAGTTGCTAAATAAGATGGACAGGTTTATATATACCAATAGACTGTTTTGGGATTCAATGTACAATTTGAATAAAAATTATTTCATTTAACCTTTCTTGTTTAACCATATTTTATTGAATAAAATCTGATTAGCATTTATGACTAACGCTAAATCACAATCAATGATGGTTTAAAAATCTCAGTGGCTGGATTCACAGTTCATTAAGGCAGATCTAAACAAACCTTATCTACTAAACCAGCCTTATCCTTGTTAGCTCAGTGGCTAGAATACAGTATTGTAGGCTAATTCGGCTCATAATCTGGAGTTCAATCTTGACAAACTCAAGGTTGCCTCAGTCTTCCATCCTTCCGAGATCAGTAAAATAAGAACCCAAATTGTTGGGGGCAATGTACTGACATTGTAAAGCATCCAGAGATTGCTGTAATGCACTATGTGGAGCGGTATATAAATCTAAGGGCTATTGCTATTGTTAAAAATGTCCATTTATGACATTTCTGACCCTTTTCTTTTATAGACTCAAGCCAAAGTAGATGCTTCTGATTAAAAAAACAACATTGCTCTCTCTTAGATTAATGTAAACTATGATTGTCATGCATTTCTTTCTTACAACTGTGTTATGATTCCTTCCAGCCCTTGATAAGGACACAGGATGCTGCCCTGACAACAATCTCATATTGGTAAAAAAAAAAACACTGACAAATAGTGAAGATTTTATAATTGTTATGGACAGAACAGAACTACTGGTAATCTTGATTTTTTAAGCAGAGTTCTAGAATTTTTTCAAAAGAGTTTTAAAACCTACTTTCAAAAAACAGAACTAATTTCAAAAGTGTTTAACCTGTTTATGAAAAGTAGCCTATGTGAGAGCTAGCGAGTCTATGGAAAGAATCAGCTAGGCATTATGTGGGCAGATGCTGCTGAACATCTATCCCATCTTTCATGCAGCTGAAGCCAAAATGGCCATAGAGGGCAGAGGAGAAGGATAATGCTCATAGCATCCTAAAGGGACCAACAGGTTTGCAGTGCTGGGCAGATGGATAAGGTATCCATATGTTTAAATACAACTTTTTTAAAAAAAATACACTTACGACAGTCTTTCTATGAATATTCTAAACAGGATATTCAAAGCTTTATGAGAAGTAAGTGATCCAGAAAAATTTCCAGCCATGGAAATTGAATTCTGCACATTCCAGTCTTTTTCCAAGAACGTCTTCCAAATTAATACAATATGCAAAAATGCAAGGCCACCCTTAGGTTCACAATATGTAGGAAAGCTTATGAATATAGTAAAAGCATGACTTTGAACTAATGTTAACTGTTGTCAACTTGAGCCATCTGCATGTGTATTTCAAAGTCTTTTTTGTCTCCTGACCACAAGCATCACAGTTGGATTTAATACTATTGTTATATCCAGCATTTTTTAACCATGATGCCATTTTCTTCCCCACATATTATATAAATTAAATAATTTAAGCATAATTAAGGCTAATAATAATAACAATATAATATGTTTTATTCACATATATTACTAATACACAAAAAATATGGTGATGGACATTTTATTTACCAAGATGTGGAAAACCCTCTCAGGAAAATATATTAATTTATTAACTATATTCATTTATTTATTTATTTATTTATTTATTTATTTATTTATTTATTTATTTATTTAATAGATTTATAGGCCGCCCAATCCTGGAGGACTCCGGGCGGCTTACAAAGTGAAAAGAAAAATAATAATAAAAAATAAGGAAACAATTTACAACATCACCCATACACCCAATCTGATTGGGGCTGGACCTCAACAGTGAGGTCAACAGCCCCAGGCCTGCCAGAATAGCCAGATTTTAACAGCCATGAGAGTGGGCAAGGTCCGGATCTCTGGGGGTAGTTCATTCCAAAGGGCCGGAGTAGCCACAGAGAAGGCCCTCCTCCGGGGAGCCGTCAGCCGAAACTGTCTGGCTGATGGCATCTGAAGGAGGCCCACTCTGTGGGATCTCACCGGCCGTTGGAGGTATGTGGCAGTAGACGGTCTCGCAGGTATCCTGGTCCTAAGCCATGTAGGGCTTTAAAGGTAATAACCAGCACCTTGAATTGCGTCCGTAGACCAATAGGAAGCCAGTGCAGCTTGCGGAGGATAGGTGTAACATGGGTGTATCTTGGTACACCCAATATCGCTCGCGCGGCTGCATTCTGGACTAGTTGCAGTCTCCGAACGCTTTTCAGGGGCAGCCCCATGTAGAGCGCATTACAGTAGTCCAGTCTTGAGGTGACAAGGGCATGAGTGACCGTTTGAAGTGCCTCCCGATCCAAATAGGGCCGCAACTGATGCACCAGGCGAACCTGGGCAAAGGTCCCCCTGGTCACAGCCGACAGATGGTGTTCCAATGTCAGCTGTGGATCCAGGAGGACCCCCAAATTGCGGGCCCTCTCTGAGGGGTGTAAATTCTCACCCCTCAGGATTATGGATGGACTATCTGGACTGTCCTTTGGGGGCAGCATCCACAGCCACTCAGTCTTGTCAGGATTGAGTGCAAGTCTGTTCACTCCCATCCAGGTCCTGACAGCTTCCAGGCATCGGCACATCATGTCCGCCGCTACACTGAGCTGGCACGGGGTGGAGAGATACAGTTGCGTATCATCCGCATATTGATGGTATTTAACCCCGTGCTGTCGAATGATCTCACCCAGCAGCTTCATGTAGATGTTAAATAGGAGGGGGGACAGGACCGAGCCCTGCGGCACACCACATTTAAGGGGCCTAGGGGTTGACCTTTGCCCCCCAACCAACACCGACTGTGACCTGTCTGAGAGGTAAAAGGAGAACCACCATAAAACGGTGCCTCCCACTCCCACCTCTTCCAGCCGTCGCAGAAGGATATCATGGTCGATGGTATCGAAGGCCGCTGAGAGGTCAAGGAGCACTAGGATAGAGGAGTGTCCCCTATCCCTGGCCTGCCAGAGATCATCGGTCAGTGCGACCAAAGCGGTTTCAGTGCTGTACCCAGGCCTGAAACCAGACTGAAAGGAATCTAGGTAATCTGCTTCATTCAAGGACCGACGGAGTTGAAGCACCACCACCTTCTCGACAACCTTCCCCAAAAAAGGTTGGAGACAGGACGGTAGTTGTTAAGAATAGCTGGGTCCAGAGAAGGCTTCTTGAGGAGGGGTCTTACCACCGCTTCCTTCAAAGGTTGCGGGAAAGATCCCTCCTGTAAAGACGCGTTCGTAATCATCTGGAGTCAGCCTTGTGTTACCTCCCTGCTGGTTGAGACCAGCCAGGAGGGGCACGGGTCCAGTAAACAGGTGGAGGCACTCATCACTCCCATCGTCTTGTCCACTTCCTCAGGAGTGACAGGCTCGAACTCATTCCAAGTAATCTGATCAAGAGTCTCCCTCGGCATCTCTGCTGGTACTGCCCAAGTGGAGTCCAGGTCTGCCCGAATCTGAGTGATAACTATAATGAACAAATCCATGCAAATCACTTCATTCTTATGATAAAATGTGATGAATTAACCAGCATTAAGATGCACATTCTATTTTTTCTCAACCCACAAGATCACAATCTTGAGTATTCCTCAAGTATATACCACATGTCTTGTCTGCCTATTATCCTAAGGGTATGGTTCCTATACACCTCCTTGTTGTTGAATTACAGTTTCAAAAGCCAAGTCACGACCTGTCTAATGAGCTATTTCTTTTCTTAATTTAAGTGCTTGTTATTAGTGGAATAAATTCAGCAGATATACTGTAAATTCTGAAATTAGGATCTAATTTGGACCAAGACAAAGACTTGCTTATTTTTAAGATTAATCCTCTATCTACAAAATAGTTCTCTTCTTTCCTGATCTTTAGATGCTCATGCATCTACGTGCACACATGTACATACATACATCCACACACTATGCATGTATGAATTACTTGATCAAAGAGCACAAAGAAATATTTTAAAACATGAACTACAAACATATGACAGTAAACTCTGAAGTGCTAAAAATAAGAGATAGTTAAGTGAGTCAAAACACTTCAAAATACTCCATCGTATTGTAAATTGATCCATGCTTCAAAGCATTTCTCTGCCTCAAAAGCTTCAGCTACTTTGATAATATCTTGGGAGAAAATTGCATTTTGGGAGAAAATGTTTTTACTATCTTCTGATTAAAATTGCACAGAACAATCACAGAACAGAAAGGTATTACTCAACTTCACTTGGCAGGCACTCAGTTAGGCCGCATGGCTGTTTTCAGGGAAAAGTACTAATAATTGATTATCATTCTATTTTGTTGAAGGGTCAATAACCTCTGAAATGAAGAGTATGGTTTAATCCTTTAAAATTTATCCATGTCCATTATTATTTCATTTAAAGAATTAGTATCTCATTTTTCCAGCAACTTATGATATTTAACAGTCATATATTTATTATATACTTAGCAATCATTGTGACAGACTATGTGGAGAAAACCTTTTTTTTAATGCCAGGAATATTTCAATATTAGATAATAGGTTGAATTAGAAAAAAAACTTTGGTTACAAAGAAGACAACAGTCCAAACTCCAGATTTTATAAATCAATATACTTGCATGCATGATTTATGCCTTTGGTACTATTTCTTCTGTATGTTTGGAGTAATGAGTAGTAACCTTCTAAATTATTTCAATGCAAATCATTTCCTTACTTTTGAGCCTTCCTTTGGGGTCAATTGTGGTCCTAAGTCGAGGACTATCTGTATTATCTTTTAAACTTGTGTGAATAACTACTAATTGATTTGGATATTTGAGATTTCAGGAGTGATTCCAAATTTGAGGGCAAACCAATTCAGTTCAAATCCCTCCAGATTGTTAGAACTGATTTTTTAAAAAATGTTTTAAATGATCCATAGGTTATAACGGAAATTCACAGATGTTTTGTATTTTGACAAAAATCAGGTGAAAACAACAAAATGATAGAATTTGGTAGATGTTAAATCGGGTGATTGGAGGCACACTCAGGCTTCAGAGTAACAAACAGCTCTTTATTAGTGGGTGTCCTTCAGTCAGGTCAGATGGACCTGTTGACTGGACCAAAACATCGGCAGGCTGTGCATGGAGAAAAGTCTCTGTAGTGCCTTGATGACCGCTTCTGCTATGGTAGAGGTCATGAGGACTACTTCTAGCCATTTTGAATAGGCGTCCACAACTACCATAAAGGTCTGGCCATGAACAGGGCCAGCAAAATCTATGTGCACCCTAGACCATGGTGCTTGAGGTCACTCTCACTCCTTAGCGGGTGCCTCTGGGGGAGCTGGTCTGGACTCCTGGCATGGTAGCCACCCATTTTTCTATCTCCCTGTCCATGTTAGGACACCACATGTAACTTCTGGCCAAAGATTTTATCCTGACAATTCCAGGATGCCCTACGTTCAATGCCTCTAATATTGCAATGTGCAGTTTGGGTGGAGCAACGATCTGGTCCCCCCACAGTAGACAACCATTTATTACTGACAGTTCATCACGTTTGCAGTAAAATATTTTAAATTCAGACCCCACAGGCCCTTTGGGCTACCCCCTCCACACCCAGTTCAAAACCTGTCGGAATGTAGAGTCTTTTGCTGAGTGGCGGGCAACGTCACAAGACGAGACAGGACCAGCCTCAAGACAGTCAATGAGGAGGACTGGCATCTCGGGGGCAGGGTCTGCAAGCAGTCCAGGCAATGGGCATCGACTCAAGGCATAGGCATGCCCCAAGGTAGAGCCCAGTCGATGGACAAGGTGATAACTGTAGGCCGCGAGAAAGATTCTCCATCTGGTCATTCGCGGCAACAAAGAAGCAGGGGTAGGCTGGTCCCCAGTGAGCAAGCCCAGCAATGGTTTGTGGTCCGTGATAGGTTCAAAGTTACGGCTGTAGATGTTTAACGCCGGCGACTGCAGCCAGAGCCTCATGGTCCAGTTGGCTGTAGTTCCGCTCGGCAGCAGACAATGTTCGTGAGTAGTAGGCGAAGGGCGCCTCGGTTCCATTTGGCATGCGGTGGCTGAAGATGGCCCCAATGCCAAAAGGGGAAGCATTGCATGTTAGGACAAGTGGCAGGGTCTGGCTATATTGGACCAAAAACGTGTCCGCTGACAGCATTTTTTTCACCGCGGCAAATGCGGTTGCTTCAGCTCTGCCCCAGAACCACTTGGCATGTTTGTTGAGAAGCCCATGCAAAGGTTCAGCAGCCGTGGCTTTCTAGACCGGTGCCGAAGATGTCCTCGAACTCCTTAAGGAATTCCTCAGTGCTTCCGTCTCATATGGTGTTGATTCACTTCTAGGCCCAGGGCTTTGAACCAGCCAAGCCCCAGGAGGCTCTGTAGGTCTCCATTGACTACTGTCACTGGTAGCTGGCCACAGAAGGTATTGAACCTCACGTGGAAGGTTCCCTGGCCCACAATGGGGACTCAGTTCCCCTGGTAGTCACGAAGGCGGATGTCTGGAACCCGCAGTTGATGCTTTTTAAGCATAGGGATAGTCTGTTTGAGCGCTGCCCAAGACATTATGGTCAAAGATGACCCCATGTCAATCTCCATATTACATGGAGAGTCCTCAATGAGGACTGTGATTTTCAGCTTTTTTGGCCGCTTCGTGCGGACTTGGCCTATGGAGGTGTGGTAGATGACTCTGGTGTTGCCTTCTGTTTGCCGTGGTGGCAGCTGCCATGCCCCTTGGTTGGGCCTCTGCTGGCAGTTAGGTATGCTTCTGGGCTTCCAGGTTGTAGCGGGGCGATCGTTTCTACAGACCTTGGAGATGTGCCCCTTGCGTTCGCAGCATTGACAGATGACATCGTGGAAACGGCAATGTGTTCTGAGGTGGTTTCCTCTGCAGCTGGCGCAAGGTGGGAAATGCAGTTCAAAATTTCATGCTCGCTTGGTGCAATCACTGCGCATGCAGTAGATGTCATCTTTGTTCTCCGAGCCTTCAGTCTCTGTGGCCTCGTGATGCACACCTGAACTCTTCCATGTGCTCTTTGGACTATTTTGGTACTGCAGGCTTTCCGTAGATTTAATTGAAGGCTCCATAGCCCTGGCTTCATCTAGGGCGATTTGGACTGTGAGATTAGTCTTTGCTAATAACCTCCTCTGCAGGCTAATATCCCTAACACCACATATGATGCAGTCAAATAGTAGTTCATCAAGGTCTCCAAATTCGCAGTATGCTGCGGCCTTTCTGAGTGCCACAACATATTCATTGATGGATTCCCCTTCTTTTTGGTTACGGATGTTGAATTTGTCTCTCTGGACATATTTAGACGGTCTGGGAGCGTAGTGTGTCCTCAGTGTTTGTTGTAGAACCAACCAAGTGAACGATTGGAGTGGCGTTGGTTCGGACAAATCCTTCGCCATCTTGAACACCTCTGGTCCGCAGTAGCTCAGGAACATATTCTTTTTCCGGCCTTCAGAAAGGCCCATGAGGTTGTTGGCTTTGAGGAAGCAATCGAACCTCATCATGTAGGATTCCCAGTGTTCGGTGGCTGGGTTTTACAGAGTCGGTAGGGCGTGCATTGTCATCTTATGTTCTTGAGTGCATTTGAATTTGCTGCTCAAAGATTCCACTCCGAGCTCTGGCCTGGATTTACTTCCTGGATTGTTGTGCTCTTTCTGTCTGCCTAGTTGCCTTCCAATCCTACCTTCGTCGCCAGTGTTAAATCGGGTGATTGAAGGCGCACTCAGGCTTCAGAGCCACAAACTGCTCTTTATTAGTATAAGTCAATTATGTACAATCCAGCGAAGGTTCAGTCTGACAGCAGCCCTTTTATAGGGAGCTGTCAGACCCTTTGACCAATCAGATTGAATCTCTGTTCCTGCCGGAACAGAGGACCTTGGTGTAAACCATTACCAATGTTTCTGGTATCTAACAGTAGATCTTTCTAGGATCCTTAAAGCAAGTTTCAACTGCTTGTATTCAATAGTTTCAGCATAATAAAATCTTGATATACTCTTCCTATAGCTCTTTAAAAAGTAAAGAAGACCCTGTTATGGCTTGCTGGGACGCTGGATAGGCAGAATATTTAATGAAGTGATAAAAGATACTAGCTTGTCATGTATCACACAGATTATCCTGTCCAACTCTCCACCCTGCTTCATATATTTCTTGTAAAGACTTAAGAGTTTCAATATGTTGTCTAAAGCAATTCCATGTAATGTGTGAAACACTTTAAAAGGAATCTGATCCATTGTGATGAGTAAATAATACTTTTTAAGAACTACATGGAAATTTTGCCCAGGTAATAACACACATGGAATTAAAGAAAATTTACTTTTTCTATTGAAAATGTGACTCCGAACCATCTTGGATAGTAATACCAACAAAATGGCGCCCCAACCCCTTCTAGGCCACAGACTACTGGCCCATATTATGGCCTAACCACAATATTTTCTGCTATTAGTAAGCAGAGTTCCAATGAATCAGTGGCAAATTTTAACACACTGTAAGATTGCACTTCCTGTTAATACCCAGATGTTATGCATGAAATGTCTATAACTGGCTAAAGTAATGTGAAGCTTGAAGGGTTGTCTTAACTGAAAAGATTATATTTTGTTAAATGGGCTAAACAAGTGGTATAAATAGCTGTGTGTGTGTATGTGTGTTTACTTCATTAAAAGAGGATGTTTAAATATGGCATGATGTATATTTTGCAGACCCACATACTGAAGTGATTTCTCTTCCCAATCTTTTTGCATGCTGAGAGTCTTCCGTTTCTTGACTGTTCAGAAAACAATCTGTAATGAATCTGTCAGAAGTTCTGAACAGAGGAAGTCAATGACAATTCCTGAATAGTAAACTTGCTACTGAATGAATGCATGACCATCCAGGAATACTCAAGATTTTGTTCACTTCATATTTTAAACCAAACCAGAACACAGAGAGGAACAATTTTCTGAATATGATATCAGAGTTTTCCACTTAAAAAGTAACAAAATAAATAGGAATTACATATTTTAGGAGGAATAAATGTTCAAATGTACTTTTTGGTTTTTTTGAATTTTTAAATCTTTTTCATGAACTGGAGGATGAGGAAAGAGTGAGGAAGAGGAGTTAAAGGTAAGATTTCAGCCGATTCAAACATATAGATAAAATTGTACAATCTGACATAAATCAGAAAGAAACCTTAATTTTGATAGATGGATGACTCTTTTAATAATTAAGATTTGATATTCTTAGAACATATATTCCATATATGCTTATTCTTTGGACATATATTTCATATGATTCCATATGAACTCTAACAGTGGTTAGAGTGCACTACTGCAGGCTATTTCAGCTGACTGCTAGCTGCAGTTCGGCAGTTCAAATCTCACCGGCTCAAGGTTGACTCAGCCTTCCATCCTTCCGAGATGGGTAAAATGAGGACCCAGATTGTAGGTGGGAAATATGCTGACTCTTTAAACTGCTTAGAGAGGATTGTAAAAGTACTATGAAGCGGTATATAAGTCTAAATGCTATTGTCATTAGCTCTCATATCAAGTACTGCTATTGTTAGGCTTCTGTCAAGGGACATATTTCACCAGGAAAGTCCACTATTCATTGTCAGAATATCCTTATTCTAGCTGTAGCCACCTAATCATGTGTCTATGTAATTCCGCACTGGTGAGAATATCACACTCAAAAAGCAATGGAAATTTTAACACTACCGTAATGGAAAAGACACCTCATATGTTCATAGTGACCAATTTGGTATGGAAAACTATACATCTATAGCTTGTATCTGTTATTTTAAGCAAATCATAATATAGACTTTGTTGTGGCTCGGCAGGAGCCTTTGGAGCTGCTATCAGACTCTGACAGCGAAGGGCCCTATGAGTCAGGCCTGGAGGAGGTGGAGGGGCCCTGGACAGGGTTCTGACTCCGAGCAGGGCTCAGAGAGATTAGTTGGTCCCCAGGTAATGACCGAGCCTTGGATCAGTGAGAGAGGCTGACACCGAAACCTCCTGTGAGTTGTTTCGGGATACATGCAGGAGAAGGGCTGACCGACGTAAGGAGCAATGGAGAACTCACAGGAGATGATAACGAGCAGCTGTGGCTTGTTAGGATCTCCTCGTGTGGATAAAAGACTGATGGTACCACGCCCTGGTTGCAGAAGTCAACGTTCCGTTACATTTCTGTTCTAGTCAAGCTCTCCGTTTGTGTGCAACCATTGAGAAAAAGCACTTGGATAAGTGACTTGATTTATATAATCCTGTTTTGTAGTAGTTTATGGGTGAGGACTTTTGCCAGAGCATTTATCTGTGTTTATTTTGGGCTCGCAGCCAGCAAGAGCTGGGACTGATAAAAACATTCCTTTGCACGTTCTGTTTGGCTTTAGTTTCTGAACGGACAAGGTGGGGGTCAGAACAAGTCTTCAATGAAGCCTATGAAATAATTATGCAAAGGTATCAGTCATAGTTAGTTATTCACCTTTTTAACGGTTTAAGAAATCAATTAAATTTTCATATATTTGTGTATGATAGTAACTTTGAAGAATTAAAAGCATTACTTTTAAGTTTCTATTATTTTTAAAAGATACATTTCCTTTTATGAAATAATAAAGAAAAAAACGTAGAGAATGCTATCTTTTCTAAAATAAGCAGTTTCTTATTCATGCACTTTTAATATGAGAAATTACTTAAATGAATATATTAAAATATGTTCCACAATCAATTGGAATGCTTTTAAGAGTTTCTACTTAATCAGTATAAGTTATCAAAGCTGGAACTCTACTTTTGATTGTGCCCAGGAGAGTTAGAATTAATTTTTATAAATTGAAAATAATTACAGCATAGGCTGCAACAATTTTAAACTATGCAAAGATCCATGTATGTTCTATTCTAAGAATAAAATGAAGAAACTGATAAAATGTTCAAAGCTATATTTTATTTATTTATTTATTACATTTATTTGCCACCCATATTTCTACAAACTGACTCTGGATGGCTTACAAGGCTAATTTCAAAGTAAAGGTTCTGTATTTCAAGATTTTAAAATTAATGTCAAAGATACTTATTATAAGTATGATTTAACATCAGATTCATGCTACATTAGAACAGTAAAGACAAACATAACTTAAGTGAAGGAAACATTAAGTATTAAATAACCATAAAATAAAATAATAAAACAAAATAATAAATAAAATAAAATAAAATAATAAGGAGTAACCACTAAACTAATTGGGAGTCTGCTATTGCAACACATCCGATGAAGCAGTTTAAAATGAGTATAAAAAGATGAGTAAGTGTGATCCAGTCTATTCAGAATACACAAAATTCATTCTAGAAGTCCTTTTGAACTGCTCCAAATACTCTGATTCTATGTCACCATTCTCTCACTACCTGTGTGATTCAGAGTTTGCACAGCATATTTTATTGTTTCACCTTGAATAATAATCTAGCCATTGAGTTGTGATGTTTTGCTAACACCGGAATGAAAACCGGGGATTCATTGAAGATTTAGTGTAAGTTGAATTCATATGCAGCCCCATTAAAAACTCCCTTTTTATGACTCTGTAATCCCATAGAATTTTGGAAAAACAGAAATCTTACATGTCTGTAGAGGTAGATCTCTCCAAACTTTGGAACGTCATATAAATGAGGTAGATAATATCTCTCTTCAGTAGATCAAATATTTTCTTTTTCTTGTTTCTCTCTTCACTGGGACACAAAAAGTCCCTGCAGGAATGTTTGATGATTGGCAGGCAACTCTTGTAAGTCATAGATCACCACAAACATCTTCATCACAATATTTTTAGGATTAAGTAAGGTCACTTGCATTGTTCTTCAAGGAGGTACCTGATAACCCCTTTTACCAAGGGACTCAAAAGCAATTACACCCATACAGGGAGAGGGTGCATTGTTCTCAGAAAGTTCAACAGTATAAGTATAATCTTTATTGTCATTGTACTTAAATACAACAAAATTGGTTCAACAGGAAGAGTATGTGAGTTGAACAGAAAAGTCCACTTCCACCCATTTCAGCTGTGAAGCAGTCTACGATACCCAGTGGATATAAATGATAATTCAGTATATATTTTTGTATGATTGATTTGACACTACTCCCACTCCTTACTGAAAAAAAAACTGAAGAAGACAAGTGTTACTAAAAAGGAAATTTAAAATGTGGCCAGATTTACAAATTAATGGTTCAATCACATGATTGAAATAAGGCAAATATAGAATGGAGAGAAGATTTCTTATGGCCATGCCTAAGCACTGTGCATCCCCAGATATTTTGCTATCAGACCAACATGTATACAAATGAGTGTCTTTTTTCAGTGTCTCTATGTTATGCCACTAAAAGGTCCAGGTCAGTAAGTTATTAGATGTTAAATTGTATGTCAAGTTTTTGTTATTCTTAACAAAACAAACAAAAAAGGCTGAGCTGATTTCATACTATCTATAGCAATATTTTCTCGGACAGCTTAGTGATTGGAAAAATCAGCAAGCAGACTCTATGCGTTTCATTTTAATCTTTTCCAGTGGTTTCTTCCATGTTTGTCTAATCATTTATTATTATTTCATTTGTACAATGGTAGACACTCACAAGACTTGTGCTTAAAATGGCAGGCTTTCAGACAAGATCTTCCAGCCTAAATGTTGAGGCTATTCCTATATAAATAGTCAAAATAAACATCTGAATAGGCTTGTGAAGTTCTTCAGGAATTTGCATGTGGCTATTTTTCATAAGCCTTCCAAGAGTAGGTGAAACTAAACGTATTGACTAGTATAGTTTTTTTAATGGAGAAATAAGTAGAACTAGAGTTAAATGAGACTCTGAAGTTGAAGTTTATATTCCCTAAAAGAAAAGAATTAAGTAACAAAGAGTAGACAAATAACATTAAGTTTTTCTGAAGCCTTGTATCCTCATTTACTCCTGAAGATTATCTGTTCCTTAGGAGCATCCTACTTTTTATTTTATTTTTAGTCTTCATATTACTGTATTGACAATATGTTCTTCAGTGCCACCTTTTGACTTTTACCTTTTTACTTACTTCCTTTTTATTCTTCTCATTTGGACATTTTCATCTTTTTGAAACATCCCCCTCATCTTTCCTTCTCTTGTACTTTTTAATAAATTCCTTAATATTGGCCTGGTTCATACATCCTGCTAAGCTATTATGTTCTTTGGCTTAGCATATTGCGTGAAATCAAATATTGTGGTTTATAACTTAGTCCATTGTAAATCTAGCCAAATGAGATGATTCAACGATAATTATACATAATTTAATATGATGTATGAACCATTGCACTGCTTGTTACCTGTGTCAATAATGTCTTAAATCTGCCATTTTCCCCCAGAATTATGGCATAACATTTTTGCTGAGCTTCTACTGTGGTTATAGCTAACAATACTAAAAAAAAAAAGTGACCTTTTTTACTTGCCCAAGTTTCCGTTCTGAAATCAAATATGCCTTTGTTAGGCTTTCATAGCAATTTTTCATCTACATATGAATTAAATTGGAGAGCATTGTGCTTATTGTTTTCAAGTTGCTCAAGAAGACAAATATCTTGAACTATGTTTTGGGTATTTCTTATGATTAACTAGGCATATGACTGCTGGAATAAAGAAATAAATACATTAAGGGCTGATTTTTTAAAATATAAAGTCCAGCTGAATATTTTTTTAAAAAGCCAGCAATTATTATGCACTATACATCGGATTTTAAGAAGGACTATATTTTATGAGCAAAAGTACAGAAAATTGTAACAGCTTTGCGAAAGTAAAATATGAGGTGAAGCGTTAGACAAAATGTTACTAGAAGTCAAGTTGAGCAAATATACAACCTTTACCCTTCAAAATGGATCCTGTGAATGGCTACTTTTTGCCTTTTCCAAAGTACCCCCCCCCCCCAAAAAAAAAGAAAAAAAGGGGGGGTTAATGTTGATCCATTATAAAATATTCAAATTACTGTAGGATGATGCCTTTATTTGGAACTCAGAGGACCTTATAAATTAAACAAATATAAACATGAAAGTGTATGTTACTCAGAGAAGTAACCAATAGTCCATAACTTCTCTTTCATCTTCTGATAATAGTCAGGTTAAAAAGACAATGCTCCAAAGGCTAAATGACATTAAATATCAAACTGAAGTTGGTATCTTTTCTCAGAGAAAATAAACGGTGATAGTAAATAAGTCCAGAGACCTACAAGTTATCTACTCACATTGGCTTTCTTCTGGCTGAAAAACAAATGTTTTAAGGGAGGAAGTGCTACACTTGATGTTAGGACAGACCAGATTTGCCATGTGATTCAGGGAAATCAAAGCAATCCAGCATATATTCTATAAGGACTTTCATAATTTCTATGATGGACCTCCACAAGGAGAATATATTATCCTTATTGCAGCCTTTCCAGGAAAGAGAGATGGATGTAATGCCAACCTTCTTTCAGATTCTAACCATGTTCTTATCAGTATAGGTGGTCCTGGTGAAAACAAGTCAACAACTGAAGTCAGAGTGACCAATTCTACAGCCCAAATGTTATGTCATTTATTGTTTTAGGTATAGGTGATGTTTGATTGTAAGACTTGTTCATAGAATTGATGTTTGGGAGATTCATAAACAAAATCACTTTGAATTACACAAAAATATAGGATATAATATAATAATAACCATTCTAATGCAGATTTCTAATAATTTTTGGGTGTATTTTCGAAGCTGAATGCCACACATTCTTAATTCTTGGAAAAATGCATAAAAGCCACAGAAGATCAAGAGAAAATTTTATTTTCCTGATGCCTTTCTTCAGATTTCAAACCTGTTAATTCAGGCCCTTTCCATTGTTAAAAATGGTTTAATTAATCCCTGAAATAAAAAAATTTTTTTTAAACATTCAGTCTGAAAGTTCATTTCAATTGAAAACAGCCTTATTTCTTAATTTTTTTACTGATTAAATTTCAAGGCAGCTTTCATATAGTCAAAAGTTGCAGACCACCCTGGTGAATTGCAGCTGATTGATGCAGGGTCGCAGGGTGTTTCTGCTGGCATCAAGGCTGTAATGGATCAGTATAATTCAGCTTTTATCTAACATGAAAACCCTCTATGAGAATACTGTGTGGTCCACTATGGGTGTTTTATGGATCTAAAAATAGTATTGGGAAAAACTTCACCACCTGTGAAGGATGCAAAATTTCTGGAAGCCAATCCACCTTCTCAAAACTAGATAGATCTCTAAATTCTTATTCTGCCTTAAAGAAGTTCAGATCATTCTCACTGCTATTCTAAGAAGCCTTTCCATGAAGTAACTTAGAATCCACCACTTCATGACATAAAATCTCTAATATGAGGTGCCACATTTCCTTTCATCCTAATTGGTGCTTTGCCAGCATCATTACATAGTGTTATTGCCTCATTGTGTATTATAGGCCAGAAAGGTTTTCTGGTAGCAGGTTGTTCAAGACACAAGTAATGAAATTTCAAATCCTAGAATCCCCCATAAAACATTATTACAGAGCTGATGAGGTTTTAAGATGCAAACACATTGGTAATACATACATACACTTTGACTTGTTCCAAATAATCTAGATCAGGTGTGACAAACTTGTGGGAAGTAAGCTGGATGCATCATGCACTGGCCACATCCACCCCGGTCAGAGATGGGTTCCTGCCAGTTCTAAGCTCTTCTATAGAAGCGGTTCCACAAATCTACAGTGCCGTTTACAACTGGTTCCAGCTCCCTCCCCCCGCTCATCTGCACATCATCAAGATGAACAGCGAGAGGAGGAATTCTGGGAGTTGAAGTCCATAAGTCTTAAAGCTGTCAAGTTTGAACACACCCCTGGTTTTTTTTTCTAAAGGGTTAGGGATGCAAGGGTCTTGTAACTTGACAGCTTTAAGACTTGCGTGCTTCAAATGCCAGAGTTTCTGAGCCAACATTTTGGTTGCTAAGTGCCAAGCCACTCCCACTCGGTCACATGGCCGGCAAGCTACTCCCACCTGGTCACATGGCCAACAAGCCACTCCCACCCAGTCACATGGCCAGCAAGCCACTCCCACAAAGCAGGCCACACCTACATAAGAGGTTCTAAAAATTTTTGAAACCCACCACTGACCCCAGTTTAGCAAAGGGGGGAGGCACAATTTGTCACATGACAACATGAGTTTCACACCCCTGATGTAGATACTTTAGACATAAAGACTTTGTCCAAACATAGTAATCATGACAAGAATTAATTTCTTTTTAACAAACCAGATAAAACCTTTATTCCCCTGACAAGGTGCTAATGACACCAGGTCAATGGTGGGTTCCTACCGGTTCGGACCAGTTTGGCCGAACCGGTAGTAGTTTGGGGGCCTGGTTTGCTGGAACCAGCTGTGACCCAGGCCTGCCATGGCCTGAACCGGTTCTTCCTGGTCGCGCTGTAGATGTTGCCATCTTGTTTTTTGCTCTTGCACATGTGCAGAGCAATTTTAGTTGTTCTGAGCATGCACGCACAGAGCACATCAAGCGTGTGGGCCTGGCATGTCCCTGAGTGAACCAGCAATATTCTCTGCCAGAACCCACCCCAGCACCAGGTAAATATAACTACAGTACAGACCAAAGATGTGTTGGAAGAAATGTCATTCTGGGTTCAGTTCCAAGTGGGGAAAAAGACACTGGAAACATGGAGGCTGCTTCATAAGATGCAATAATCTTAATCATAATGGTGGACAGGATCACATGGTTTGAGGTCCTGGGGAAAAAGGTGATTACATGCTTCAAGACGTTGCATGAAGAAGAAAAAAGAGAGTGAGATGTTGAAAGTCCCTGTTTTTATGCCCTCTCTGGCCTTTGATCTTGATCATGTATTCTGATTTGTTGTCAGATTCCCATGGGGCCATGCAGGGGCAACTCTGTAGGCTGTGCTTTGTCCAAGTTTAGTTGAGCATTGCTTCTTCCCAGGGCCCCTGTGGTGAGATGGGTACAGGGCTAATACTATCATGCCTTAATCCCATCACCCTGAAGCTGAAGCGGGGGATATTTGTTATGTAGAATAGACAGGCTCAGGCATTTTAATGGCCCATTGACAAAGATGGAGGCTATTAAGAGTGAGTCTGTTTCCTACCTAAAAACATGTTTCTCCATTTCTTATCCAGGGAAATATAATATTCTGCCTTTTCAATACCCTGTTTCCCTGAAAATAAGGCATCCCTGTATAATAAGCCCAATTGTGCTTTTGAGTGCATGCGCTAAAATAAGCCCTCCACCCCACCAAATAAGCCCTCCCTGAAAATATTGCAACACAGCACAAGCTATGAGGTGACCATGCTTGCCACCTCCTGCACCTCAAAAATAATAAGACCTCCCTGAAAATAAGGCCAAATGCTTATTTTGGGGGGGGTCAAAAGAAAATAAGACCCTGTCTTATTTTCAGGAAAACACAGTGTTTCCCAGGATATTTCATTTTTCTAGGAGAAGGGTGGGTGTAAACTTCCTACATGTAAAGCAATTCTAACACAAAATGTCTAGAAAAATAGATTTTATCACAGAGCAGTTCTTGAGATGAATATCTATCCCTAAAATGCTTAAGTATATCCATCCTTTAAAAAAAATATTGAATTGCATTTATTTTAATGTGTCCAAACACTTTATAGATAAATTTCTTCATATCTTCCTATAACGATCATTTACTGAAGCAAGATTATGAGTCACACAGTCCATTTATGACCTATTAGAAAGAGATTGTATGACTTGTACTCAGGATTTCTAGGGAAGCCCACTAATTAATGCTAGACAGTGTACCTCACAAAAAACAGGATGGAGAATTTACAACTTCTCAACTCTCTATTTATGCCATTTAGAATCCTTCCTCCCTAATATAGAGAAATTCATTACTTTTCATTATCTACCAATCTTTAAACACCTGGGAGTTTACAATATATAGAAAACCGCATCTCCCCAAATCACACAAACCTTGACTTAAGAGCAGTTCCCCCATAATTTTTACTTCAAGCACCTTGTGGAAAAGCTCTATTACATTATAAAGGAGGACACCAACTGAACATCTAGAAGCAAGATGTTTCATAGGAGGAACACAGCATGAGAAAACACTCATTTCTCTCTTCAGCTGTTTTTTGTGGAAAAATGTATTTTTGCGCTGAATATACCAAGTGGATCATTTCTTCCTGAAGCAAGTAGTCTCGTAGACACTATGATATCAAGTCACAGAAGAACTGTGCTTAGCAGTCTGCTTCACATACAGAAAAATGCTTTGAGGAAAATCAGCTGTCAACTGTATACCAGTATCCTGATGAAGACAATTTCACATTAAAAAATAATCTCAGATTTTGATATCTTGAAAAGGGATTTTGATACCTGGACAAGTTCTTTCCTGGGAAGTAATTCACTTTATATAATGCACAGTGAAACTTCATCAGATTTGGTCCAATGGACTTCAATGCAGCAGATCAAATTTCTGATGTGGTTTTTTGTCATTTGAAAAATTACACTGCCAAAATGCAAATAGTTGATATCATTATATAAATCCCTACAATTCTGTATTCTTCAGCTCAATAATAGATGCTCCCCTACAGTGGTGGGATTCAAAAATGGTTTACTAGCAGTTCTGTGGGTGTGGCTTGGTGGGCATGCTGTGGCTTGGTGGGCATGGCAGGGGAAGGATACTGCAAAATCCCCATTTCCACCCCTACCCCACTAACTTGCTTTCCAGCTCCATTCTCTTGTTTAGGGCAACAAAAGAAGATCAGCTGGGAAGCAGCAGGAGTGGGGCCAGCCTATTTGCCTGTTCTCTGAACTACTCAAAATTTCCACTACTGGTTCTCTAAAACCTATCAGAACTCACTGAATACCACCTCTGCTCCCCTCCAACTAGTTACAGTTGATGTATTAACATTTCTGGAAGCTAGTTCTTACAAGCTGAAAAGAAAACAACCCAATACTAGATCAGGTAGAGCTGCCTCATTACAAGTTTTAGAATTATTGTGTGCCAATTTAATTAATTCCAAGTTAGTTGGTGATATTTTTTTTGTATAAAACCTAATTTTCTCAAAGTTAAAAGTAATTCAGAGGCGAGCAATGAAAGCTTTTACTTTGAACACAGCATGTGTTCAGATTCAGAGAATAATTGTATTTAACATGGTTCTTAACCCAAGGAAAAAGGTGCAATATCATTATTGCCATAACTATATTAAATCTCAAATGTGAACTCATATATTGTGCAATAGTGATTCCTTGAATTTACTTAGTATTTATTGAGTTAACATCCCTATTGATTCACCTGGGTGATCACCTGGGTCAGGGGTCAGCAAACTGTGGCTCTGGAGCTGCATGTGGCTCTTTCCTCCCTCTGCTGTGGCTCCGTCACTGGTCAGCGCCACAATTTTGAGAAGAGCTTCCGGTGGGGGAGGGAGAAGCACAATGCTCCAGGAGAAGACTCTATGGCAAGGGGAGGATTTTCCAGTTGTCTCCACAATTGAAAGGACTTTTGGTTATGACAGATAGAGGAAAAAGTATGCCGCGCTAGGAGGAGACTCTATGGTGGGGGAACTGAACTTCCGGTCAGCTCTAGAATTGAACAAGGGGCTTCCAGTTAGGGCCTTTGTGGCTCCCGACGTTTTCTTTTCTGTGGGAAATGGGTCCAAATGGCTCTTTGAATGTTTAAGTTTGCCGACCCCTGACCTGGGTGAATCAATATCTTTTGCCATTTTTTGGAGGAAGAAGTAAGTCACCAATACTTGGAACATCTGGTATATTTTTATTTTATAATTTCTAACAGTGGTACTCATTCATGCAAATTTATGGATTACAACGAAATACTGTTCAGAAATTTAGTTGTTGGGGAGGAAGGGATTTTTCTTGTAATACAATCTTGATGCAGAAGCTAGGCAATTTTGAAAACAATGGATAATTTTATCTAAAGTCTGATTTGGTACAGCAACCAAGCAGGACAAGTATAGACTCCAACAGATAGTTAAGAATGCAGAAAGAATAACTGCAACTAGCCTGCCTTCTATAGAAGACCTGTATATTGTGCAGGTCAGAAGGAGGCTAAGAAGATATCTGCAATCCCTCACATCCTGGAAATAAACTCTTCTCCCTGGGATGGTACTACAGAATATCATAGTCCAAAACAACTAGACAGTGGGACAGTTTTTCCCTCAGGTCATCACTACTGAATACCCAATTCTCATAGTGCTTTCTATTGTCTATGTGTATTTACCCAAACTGTATGGCTGTAGCATTATTATTATCCTTATTTTTCTTACTACTCCTTCCTATAAGTATTATGATTATCATTACCATTATTCTGTTGCTTAGCATATACACTGAGAGCTTCTGAACCAGAGACAAATTTCTTGTGTGTCTAATCACACTTGATCAAATAAAGTATTTTACTTTGCTCTGCTCTGCTCTAAATTCTATTTCATTCCATTCCATTCTATTCTATTCCACTCTACTCCTCCACTCCACTCCACTCTACTCTACTCTACTCTACTCTCCTTAGCCCAACCTACCATTTGTATTAAGATGCTAAAATAAGAAAGCTGACAGTTTTTCAGCTGAATTATTTTTCTGTTGCTATTTGTTTCAGCTTTGCAAAGAAGTGACACACAGGCAGAGCCATTGTGTTTTTAATCAGAGAACTTGTTTACTCCAACCTAAAAGGAATTCATACCATTATTAAATGATCTGATCCCCAAACCACTTTCATTTCATAAGGTGAATTCCACTTCCAGATGCAGAGCCCAGAAAACCCTAAAAGAGATAGTTTCCATGTACAAAAGGAAGGAAATATTTTCCTATTGATTTTTTTTTTTTTTTACTGGAAACATGTAAATGCAAAGACCACACTTTGGAGGGATGGTAAGTTATTCAATTTCTACAGGAAGGATGACAAGCAATGCCAAATTAGTATCCAGTTACTTCTGAGCATTCCCCGACTCTAATCGGAATGAAAAGTTGAGGTTTTATCATAAAGGGAACACACCAAAATACTGCATGGATTGCAATCCTGAAGAATGACACATCTGTTTTTATTCTTCATTCCTGTAGAATCCTTCCAGTTGATAATTTGGATTGGAACCAGATTGGTTGTTTTCATAGGTCCTTTTCTTCTCAGCTCAGATACAACAAACCTCTCCCCTGGGTCTAACCATTTGTGTTCTGAATTTGTGGTTTACATGGCAAGGAGTCTCTGTATTATATTGCTAACATATTATCCATCTTGAAGAAAATAAAATGAGATACTCTTTATGTAAAGACTTCTCCCATTTTTAAACTTGCTGGTCAATAAATGCTTTTGTAAAAGGAGAGGAGCAAATATCCAATTGCCTTTGATTCTTTCCTGTTTTCCCTACACACCTTCAAATGCAACATTTTAAATGGGAAAAAACTTACCTGAATTTTTCACGTATTAAAACTCTTATTTAGTATTTGGAATCTTCTTCTGAATAGTTTGGGTTCAGTAGCACTAACTGATAAAGAAAAAGCTCTATGTGGAGTGATAAATGTTGCTGCAGGAAATGCAAGCAAATGTTGCAGAATCAGCCAGCTCTGGTGGAAAAGGTTTACATGTAAACAACAATAACAACAACAACAAATTGTACATAATAATAATAATTCATCATACATCTTAAGAAGGTACTTGGTTGATACCTACGATGCTGGCAGCAACCCGTAGCAACCATTAGCATCAGTCAATGGTATTTGTGATGCATTTTTGAATGTTCAGTTGACTGAGTTTCATGTTTAATAAAATAATAAAATAACAACAACAACAGCAGCAGCAACAATAATAATATTGGAGATGCACGAATTGAAGAGAAACAGCAAGAAAAAAATCACAAAGTACAGGGACTTGCAAATTGAAGTTGAGCGACTGTGGAAAAAGAAATCGTGTGTTGTCGCAATTGTAATTGGAGCCCTTGGAGCAATATCTAAAGGGCTACCTCGCTATTTGGAAATTTTAAATTTATCAGACTTGAACATTCTGATTCTACAAAAAACCATCCTACTTGGAACAGCTTATATCCTCCGACGTTACCTTAACAGTTCCTAGGTCCTTGGTTAGCAGTCGAGCTGTTGAGCTACCCACCAGCCCCAAAGGCTGTGAATCTCACCAAAGATTAATCACATAATAATAATACCTACTACTACTACTACTACTACTACTAATAATAATAATAATAATAATTCATTAGCTTAGAACAATTACTTTTACCTCAGCATGAGAAGTAACCATCATTCCACACTAGCTGGATTCTTATTGTACTCTAAGGCTAGAACGAGATTAAGAAAATATAAAATATACATTCACACACACACACACACACACACACACACACACACACACACAGAGTAGGTGTGTAGGTGAACACAGATTTTGTATTTTTTAACCTGATTAAATTGTGTATGTGTGAGATCCAACAACATGCTAAACTCCATACCATGCAATACTGCTTTAGCCTAATCTAAAAATTGGTGTGAACCTAACCAAAGTATATCTACTGTTATCTTCTAGAAGCAGAGTCCCCAATTCCTGGGGCATAGCCCACTACCAGCCCTTGATGCATTCAGAACCAGGCCATGGAAGTTGTTCAGAACCGGGCTACTGAAGCAGTTTGAAACTGGGCTATTTGGAACTGGACTGCATGCATGCTTCCCCACTGCTCACGCAGAACCAGCTACTCTCCCCACTCACCAGGCCTCAAACAATTTGATATCAAAGTGAGCACATATGTTATTTTGAAGTAGTATTAATCACCTTAATGAAAACTCAAAAAAGAAGCCCAAGTTACAAAGCATTGGTATTTCTAGGCATTTTTACATGTAATCATTCTGGTTCATTTACGGAATTTATGGGATCAAGATATTATAGTCTTTGTTGTTTCATGATCTTCTTTGTTTTTCCTATTTCTTTTACAACTTTTTGCTATTCAAAAAAAAGAGGAGCAATAAAAAAATATGGAATGCTGCAAAGTGTATCTGTTTAACAGTCAAATGAATTCTGGAAACATCCATAACTATATATATATCTATTAGGAATATATATTAGGAATATTAGGAATGAATTTTAGGAGAAATCCTATCAATCTATCCTAAATTTCCCAATCAATGGAAGACAATGGTACCCCAATGGTAGAGAAGATTCCACAGTGCTCCTTTGCCCCCTGCAAGCCTATTTTTTCCATTTGAAAAACTTACAAATCACTTACTGTATATAAACAGTTTTTTTTGTTTGAATTTCCTATTAATTTAATACCTATTTGTCAGAATTGGTATTAGCAATGTTGCAAGATCTGGTGTAGACAGCTTTCTGGCCGTTCTTGCAATGTATAGCACTACATTTATTAGATCAGTTCCAATCCATTCAAGAGGCCAAGAGCCAGATAAGGTGTTAACAGCCAACAGTATGTCTACATCAAACCATTTAGCTTTCCAACTGTGGAAAATTTACCACATTTTTTAAAAGTTTCATGTTGATAGAAAGAATGATGAAAGCTTTAACTCAGAATTCAAGAGTTTTATTTAAAACTCAAAAGTGATTTTTTTCCAAATAAAGATGTAAATTAATTGCACATGGAATTCATTATTTGTCGTGATACATACATTGCCCATGGAACAGTTAAGCATTTTCCAGCTGGGATTTATGGATTGAGACTCTAGTTAACTTTAAATCTATAAAGATGGATGGCCTACTTCTTTGGCTTTTTGTTTTGAGCTCTTGTCTTTTAAATTGAACATTCAGGTGTATATTCAGGTTCTGTGATCCCTTAGTGCCAAATTCTTGAGTTACTTTATTATTGTGATATACTTACTTGCTGCTATATAGACAGAAGATAATATTTCTGGTATTTTATATTTCTGTTGATAGAGTTACTTTTCTGATAGAATTTATATTACATTGACTCTTAAATATATTAATATATTTATTAATATAAATATATTGTATATTAAATTGCTATGGGCACCTCTACATATGTATTTTGCACTATACCTGTGGAATACATTTATCATTTCTGTTTGCCATTTGACCAGGTTCTTCTGGTTCAGTAGCAATGCTTTCAGAATTGCAATGAAAGTAATTTCCCACAAGAAATGATGAAGTTCTGCATCATTTTCATGTCAATTGTTTTTACCCATATTTTATTTGGATCCTGAGCATATATCAGGTTCTGTCATATTCTGCTAAGGATTCGTCACCATATCTTTGTCATCTTTTACAATTTTCTGTAGATCTTTCCTCCCTTACAACTGCTCAGATCTTTTCCTCCCTCCCAAAACTCTAGAAAAATAAACACAATATTCATTAAACTACGGCTGGAGATTGTGGGGTGCAGATTGAATGCTTTTCTTTGTGTTTTCTTACTGATCAGTTAAAGATAGCAAAGATTGCATTCTCCATGTTCTAAAGTCACAACAGTGAAGACATTTGTTAGATTGTCTTCAGACTGCTTTCGAGGGAATGCAGAGTAAAAACAGGGAAACGGAAGTGCTTTATGTGTATGCTTTTAAAATGAGGATCATCAGTTATTAACAGTCTCTTTTAGCCAAAAGCCATTTATTTTTTCAAAGTATGCTTTAAGAGGCTGGACAAGCAGAATGTATGGAAGAGAAACTGAGATATTTGAATTACATAGTGCATTTTTGCTTTTAGTGTTATGGATCAAAATATCTGCTCCAGTAATCAGCTATTAATAGAGCCTAAGTTCCTATATGCAAACATCTTGCTGTAAGTATGTTAAGAAAAGAAACTTTTTGTTCTATCATGTTATGACAGAAACTCTCGTATCATTAGTTGGCAGGTTAAGGTATTTTGCATATAGTGTTCTCCATTGGTGCCAGTTTGATTATCTTATATAATCAAGATTTGTATGAATGACATTATGTTTATTCTAGTCTCATTCCCTGCTTGTTCTTCTTGCACATAAACAGCTACACCAATACTAAACAACTATAATTTCACATTACAAACACAGATGTGGAGAAATCTGAGCTATTCACGAAGGTCAGTCAGGTCAAGAAACACCAGATTTTCATCACCTGATTTCTACATAGGATACTAATTCCAAACTATAATCAGCTGATTCTGTAGCTTTGTTTTTCTGCATAGGATTAGAAAAACAAACGTAAGGAAACCAGTGCAGAATAATTCCATGTACATTTGGTAGCACAATACAGTTTTATATTTCTACAGGATATTATAAAGCTGTGGCACCTAGGAAAAATATTCCCAAGTTGACATGAAGGTGTAAGTTGTAGGTTTGAAAGGATATTTAATATTGCTTTACCTCCATTATTGTATTTATTTTACAACTATGCATGAAATGGTCTGATTTGGATTCAGACCAAAGTATATGAAGCAAGTGGAACCCAAGTGGATAATCTTCAGTTTCTTTGTTGGGACAAAAAAGTCAAATTCTTTCCTCACGTTTAAAAATTTCCTCTGAACTTCCACTAAGTACAGACAATTAAATTCTCCCTAATAAATAGCAGAAAAATGTTAAGTTTCCGTTACCAGTGAATGCCATATTCCTGAAGTATTGTCAAATATAACTTTTAAGGGAAACTATAACTCTGGGAAATTGATGTTGAAATCTTGATAATTTTCTTCAACATAATGTGTCTTAAGGTACAGTAGCAGAGTAATGCACTACTTCCTGTAGAGTCAATGACCTAGTTTGGATATAAGATTGCCCAGTTCATAAATCATGATATAAAGCCATAAGCAGCAACCTCTTGTTCTTTATTTCATGACTTTCACATAATAGTGAAATCCTGATTTGTTTTAAATGAAAATTTACTATTCTGACCAAAATTAGTATTGGGTTATTTAATCAAAATCTTAATTTGACCAATAGATCCTAGTAAATGGGCTGATTTTGCCAGTCTGTACTTTTCATAAATAAAAATAGACATTTTTTTTGTTTACATTTACTAGATGTAGCCAAATTAAGTCAAATGACAGTAGTTCAAGGGTATCTAAAGTTAAATAAAGCTAAAATGTAACATTCTTTTGGGTTTATTTTTGTATTGCTGGTGAAGATCTGTTTCTTGAAGTACTAATTTAGCACCTATCCTGTCTGAAAAATGCAGTTTATAAAGCAGAAAATGCTCTTCCGATGCTAGATTTTGTTTTCTTATTTAATCAGATATTTTAAAACAAAATTAAAAATTATCAAGGGAAGTGATAAATGGGAAGAATCTTGCCTAATTGAGATTTCAGATAATACACATTTTTGGACACATACAAACATATCTGTTTTGCAACATAGGATCAGTATAGTCAGTGGTGGGATTCAAATAATTTAACAACCAGTTCTCTGCCCTAATGACTGACTGGTGGGCATGGACAGGCAGTCTGAAAGGCAGCACTCGGCCTCCTGCACTTCCTGGGAGCAAAAATGGGCAACAGGGGAGGGCCCACGCTGCACCCGCATGCTAAGTTTTGGGCCTAGTACGCTTCCCTGCACTTACCTGGGAGACGAAACATGGAATATGGGGACTCCTGGAAGTGGTGGGGTGGGGCCAGTCAGCAATTTAACTTCACCTGAACCGGCCCGAACTGGCTGAATCCCACCACTGAGTATAGTATAGTATAACTTTAACTCCTGTTCTGTTCTGTTCTGTTCTGTTCTGTTCTGTTCTACTCTACTCTACTCTACTCTACTCTACTCTAAAGACATAAGAAAGTTAATCCTGTACATCTGCCTAGAGAAAAATATAAACTGACAAGGCATTCCCTTGTGCCAGTTTAAAAATGAAAAGGAGAATCTCAAGCATCCCAGGGTCATTGTACCATTTTGCATAAATTAAGCAAATACTTTAAATACCGTTTAAAGTCTTACCTGTTTTTCTTCCTGGGCTGAGTTCAGAGAGATTCTACTGAAGTGAATCCAAGACTTCCGTCCTCTGAAACCTGGAGTTTCATGGAAGATGGATTGATCTCAACTCCATTCTTGGAGGCATTCATATCAGAAGTCTTTTGAGTTATTTTAGTCTCAAGCTTATTAAAAGTTATTCTCTAACTCTTCTCTGGAGGGGTCTGGCATAGACAAGTTGCTTTATTGTGAGTGTTAACATACCTTTGTTTTCTCTCACCAATTTCTGATTGAGGAAAGGGGACACCTTTGCCTTGTATCTCATGCCACAGATTCAGTAATGTACAGTCACAACCCTCTTTCTATATTTGCTGATTTCTTACACGTATGCACACATAATGATATTTTGCTAAACGAAATGAAAGTATCTAGCTTTTTAAAAACTTTAAATCAGCTCAATTATTAAGCATCCCATTGCAATAGGCCCAGAAGGTGGTAATAAACAGTGGAATGATTTCATAGTCCAACAGGAATAATAAGGATTATTTAAAAGAACAAATTTATTTTGATTCTCATCTAAACTGATAGTCAAGAAGATTGTTACATTTTTTCAGTTATTCAGTCATGCAGTATAAAATTAACAGTAAAACTCACCTAACCCCAGGATAGGTATATAAAAATAATCTGAAGCTACTGGAATCTGTATGTAGGATAACACTCTGAAGCTCTCAATTACCTCTTTAAGAGGGTAAAAAAGAGGGACAGAAGCAAAAAATATAAACAATGCCATCAATTTACTTCAAATTCTTCATGTTTGACCGGAGGATAACATGGTTTCTGTTTGTCTTTGCTGGCTCCTCTATGTGTGTGTTTATCTGTAGCTTGCAGCTAACTGATCACATTCCATATCTGTTCCATTGTGGTAAACCAGCACTATTTGGTTTGTTATTTTTTTCCCTTGAGGTGCCTTTTAAAATACTTCCAGATGACAAGTGGCTAAATTACTTTAAGAGTAGTAGGACCAAACCATGTTCCTTCTCTGAAATGACATGTGGAAAACAGATTTCTGTTCTAGTCTTTCAATATAGTCAAAAGAGGGGGGAAATGGTCATGTCTGCCCATATTAGCAATGGAGCCCATCTACAATGATGTCGATCAAGTTATAAACAGAGGAACAAAGAGAGAGAGACCTGCCAGGTCTAAGATCATATTTTTGCATTGCAATACAAAACATTGTATGTTTTTATTTGATAAATAAGTTTAAGTTTTACAAAACTATATAGCAATCTTTTCCTCCATTCTGCTCTCAGCTGTGTTGAGATGACTACTACTAAAGTTTTCAGCCAACATGGCCAATGGGAGTTGCCATCCAATATGTCTGGAAGACATCAGTTTGGGAAAGGCTGTTAAACTGGCTCAAAGGGGAACAAAAAAAGCTGTAGTCCATAGTGTAATGAGCATTATTTTAATTTCAATCAAATCTTCTAAGACAAAGAATTAGCATTCTAGTAGAGAAAACATTTGTGTTTCTTTTGTCTTGGCTGAGAAAACAGAATGAGTCTGAATACATTTTTTGCTGATACCTCTCCAACATTTTCTTTTACATATAAAAAGAGTGATAAGCAGTGCAGTTAACTTTCATACAGTACTGTAGACTTATGGCATTACTATACTTGGAGTTGCTCCTAGTGATAACAATGCATTATCTGTAATGCATTATGATACAGCACAGTACCATTAGTACAAGGAACATGTTATCTGAAACCTATGAAAATCTGGATGGTAAAAGGCCCCTTAAGCTTAATCCCAGCAAAATGAAATTATTTGTCCAGAAATAGCTTGATTCAGATAAGAAATGTCCTTCTGGGTTCGGCTCCAAGTGGGGAAAAAGACACTGGAGACATGGAGGCTGCTTGGAAAGATGGTTTATTGTTGGACAGGACCACATGGCTTGAGCCTGAACAGAAAAGGTGATCACATGCTTCAATGTTGGTGGAGAAGAAGAGAAGGGCTGAGAAAGGGGCTTGCTAGGCTTTTTATAACCTGTTCAGTCCCACCTCCCTGTTATATGTTCCTGTGTAAGAAATGTACTCTGATTGGTTGTCAGACTCCCATAGGGCCATGCAGGGGCAACTCTCTAGGCTGTGTTTTGAATCCAGGTTTGGTTGAGTTCTCAGATGCCATGTGGTCAGTTGAGCAGAGGGGCCAATATTATCATACTTTTAATCCCATCCACCTGCAGCTGCAGTGGAGAAGCCTTTATTATGTAAAGTGGACTAGCTTGGCCTTCGTAATGGCCCATTGACAAAGTGGGGATGGGCAGGAAGCTACAGGCAGCTATTCTGTCTTTTAAAACATGTTTCTTTCTTTTCACATCCAGAGAAATATTCTGCCTTTTCAAGGATACTCTGGATGTGAAAAGAAAGAAACATGCTTTAAGAGACAGAATAGTTGCCTGTAGCTTCCTGCCCATCACCACTTTGTCAATGGGCCATTGAGAAGGCCAGGCTAGTCACTTTACATAATAAAGACTTCTCCACTCCAGCCCCATGGGGATGGGAGTAAAGGCGTGATAATGTTGGAATTTTACTCAACTGACCACAAGGCATCTGAGAACTCATCACAGCCTAGAGAGTAGCCCCTGCATGGCCCCATGGGAGTCTGACAACCAATCAGAATACATTTCTTACACAGGAACAGGAAACAGAGAGGTGGGACTAAACAGGGTATAAAAAGCCTAGCAAGCACCTCCTTCAGCCCTTCTCTTCTTCTCCACCAACATTGAAGCATGTGATCACCTTTTCTGTTCAGGACCACTGTTCCCTCTAAGCGGCAACAAAACACCGCACAGCAGTTTCCAATTGCCGTGCAGTGGTTTTTGTGAGACGCCTTCCACCATAATAGGAGAGGAGAGCCAGCCTGGAGACAGCAATCAGTTCTAGATCCACAAGGAAGAAAGTAAGTAGCTCAGAGAAGGGGTGTGGGGGTTGGGAGAAGGCATGGAGCGGGCTCCCAGCAGCGGCTGCTCAGATTTGCCAGAGAGGGAGGGAGGGAGGGAGAGAGAGAGAGTATATCCCTTCTTCCTTCAGCCCAACACTCTCGCTGGCATCCCGGCCAGATGAGAGGGACTGCAGAGGGTCTCCTCGAGTCTAGGGCAGCGAGTCATTTGACGGGAAAGTTTCCTCTTGGAAGGAATCACCTGGATTGGCTCCCGCTTCATCTCTCCTGCTTCATCTCTCCTGCCTCTTTGCTTCTCCGTTTGGTCTTTGGGTGGCAGATAGAAAGCGGAAGTCAATCCGGGTCATTCCTTCCAAGAGGCAACTTTCCCATCAGATGACTCGCTGCCCTAAACTCAGGGAGACCCTCTGCAGTCCCTCTCGTCTGGCCGGGATGTGCAGCCGGTAAGAGTAAGCAGAGAGAAACTCAGACCATTGGGACATGCGGGGCGAGAGAATGGGGGGGGGGGATCCCCTGCCAGGATGCCGAGGAGGGGCTTATGGTCTGTGAGGAGGGTGAACGGGTGGCCGTAGAGGTAGTGATGAAACCTCTTCACCCCAGCTACGGCCGCCAGAGCTTCCTTGTCCAGGTGGCTGTAATTCCTTTTATCTACTTATTTTTATTTTTTTATTTTTTTTGTATTCATCTCAAATTTATTTTATTCATTTTCATTTTCAATTTAGTACATTCACTTATATACTGGATATTTGCAATAATAATAATATAATAGTAAGAAAAAAAAAAACACCCCCCAACCTAAACACAACTCATACACCCCTTCTTCTCCCCTCCAACTTTCCTTTCTCCCTCCAACAATCACCCCTCCTACTTCCCTTTCCCCTCCTATTTTCCTTTCTCACCTCCTACCCCTCTCATCCTCCTTACATTCCCCTCTTCCTCCCTCCTTACTTCTCCCTCTTCCTTCCCTCTATTTCTCACTATGGTGCGTTTCTCTCTTCCTTGATCTATTCGATTACACTAAAATGAAAAAAAAAAGAAAGGAAAAAAGAAAAAAGAAACAAGAAAAATAAAAAGAAAATATAAGAATCAACAGTATACAAGTGTATTCTTCTTATTCTATATATTGAAATCTTCACCCACCCACCCACCCCCAATGAACCCCCCTCCCTAACCCCCTTCGACTTCCCAGGTCCCACACCCGGCACAGTTCAATACTCTTCACCTTCAAAATATCTTATTAACAATAATGATAAAAATAAAATAAAAAGAACACTCCGAAAAAGAAAAAAAAGAAAAAAGAAAAAAAAAACCCGAAAAAGTAAATAAATAAAAAAAATTTTTTTTTAAAAAAATCTTTTGCATTATGCTCAGCCTCTCATCATTCTTAAAATTTAATCAGTGTGAATCATTCCATTTTTATTTTGTCCTCGTCCCTTACTTCTTTGATATTTACCCCCATCTTCCTGTAGATTCTCCAAAAAAAACCTTTCTTAACCTTATATTCAAATATGCGTTTATACGAAAATCAATTTATCTTCAAATACAGAGCAATCTAGTCATACTTTCGCTACTCATCTTCCTACCCTTCATTTCACGTCTCCATTCCACCCAGGCTGAAATTGCATAAGATTAGGATCTCGCTCTTCACTTTAAAATCCTGAGCTTTTTATGTTATACTTCAAGCATGTAAATCCGTAAAATGTGCACCCAAAATCCATACCAGTTCATTCAATCCCAAGATCCCTTCATCAATATCCCGTTCCACCCTTTCTGCCACACTCTTCCCCCCTCCGTTCCTCCCAAGCCACAATTCATGCGCAGTTTGGATTAAGATTAAAGTAAATCTTATAAAAGTCCCGTATAATGTCTGTCTGGAATAAGCAATAAGCGATTCCTCATCAGTGCACAGCTTTACCATTTACCAAACAGAAATAATCAGTCCAAAAGCTTAGAAAGTATTTTAAAAACATCGCTGGGTCTATATTCTTTACTCTTCTGCCCTTCGGAAAGAGAAGGCTACCCTCTCCCTTGTAACCACATGTCCCACTGCTTTAAAAATATGACTGAATCCTCAGTTTCCGCTCTTCTGTCTCTCCAATAGGGGGAGAACAACTCCCTCCTTCTTGTAACCAAGTAACTTGCTGCTTGTCTTTCCTTCGCCTTGTCCTTCCGCGTTTCCGGATGAGTCAGGAAGCCCCACCTTCAGAGTTTTATAATAAAAATCCCAGGCTTCCGAAACAGAATTGATACGAAATCTTTGATTTTCAAATGTAACTGTGATTCCAACTGGAGCCTCCCACCTATACTTTATTTGACGATTTCTGAGTTCTTGGGTTAAAAAAGTATAGCCTTTCCTTGCTTGCAGCATCCGGAGCGGAATTTCTTTAAAAACAAACAAATCATGGCCGTCGATTCGGAGCCTGCTATTGTAAAACTTTTGTGAGATCGCATCTCTGGATTCTTTTGTGAAAAAGTATATAATTATGTCTCTTGGAAGCTGTCGTTGCACTGCTGTATGCGAATTTTGGCGATAGATTTTTCGAATATTCCAATCAAAATTGAGTCCCGGACCTCCCACCTCTTGGGTGAGAGCTTCTACAAAAGTCTGTTTCAGGTTTTCTCCTTTCTTTTCAGGCAGTCCTCTGACTCTTATTGCAGACGCCTTTCTGTTATAATTTATCATTGTAATTTGTGTTTGAGTGTCAATAATCTCTTGTTGTAAGGCTTGAATATTAGAAGTCAATTTAAAATTAGCCCCCTCCAAAGTTTCCAATTTAGTCTCCATTTCTTCAATATAATCTGTCAAAGTAGACATGGGTTCAAACATATCCGCATTTATTTGGGCAATTTTGGTCTGTATTTTATCGCATAAATCCAGCACAAATTCTTTGATTTCTTTTTTAAAGTCATTAATTATTTGAAAGAAAAGCTCCTGTGTCAAAGAATCTCCAGTAGGTGGCGTAGGAGACAAAGGCAGCGATTTACTAACAAATTCTTTGAGCACAATCGGGGAGGATTTTTTTGCCTGTTTAGACCTGGGAGGCATTATAGATAAAATCTGAGAATAAACAGATAAACAGTGTCTTCAGCTGGTCAGTTCTCAATAAATTATTTGTAGATTTTGCTTGTTAATGAGTAGCAGTCTCCGGGGAAATAAAGCCAGTTAATTACGTCATCAATCACCAACACAGTAAAAACGCCATTTTGTGTCCCAATTGCGCAGAGAAGTTTAAAGGAAAAACAAGGCTGGTGTTTAGATAGTTATATAAAAAACATCACAGGAGTAAGACCCGCTCGTATTATCTTAAAAACAATTTATCATTGTCCTGAGTGCGGGAGTCGGCTGTCTAGGGCTGCAAAAAGGCAGCTGCGAAGAACTGGCTGGAGATAAGAGCTCAGTTACGCTAGATCTCTTCTTCGTTCACAGCCCAAAAAAAAGAAAAAAGGGCTATAAACTACGAATAAATCCTAACACCTGAGCTTCTGCCTGTCCCTTTCTGCCAGAAAGGGATGATATCTATTGATCTTAATTAGATATACAGACCAGAACTCTAAGAGGGGCTCGGTTGAGCTCCTCGGCGACAGGCTCCTCCCACAGGAAGTCCGCTGTAATTCCTTTCAGCCCTGGACAAGGTGTGTGAGTAGTAGGCGATGGGTGCTTCAGAGCCATCTGGGAAAGAGTGGCTCAAGACAGCACCCACGCCATAAGGGGAGGTGTCACAGGCTAGAAGGAGGGGTAAGTGCTCGTCGTACTGCGCGAGCACGGGGGCAGCTGTCAAAAGGCATTTGACAGCCGCGAGCACATGCGCCTCGCAGCTGGTCCAGGCCCAGGGAGTGGAGGAATCCAATAAGCGGTGGAGGGGCTCCACCACCGAAACCTTATGCGGTATAAAGGTGGCATAAAAGTTTAACAGCCCCAAAAAAGCTTGTAGCCCCACCTTGTTAGATGGGGTGGGGGCATTGGTGATGGCCTCAACCTTGGCAGGAGAGGGGTGAATGCCACGGGCATCCACACGGAGCCCCAGAAAATCGACAGAGGGAACCCCAAGGTGACATTTAGAGCGCTTCAGGTGGAGACCTGAGGCGTGGAAATGGGAGAAGACAGTCCGGAGGGTGGAGATGAGTCCTGATTGATCTGGAGCGGCAATCAGGATGTCATCAAAGTATGGTGTCACGCCAGGGACGCCATGGAGCAGGCGCTCCATGAGTCCCTGGAAAAGGCCGGGGGCAACGCTGATGCCAAATTGCAGGCGCTTGCATCGGAATGCCCCCTGTGCATGACGATGGTCTGGGTGGTGGCAGTGGCGTCGTCCATAGGCAGCTGCTGATATGCTTGGGCCAGGTCCAATTTGGCAAAAATCTTGCCCTGGCCCAAGGAATGCAGCACATGCTGGATGATGGGCACTGGGTAGGGGTGGGCCTGCAGCGCTTTGTTGACTGTGGTCTTGTAGTCGGCACAGACCCTCAGGGATCTGTCAGACTTCAGGGGCAGGATGATAGGAATCTTCCAAGGAGCATGATCCACGGGTTCTAGAATGCTCTGGGAGATGAGCTTATCCAGCTCTGCGTCTACTTTAGCCCGCAGCGCCAATGACACTCTGCGGTCCTTTAGATGAATAGGGGCCACCAGGGGATCTAGGTTTCAGGAGATGGGAGTGCCTTTATAACAGCCCAGGGACTCGCTGAATATATCAGCGAACTCGGAAACTAACAGGTCAAGATCAGAGGCCAGCCTGAGGGAATTAACACCAGCGATGGACAAGCTGAAGGCTCAGAACCAGTCCAGCCCCAGGAGAGAGGTCAAGGAATTCCTGACCACGATGAGGGGCAAGGGACCGTGGAACCGTCCATACTGGACTGGCAATGTGAGGCACCCAAGGACAGGAATAGAAGACCCCTAATAGTCCCAGAAGTGGCAAGGGGCGGAAGACAGTCGTTTCCGCTTGAAGCGGGGGAAGAGATTTTTAAGCATGTCCCATGAGATGATGGATCTCAAGGAGCCGGTGTCGAGCTCCATGTTGCAAGGGCGGCCGGCGAGTAAAACGCGAAGGTGCATCTTACCCCGGCCCCCTGAAGCAATCGAAGCGGAATCTTGCAGCCATTCAGGTGCAAGCTCCTCGGGCTCCGAGATGGGGTAGCACCGGGAAGAAGAAGAAGGCACGGAGGTAGGACGGCGGCCGGCAGGAGCTCTGGCAGGCCGCGGTGTCGAAGCAGGGGAGCAGCACACGGCGGCGATGTGCCCCTTGTTGCCACATTGTCGGCAGAGCGCGGCTCGGAATCGGCAGGAGGAATGCGGCTGGCGGCCGCTGCAACTGAGACAGGCCCCGGCGTCTTTTAACAAGAGGGACCAAAGCCGATCGACGGAGAGGTCAAAGTCCGACCGAGGCTCATCATGGGTCACTTGGCACTGGAAGGAAGAAGGAGGAAGAGATGCCGTGACCGAGGGAGGGAACCGGCGAAGATCTGGTGTGGACTGGCCGGCCATATCGTACGCCAGAGCCTCGTCGACGGCAATCTTCATAGCTCCGAGCATGGCAGGATGCGGCAGTGGAGGTTCAAGTCTTGGAGGCCATAGATGAATTGCTCCAAGAGAGCATCGTCTAAATCGAGGAATTCGCAGTCCATGGTGGCAGTGCAAAGAGCCGTCACATACTGAGCGATGGACTGGCCCTCCCGCTGGATACAGCAACGGAAATGTTGTTGCCTGGCATTGCGGGAGGGAGCCGGTTCATAGTGAACCTTCAGGCAGGACAGGAGAATGTCGAAAGGAATGGTGTGTGACGGTGAAGGAGCAGAGAGGCGCAGGCGGTGGCAAACATCTCCGCCCTGCAATAGTGGAGGAAAACTCCTTTCTTGCGCCCCTCAGGGAGGTCAGTGAGCCCGTGGGCTTGAAGGAAGACTTCAAATCTCTCCAGGAAGGCATCTCATATCTCAGCCTCAGGACGGAAAGGCGAGAAAGAAGAAGCGGCGGCAATGGCCGGGACGTGCACTGGGTCGACGTCACTCATCCTCATCGCCAGGTTTTAGATACGAGGAGGCGCTGAGGTAAATTCAGGAACGTTTTATTAACAGGAACAATACAACTTGACAGTTCAGAACGCGCACGCTGGACAGCGCCACCTGACAGCTATTTATACGAATAGCTGTCAGGCGGCCGGCCAATGGGAGAACCGCAATTCTCCCGCTGGCAGCCAGCCGCGCCTGGACCAATCGGGTTCTTGCAAGGCGTGGCTTGGCTGCTGGCTGCGTCAGGAGGACACAACATTGGTTTCTTCCCCAAACCCCCAAAACGTTAACTTTAGACTGTCGACTGTTGATCTCACCCCATTCCTAAGAGGTCTGTAAGGGGCGTGCATAATCATCTCTGTCCTACTTTCCCCACTTATTCGTATCCATTTCCTGTATTCAGAATCATGTTTACACTTATATCTGTTATCTTATACATGCTTGACTAAATTAAATAAAATAAACAAATAAACCATCTTTCCTCAGCAGTTTCTATCCATCCAATAAACTCTAGTGGTGAAGCCAGGAAAATCACATTGTCTATGCTGAAAAAGTAGAGGATGGTTTCTCTTTTAGGTAAATGTTACACATAGTTCCGTGTACACATACATGGAACATACTGTGTGTGGTTTAAACAATTATTTCACAGGTCAGGTTTGGCAGCATCCAATTCTTTTCCAGCATCATTCCTAAATAAGGAAACAACTGCTTCTTGTCCAATCTGTTAAAAAAAAGATTCTGATATGATAAAGGAAATGGATTAGAATGGCATGGAATTCTGGATATTTTAGATTTTAGTTTGGGTGAAGGTCACTATTGATTCATCTTAAACATTTCTCCCCTTGTATCTAACTAAGACAAAGGCATGACTTGGCAACTTATTTGTCTTATCCACCGCCCATATAATTAAAAGTGTTGTTATCCTTAACTAAGATTAAGGTAGTGTTTTCACCCTTATCCTGACATATTGGGGGGATTGCACATGTGTGAGGTGAGGATGGCTGCTGGCTTCCCTTGCTCCATCCGGTAGAGCAGAAAAACGCCAGAATAAACCGGCGGTTTGCTTCGGAGCTTTAAAAAAGGGGGTCCGCACAGCTGAGCGAGATCCAGGGAGCCCAAATAGATGATTTCCTGGAGGGTCGGCACTCCCGGGCGTCCCCTGGCTTGCGTGGCAGCCGGAGTGTTCCTCAGGACGCTAGCAAGCCAGGAGGGAAATGGCGGCGCTGCACTGAGGGTTCTGTTTCGGTGTCCTAGACTTCCGGCATTTCAGCCACCCACAGACAGCCCGAATTGACTTTTTGTGGTTTAAGCCCTATTTCCTCGCTGACTGGGAGGAGCCCTGATGTCTGCCTGTCCTTGGAGACCTGTTGCCATCGAAGGAGGTGGGTGACTCAAACGACGCTGGATGAGGCAGGGCAGCTGGTTTATTCCTTGGCTGCCGTAGTGTCTCTAGGCACCCCCCCTCCTCCATTCCGGTTGGAGCACGCTACTGGCCGCTTTTAGTTCTTTTTTGACATCTGTGCTCCTGTTCCATCTGGATTTTTTTGGGACTCCATTTGGCTGGCTTTATAGAGGGGTTGTCGGTGTATATGGGGCATTATAAGATCTGGCAGTTGGCCTTGCGGCCGTTGCCACAGCCTCCTAGCCTACCCCATAGGCCTTCCTTATCTGCGGCCTTTCCTCTCCTCCCTGGCTCTCGGTTTGCTCACGGCTCACGGCTGCTGGATATTGGACTTTGGACATTGGACTTGCGACCTGGTCATGGCTGGTACAACCATCGCCATCCGCCATTATCAAGGGGTTCCAGCTTAGCCCCCCTGGAACTCTCTGGACCCCTCTACCCCAGTTCCATCGATATTATTTATCGCATAAGGAAGAGAGAAGACGCAATCTTGCTCCCCCCCTTTACACCTTCGTGAACCCCACCGGACTGGACTTTTTGCAAACCACCTACAAACTTTATTTGAACTTGCACATTTCTTAACAGCTGCACAATTTCTTCTTCTTTTCTTTTTCTTTTCTTCTCTTTTCTCTCTTTTCTTTTGTATGGGATATGTATGTGGTATGTATGTGATGTATGTTTGATATTTGATGTGTGTACCCACTTTTATCTTTTTATTGTCATTGTATTTTATAATTTTTAACTGACTTGTGGGGATTGGATGAGTGAGTGACTGTGCATGCATGAGGGGACTGGGAGAGCATCCGGGTGCCTCCTCCACTGAGTGCCATTGCAGAAGTGGTAGGGGGCCCAGGCCTATCTCCTGTCCTAGAATATTTGAGATTAATGGCCTGCCGGAGAGAGCGGAGGCTATGGGGGGGGGGAATAGGGTCTACGGGGGTGGGAGTGGGCCGGAACATTATGGTTACGATGGGAAAGGGCAGGTACAGTGGGAACTTCAGGGCTAGCCATTACTGGGGAAGAAGGGTCCGCTACGTCGCAGCGATCCGTCCTTCCAGCCCTGTTAGTTCCACTCCAAGGCCAGATGGTGAGAGTGGTCAGGGCCCTGGTCTCAGGCTGTTGTTGCTAAATGCCATGTCTGTGGTTCACAAGGCTCCCCTCGTCCGGGACCTAATATTAGACGAGGGGGCAGACCTGGCATGTATTACTGAAACCTGGCTGGGCCCGGAGGGAGGAGTCCCCCTCACTGAAATGTGCCCAGGAGGTTTTCAGGTGCTTCATCAGCTGCGACCCCAGAAAAGGGGTGGGGGAATGGCTATCATCATCTGAGGGTCATTAGTTCCTCGTAGGATCCCTGCTCCAGAGCTTGTCGGGTGTGAGTCCTTGTTGGTGAAGTTGGACCTTGAGGGTCAAGTGAGTCTGTTGCTAACGTACCTTCCTCCCAACAGCTTTGCAACAGCCCTCCCCTCGCTCCTCGAGTCAGTAGCCGAGCTGGCGGTAGAGTTCCCCAGGCTTATGGTCCTGGGGGACTTCAACCTGCCTTCGCTCGGTGGACACTCTGATGGAGCACAGGAGTTCATGGCTTCCATGACAGCCATGGACTTGACCCAAGTAATCTGGGGTCCGACTCACTCGGCGGGGCACACACTCGACCTTGTATTCCTCTCGGAGCAGTGGAGACGTGATCTAGAGTTGAGGGGCATTAAGACCTTGCCCTTGTCATGGTCTGATCACTTCCTACTGAGGCTTGACTTTCGGAGACCAATCCCCCACTGTCGGGAGGGGGAACCGATTAGGTGGTTCCGCCCCAGGTGCCTGATGGACCCAATGGGATTTCAGACGGCGCTTGGAGAAATAACTGGCGCTCTCGTCCACAATCCGGTAGAGTCCTTAGTTGCTGCTTGGAATACAGCAGCGGCAGGGGCTCTAAACCGGATTGCGCCTTTAAGGACTCTCCGAGGTAGTGGATCCAGGAGAGCGCCTTGGTTTACTGAGGAACTCCGGGAGATGAAGTGCCAAAAGAGATGCCTAGAGCGCCGCTGGAGGGCCAGTAACTCTGAGTCAGACCGAGCACTGATGAGAGCCTTTATCAGGACCTATCTTGTGGCAATATGGGTGGTGAAATCTGCACATTTTGCCGCTCTTATTGCATCTGCTGAATCACGCCCAGCCGCCTTGTTTAGAATAGCCCGCTCCCTCTTGAAAGGGAGGGATGCAGACGACCCTTTACAAGGTAGGGCTGAGGAATTTGTTCAGTTTCTAACGGATAAAGTCGCTCGGATTCGGACAGATCTGGACTCCAATTGCACAGTACCAGCCGAGGTACCGGGGGAAGGTCTTGAGCGAATCTTATGGAGTGAGTTTCAACTTGTCGCTCCTGAGGAAGTGGACAAGGCCATGGGAGCGGTGAGTGCCTCCACTTGTATACTGGACCCGTGCCCTTCCTGGCTGGTTTCAACCAGCAGGGAGGTGACACGTGGCTGGATCCAGACGATAGTTAACACCTCTCTTCAGGAGGGGTCCTTCCCGCACCTCCTAAAGGATGCGGTGGTGAGACCCCTCCTGAAGAAACCTTCTTTGGATCCAGCCATCTTGAGTAATTATCTTCCAGTCTCCAACTTCCCCTTTCTTGGGAAGGTTGTTGAGAAAGTGGTGGCCTTTCAACTCCGACAGACCTTGGATGAAACTGATTATCTGGATCCCTTTCAGTCTGGTTTCAGGCCTGACTACAGCACGGAAACTGCTTTGGTCATGCTGATCGATGATCTCTGGCGGGCCAGGGATAGGGGTCATTCCTCTATCCTGGTGCTTCTTGACCTCTCAGCGGCCTTTGATACCATCGACCATGGTATCCTTCTGCGACGGTTGCGGGAGGTGGGAGTGGGAGGCACCGTTCTTCGGTGGTTCTCCTCCTACCTCTCGGACAGGTCGCAGTCAGTGTTGGTTGGAGGACAGAGATCGACCCCTAGGCCCCTCAACTTTGGGGTGCCGCAGGATTCGGTCCTGTCCCCCCTCCTATTTAACATCTACATGAAGCCACTGGGTGAGATCATACGCCGGCACGGGATTAAATACCATCAATATGCGGATGATACACAGCTGTATCTGTCTGCCCTGTGCCAACTCAGTGAAGCAGTAGAAGTGATGGGCCAGTGCCTGCAGGCTGTTAGGGTCTGGATGGGAACGAACAAGCTGGCGTTCAACCCCGACAAGACCGAATGGCTATTGATGCCCCCTCCCAAAGATGGTCCAGCTATTCCATCTCTCAGCCTGGGGGGTGAAATTATACACCCCTCAGAGAGGGCTCGCAATTTGGGAGTCCTCCTGGATCCACAGCTGATTCTAGAACATCATCTGTCGGCTGTGACCAGGGGGACCTTTGCCCAGGTTCGCCTGGTGCACCAATTGCGGCCCTACCTGGACCGGGAGGCCCTTCGGATAGTTACTCACGCCCTCGTCACCTCAAGACTGGATTACTGTAACACGCTCTACATGGGGCTGCCCTTGAAGAGTGTTCGAAGACTTCAGCTTGTCCAGAACGTAGCCACACGAGCGATTGTGGGTGCACCTCGGTACATCCACGTTACACCTATCCTCCGCGAGCTGCACTGGCTGCCTATTGGTCTCCGGACACACTTCAAGGTGCTAGTCATTACTTTTAAAGCCCTACATGGTATTGGACCTGGGTACTTGAGAGACCACCTCCTGCCACTTACCTCCCAAAGACCTATTAGATCCCACAGATTAGGTCTCCTCCGAATCCCATCTGCTGGCCAATGTCGGCTGGCAACTCCTCGGGGGAGGGCCTTCTCTGTGGCTGCTCCGGCCCTCTGGAACAATCTCCCCATGGAGATCCGGACCATTACTACCCTTCCGGCCTTCCGCAAAGCGGTTAAGATCTGGCTGTTCCGGCAGGCCTGGGGCTGTTGAACTATCCAGCCCCATCCGAGGTTATGGCTGTTGTAGAATTTTAAATTGTTGTTTTTATTTTATTTTTTGTATCCCCTCCCTTTTTTATTGTGAGCCGCCCTGAGTCTTTCGGGAATAGGGCGGCATACAAACTCAATAAATTGAATTGAATTGAATACGCTGTGCCATGGACTGAACATTTTTTTCAGTGGCACAGTTATGTGATTCCTTGGGTCAGCCAAGTAGCCATTGGCAACATTAATCATAGCTGGGCATGTCCTCTCCATGTCAGTCCCTGAACACTGTCAGGATTGGGATGGCCAAATGAAAACTGAATGAAATGAAAAACTAGAAGCCCCCATGCATCACATGTAATTTTTCAACAGCTGCCTTGTTTCAAGGCTGCCAAGTATCCTGTCCATTATCCATTAATTCAGGATGAAAGAAGCATTATGTGAAAACATCTAAGAATGTTTAAGGCATAACTGACTTGGGTCTAACTATGGCATTAGCAAAATCCTATGGCTGCTTTCTTGTCTGCAGTAAAAATTATATTCTAGCCAAGTCAAATTGGAGTCTTCTGCCAAATCAAGAAGTTGAGCTAGACATGACCCTATAGGAATCTTGTGACTTACTGCCAGGTTCTGGTCAGGAGAGTCAGCCAGACATTGTCTTCAGGCACTCTAATTTGGGCAGTGGAGGAATCTGGTTCTTTAAAGCCAAATGTGTCTTCTGGGAATAGGGCGGCATAAATTTAGTGCTCTTCTCAAAAAAGATGATGCAAATTAGCAAGCTTCTTTTTACACATTATCCTCAGTACTATTCTGAATTACCATTTTTTATGGATAGCACTAAACCTATGGTCCTTTTGATATATGAGCAGATATTTAAGATTTCTTTTGACTGTAGTATGCCCAGCAGAGGTGGGTTCCTACCGGTTCGGCCTGGTTTGGCTGAGTAGGTAGTAACTTGGCTGCCCATGCCCCCAAACCGGTTCTATTGGTGGCGCCATAGGTGCCGCCATCTTCTGCATTTTTTCACTACTGTGCATGCATGCATAGCGTGCATCAAGCGCATGTGCCCCTAAGCGCATCCCTGAGCGAACCAGTAGTAAAGAATCCGGAATCAACCCCTGATGCCCAGGTAAAACAAGAGTGATTTTGATAGATGACGAAGCAGACCTATCCACCACATATCAAAAGTCACTTCCTTAGCCAGAGCCAGTGTGCGCCTCATCCTATATTAGAATAATTGGTGGATATTTTCTTTCAGATTTTGAGATTTGAACTGAAGGAGGAATCACAGCTAGGGAAATCTGCCCATCCTTGCCCTTTATATGCCTTATAAACTGTAAAGATACCCGTTATTGGACCTGTGTCAAGGGAAAATTATAAATGGATCCAAATTTTGTGTTATTTAACTACATCAGTTATAGTTTTTTATATTTAAAGGACTATTGGTTATTTAATTTGACTGCAAGGAAAAGTTCTTTATGGGAAATGTTCAGTTGTATTTTTGTAACCAGCAATCAGGACTTATGGACTAAATCTGTCTTTTCAAAACAAATTATTAAAATTCAATTTTTACCCTGCCTTGATGGACTTTTGAACAAGAGCAGTAAATGTAAAATGTACAATTCCTACCTCGTAATTTTCAGAGTGTGGTACTCAGGACAACTAGCTGGAAGTGCTGTATAACATTCTTGCAGAAATATCAAACTCTACATTTGGCTAGGAATATTAATTGGAACAAATCTTACAATCATGACAAAAATGCAAGACAAATTGGTCTGCTTTGCTAATTCAAATTCAGTTTATTTGCTTAAATAATTAAGATGTCACAAAGATCAGTGGGATGTGGTTGTAAGTCAAGTTTAGCATATTTCTAATTTTTAATGTATAAGAATACTTAAAACTTATACTATCACAATACACCCAGTAACGGATTAATACTCAGTTATTGAGTATTAGTAACTAACTAAAATTTGTACTCCAAATCGGAATACAAATTTTAGAATACTGTTTAGTTGTGCACAGCTCAACAAATGTACAGCTTTTAAAACACTATATTTTCTACCTGCAAATTCCTTAAATTCTATATGGGGTTAAAGATGATGAGGAAAAAATGTTGCAAAAAATACTTTATAGCTTTCAAACAGTTCTATCAAGAGATCTGTAAAATAATTGATTGAAGCATACATAACTCATAGGATTAGCATAAGATGTTTAAGTGCTTTCCAGTGCATTTCATATACAGAACCAGAAGGATGGGAAATTGAAATTTGAACCTTACTGCTAGAATAATCTATGCATCACATCACAATATAATAGAAGATGGAATTGGTCTAATATGTTATATGACATATGCCTAATTGTGGAAGAGGGCAGACTAGACTGTATAAAATATATACCAGTAACTATTTTTTGGGTCATGAGAAACAGCTAAGAGGTTCAGAAGGATGGACTATAGTGGTGGGATTCAAAACATTTTACTACTGGTTCTGTGGATGTGGCTTGCTGGGTGTGGCATCTCTTGGTGGGTGTGATTTGGTGGGTGTGGCAGGGGAAGTTAGGGTTTTACTATTACTGCAAAATCCCCATTCCTTTCCGATCAGCTGGGACTCGGGAGGCAGAGAATAGATGGGGCGGGGCCAGTCAGAGATGGTATTTACCAGTTCTTCGAACTACTCAAAATTTCTGCTACTGGTTCTCCAGAACTGGTCAGAACCTGCTGAATACCACCTCTGATGGACTACCATTGCTTTTTCTTAGCATATACTGTCTAAAGCGATTGCTTCACACTGTAATGCTATGATAATAAACCAAGATACTGAAAAAGTTGTCATAAAAAGCTGTCATTGAAGTTGTTAGGAATATTATGAAAGAAGGAGCAGCAAGGATAGTGCATCATCACTGTATGAGTGAGTCAAACAATGTTCGTTTATATGGTTGCAAAGATTTGCCCCAGGTACTCATGAAAACTTATATTTAATCTTGTTCATGCTGATTTTTGACATCAGGGCATGTTGGCTGGGGTTTGAAACAGATGGCATCTCTTAGCTGCTATTCATGGGAAATAGCGATATACAAAATCAGATTATATGTTTATCTTCATTTTATTCAATGTTGTATTTTTTCTTCTGGTGTTCTGGAGTATCCTTCCCTAGAAAGATATGAAAGGAGTTCTGCATAAACTGGTGTTCTTTAAGTTCTTTGGGATTTCAGTTTGTATATGAAGCCAAATACTGCTAATTTATTTAGTTTTATTGAAATAGGGGTTAGATAAATGTTTTTGGCATTTCAGATGTTAATATTGTTAATCATGCTGAATAGCTGTTTAGCTATAAATGATGAGAAGTAAATGTTTTCAGTAAATAAAGAAAACCTATGTTTTGTGCACAACATTTGACCAATTTGTTAAAAAAATATTTATACAAATACTGTTCACAGGTAAATAATTATTTGGTGATACATGATCACCACTGTATTAATAAATTAAAAAATAGAATAGACCTTACTCACTTTTGTACGTAAAAAATTTCCCAATTTCATATTTTTTCTTTTAAAACATTGGAGTTGTTGTTTCATGATAACCCTCAGCCTTGATTTTACAAACAATCCTTTTCTGTCCAGCTGCAGCACTACAAAATGTACTGTCATTTAGTACAAATAAGAATTTTATTTTTTAAGAAGACAAATTATATATATTGTTGCATTTGTGCTGATAAATAAATAAAGGGTGACTAGTATATATATATATATATATATGTGTGTGTGTGTGTGTGTGTGTGTGTTGTATTTGTGCTGATAAATAAATAAAGGGAGACTAATAAATGGCAGCAGTAAAAAGATTGGGTTTCTGTCGTGATGGTCTCTTGTGATGAGCCGATAGACAGATAATGGAAGCAGTTAGCTTCCTCCCATAATTGGGGCATACCAGGGGTTGTGACACTATATATAGTGTCACAACCCCTGGTATGTTATATCTTATATTTGTGCTGATAAATAAATGAAGGGAGACTAGTATAGATCTATTTCAAGCTATTTAGCTCTCATCAGCTAGCCATACCCTTACTGGCTAGCTGATGAGAGCTAAATAGCTTGAAATAGATCTATACTAGTCTCCCTTTATTTATTTATCAGCACAAATATAACAAATGTAACAAAAAGGCAACAGTAAAAAATATTGGGTTTCTGCCTGGATGGTCTCTTGTGATGAGCCGAAGGACAGGGAATGGAAGTAGTGATCTTCCTCCCATGTTTGGGCATACCAGGGGTTGTGACTTTATATATATATATATATATATATATATATATATATATATATATATATATATATATATATATATATATATATATGTTATATTTATGCTGATAAATAAATAAAGGGAGACTAGTATAGATCATTTCAAGCTATTTAGCTCTCATCAGCTAGCCATACCCAAGTTTTTGGGAATCGAACCTGTGCTCTATTGCCTCCCAGGCAGGGAGTTAACCATTTGAGCTACAGAGAACGACTCCTTTATCAGCCAGCCAGGGTGAGAGGTATATACTTAAAGTCACAACCCCTGGTATGCCCAAATATGGGAGGAAGGTCACACTTCCACTCTCTGTCATTAGGCTCGTCACAAGAGTCCATCCAGACAGAAACCCAATATTTTTTACTGTTGCCTTTTTTGTTACATTTGTTATATTTATGCTGATAAATAAATAAAGGGAGACTAGTATAGATCATTTCAAGCTATTTAGCTCTCATCAGCTAGCCATACCCAAGTTTTTGGGAATCGAACCTGTGCTCTATTGCCTCCTAGGCAGGGAGTTAACCATTTGAGCTACAGAGAACGACTCCTTTATCAGCCAGCCAGGGTGGGAGATATACTTAAAGTCACAACCCCTGGTATGCCCAAGTATGGGAGGAAGGTCACACTTCCACTCTCTGTCATTAGGCTCGTCACAAGAGTCCATCCAGACAGAAACCCAATATAAAAAAATATTGGGTTTCTGTCTGGATGGACTCTTGTGACGAGCCTAATGACAGAGAGTGGAAGTGTGACCTTCCTCCCATACTTGGGCATACCAGGGGTTGTGACTTTAAGTGTGTGTGTATATATATATATATATATATATATATATATATATATATATATATATATATATATATATATATATATATATATATATGTGGGTTTTTTTTATTTGTCCTGATAAATAAATAAAGGGAGACTAGTATAGATCTATTTCAAGCTATTTAGCTCTCATCAGATAGCCATACCCTTACTGGGATTTGAACCTGGGCTATATTGCACACTAGGCATACTAGGCAGAGATCTTAGCCATTAGGCCACAGGTTCTTATCCGTTTATCAGCGAAGCCAGGGTGAAAGGTATCTATTAGATTTTTTACAACCCCTGGTAAGCCCCAATTATGGGAGGAAGCTAACTGCTTCCATCATCTGTCCTTCGGCTCGTCACAAGAGTCCATCACGACAGAAACCCAATATTTTTACTGTTGCCTTTGTTATATTTGTGTTTTTTTTATTTGTGCTGATAAATAAATAAAGGGAGACTAATATAGATCTATTTCAAGCTATTTAGCTCTCATCAGCTAGCCACACCCTTACTGGGATTTGAACCTGGGCTATATTGCACACTAGGCATACTAGGCAGAGATCTTAGCCATTAGGCCACAGGCTGTTATCCGTTTATCTGCTAAGATACAGCCTGTTGTGCCTTACAATGGCTTCTACCATACTGCCGTAAAATGGCTTCTACTGTGCAGCGCAGTGGGATCGCCATGGTAATGGCTTCACAGTACTCCACTAGGGGATTCCCTCTGGTAAGGGGGAAAATACAAGGGTACAGGGAAAACATTTGTAACTAATTTAATTGTCGCCAAAATCAGGGCTTTTCCTGTCTAATACAGGATTAGGATAAATAAATACCTGGGCAACCCAGGTTATCAGCTAGTATAAAGCTAAAATAAAGGTAAAATGAAATGATAAAGTGTTAAAATGAGCCAAACAAAAGGCACACTATTTGATGGCATACAAAGGGTTGTCAGGCTGGAATCCACTAGTACTTGTGATTGTCTTGCATTTGTATCCTGCTATTCTTCCATATAAATCAGGTCTGTGAACATTTATTTTTTTAAAAAAATAATTTTTATTGAATGTTTTAATCTTTAAAAACAGAAAGAAAAACACAATAAGAAAGAACAAAACACAAAACATACATAACAATATGAAGTAAATTATACAGCCTTCTGTATCGGCTTTCCTGCTTAGCCTTTATAGTTCTCTGCTCTGCATTGCCCTCCTAATGCTTTTATCTTGTCCTATATTATAACAACAGTAGTATTAACAATTATAATAATATTATTTATTTATATCACCATATATTTATATTCTCTATTTTCTGTTTTGGCTTCTGTTTTCTAGCCACTTATAAATTTTATTCCATGCTTTATAGAAATCCGATTCTTCTCTTTCTTTTAGTTCTATTGTCATTTTGTCCATCTCTGCTCATTGGAGTATTTTTCTAATTATTGTTTTATCTGCGGGTGTATTGATTTTTTTCCAGCTTTGTGTGAAAGCAGTCCTGGCTGCAGTGAGTATGTGTATGATTATGTATTAAGATTGTTTATCCATTTTTTTTGGTCTAATAGTCCTAGTAAGAATGCTTCTGGTTTCAGTTCTATTTTTCACTCAGTAATTTCTTCCAACCATTTCCAAATTTTGCACCAGTATTTCCTTGTGACGGTGCACGTCCACCACATATGGCAGAATGTTCCAGGTCTGTGAACATTTAATCTTCATAAAAAATAACCTGCTGTAATAGGTTGGTCTGAGAGATAATGATTTGCCCAAAATCTCCTGACGCCACCATCTTGGTCCACACGCAGCAGTCAAACCCACCACATGACAAGGTTAGTTTTCAAAAACAAAAGCCTTACTTAAGGGTGGAAAATACTAATTAAATGACAGTTGAGAAGGCATATAATAAACATTTTTCTTTATAAAAAAAGTTGTAGCACCATCTACTTTAGCTGCTACATCAGGGCAAGCTGCTGAAAGGCACAAACTAGCCAAGAGGCATTGTCACACTAGAATGAATTGCAACTTCACCATGTTAAAAAAATCTATACTACCAGAACCGCACCCACAAATAAATAGTTTCAGATCTACTATTAAATGCAAAGCTTTTATTTCTAATTAGAGTTTGCTTTTATGGTTTTGGCTATGGTGGCAGTTTATTCACATGATAATAGATAAACGTAACATTTCCCAAATTACAAAGATTGGTATATTAGGTTAGCAGTGTAATACTGGGCAATTGCTTGCTAGCTCTCAATTGGCCTTTAAATTTCCAAAGAGAAACAGATGTTAAACATTGTCTTGAATGTTACCAAGACTAAGTATAAGTTCATCTCAGCTGCTTAGGTATGTGGCTATGAAATGACCCATTTAAAAGAAAAATACACACACCAGCTATGCAGCCTGCCTTAAATAATTTGACACCACCAAATATAGCTTGTATTTTGTCATAAAGGAAAATGAAAGAAGATCACTTTTATTGCACAGATGATAGTTTTCTTGAGGCAGATTTTAATTTTGTGAGATGTATTAAGATATTAATATTAATATTAAATACATCTCACAAAATCAAACATATTAAGACTGTCATTTCCATTTGAAAACACAAAGCTATTTTTGCCTTGGTTAATATCAGTTTGCTGTGACAAGTTAAAATCAGCTGACACTGACTTATAACAAACATTACAGAAGGCCAAAGGGACAAGATTTATTCTGAAGTAGACAATCTTAATGGTTTCTTATAACTGGCAGGTTTGATCTATTTGAGTTAGTCTATCATAAAGCACAAACCCCTTAGGCTATTCTTGTATTTTGATGCAGTTATTTCTTCTTTTGGAAAGGGATGCTTAATTCTCTGTAATGTTCTCTTTTATTACTATATAAACAGTTTGAAGAGCACTATTTTACACAAACATCCTGGAGAAAGAGCACATGGGGATTCAGCACATAGTGACACCCTTTAGCCCATGTATGTGTTTCAGATGAAGTTGCTGGTTTTTTTAAGTGTCTAGATTTTATGCATGCTCAAGTTGTAACTAGATTCACCAGAAAAGGGAAGGCTAATGTTAGCCCAGCCGCGTCATCCTTGAACAAATGTAAAACCTGCCATGAATGAAGATATGCTCCGTTTCTTGCTTTTTGCTTATAATTGTAAAAACAAATCTAACTTAAAAAGGCAAAAATCACAGAATTTAAACGAATGACAATTTTCTGACTAGGAGACATATAAAAAAGCAAACATAAACAGCCTTTTAACAATTTCACATAATGTTTCTGATTTTGATTTCATACATAAACACATAACACAACCAATATGCAATAAATAGAAACTATACCCAGATTTTATATTATATCATTAAAGTAATAACTACGTCTAATACTCTACAGAGAAATAGTTGCAAATGAGTTTTTTATTAGACCTGCTTGGCTTCTTAATTGCTTTTATTAATGTTATATTAATGGTATATAAACACACACACACAGAGTGACAGTGGCAGTCAGGTACTATAGCAACCTTAATTTAATGCTGTACCACTAGCAAATACATACAGTGACAACCCTGGTGAAGGAAATAAGTCCACTAAATTATTGGCCTGAAGTAAATATTTTCTAGTATGTTGGTTCTTCATAAAAGTGTTGGTGGAGGAAGAACTGTTTCTTTGAGGACCAATGCAATCCAATACAATAGCAGAGTTGGAAGGGACCTTGGAGGTCTTCTAGTCCAACCCCCTGCCTAGGCAGGAAACCCTATACCATTTCAGACAGATTGCTATCCAGCATCTTCTTAAAGACTTCCAGTGTTGGGACATTCACAACTTCTGGAGGCAAGCTATTCCACTGATTAATTGTTCTAACTGTCAGGAAATCTCTCCTCAGATCTAAGTTGCTTCTCCCCTTGATTAGTTTCCACCCGTTGCTTCTTGTTCTACCCTGAGGTGCTTTGGAGAACAATTTGACTCCCTCTTCTTTGTGGCAACCCCTGAGATATTGGAACAATGCTATCATGTCTCCCCTAGTCAAGTTGTACAGTGTTTTCTTCTTGATTTGTTTCAAAACCAAGCACCGAGAAAGGACTTCCTTCCTCTATTTTCAGCTTGGAAATACAAGGAAATTCAGAAACAGGAAAAAGTATGTTGTTGTTGCATGCCCTTTCATTTGACAGCTTACAATCTGCTTGTCTGCAAACAATTCCCTGTCACCTAAGCTGATCATATAAATATAAGCCAGTAACACTAAAGGTTAATTTCATATTTGTGTGAATGTAATTTCACTCATGCTCATATTGTATAGATGGAGATAGGTTTAACTGTAATGATAGCATTTTGTTAATTAAATTATGTGCATACACAAATGAGCATGTCAAGTTGTTCACTTAGGGCCACTTAAGATTAGTGAAATGTCTTCCTTTTTCTTTTTCTTTTTTGTAAACAAAGAAAGCTGTGAAAGTGCATTTCCCAAAACTGAATACACATGTTTCCTAGCAAAATATCATGACTGACATATCCCCATAACAGATTGTGTAAACATGGAAAATATGTATTTCTGAAAAATCACCCGTGTTTGTGTTAAAAAAGCAAAAATGGACAAGCAATCTTTTGTCTTGTTTTCATGTTTTGGCAACATGGGCAGAAGCTTCCACCTTGCCAACCAGTTGGCTCAGTGGGATAAACATAGTGGTTAGTGGCCTGAACCTTTTGTGGCCAAATGTGTCATTAAAGCCTGGTGGTCCATGCGTAAGGTGAAACCACAACCGTATAAACATGCATGCCATTTCCCACACATCGAAAAGAATGTTGGGTCCTCTGACAAAGGAGCTGTGTTCTGGGTATCAGAAACTGGATAGAAGCATGTAATGGACTTTGAAAAAATACACAGCTGTTTTCCATTAAAATTATGCCATGATGATGACCAAATGAAACTTCATGGGAAAGTTTCCTGGATGTCATTGTTAAACATGATCTTAAATACATCACTTCAACATGATTTCTTCATATTTTAGGAGAAATCATTCATTTGGCCAAGAATCAGCTTTTCTTTGTCCTATTCATCTATTCACTCCATATCCACTCATTTTTTGCATGAATTGGTTTCATCTATTGTGCAATAAAGACAAAATGATGATGTTTTAAAGTGAGGCACAGTGTTTTGATATGTTAAACGGCAATAGCAATAAAAGCTTATTGGGTAAAAAATTAAGACCACTCAGCATTTTTTCAAAGAATTTGAATGAAAAAGAAAAGTTTGAGAATTTTTGGTTTCAGCAGAATGAGCCCAATCATGTTACTAAAGATAAAGGTTTCTACTGTCCAATCCATCCAATTCTAGGGGGCAGCGCTTAACTCCATTTCTTAGCCAAAGGAGCCAGCATTATCTGAAGACAGTTCTGTGGTCTTGTGGCCGCCATGACTGTAGGCCATTATGCCAAGGAGCACAGAATGCTGTTATCTTCCCACCAAAGGGGTACCTATTTACCTACTTGCACTTGCATGCTTTCAAACTGCTAGTGGGCAAGAACTAGGACAACTGATAGGTGATTACTTCATTATATGGTGCTCGGATCTTGAACCCAGATAATCAGTTTTCTGGATGAAAAGCTTAGCATCTATAACTGCTAAATAAAACTGCTGAGTAAAACACTGCTTTAATGGTGAAACAACTAAGAATGACAAACTGATGCAGGTATGAATTAGACATGAAACAAAGGCAACATTTTGTCAGTAAAAAAGGAGTTGCCAGGATTTACTACTGTTCAGAAATGATGCTAAACCTGTATTTAAAAACAGATTGAAAAATAGCCGAGGTGCAGAAACAGTTGTTTCTTGCAGCATTAGGGACAAAGTTAACTCCGTCCCTCCCTCTCCTCCCCACCCCTGGGATGTATTTTCTCTCCCATCTCTTTTACATTGTATTCTTGATTTCATATTCTCTCTTTCTCTCTTTTTTTTTCTTTGGACTACAATCCTGCATATCTCCAATATTTCATTTCAATCCAGTGTTTCTTCTGGTACCAGTTCAAAGTAAAGACTTGTTTTTTTCAGGATAGGCAGCTAAGGCCAGAGGTGGTTGGGGGGGAGGGGAGAAGAAAAAAAGACATGTCAGAAGGTGTTTTTTTTAAGTGAGCCACACTATTTGTTTTTAATCTTCATAAGTTTGTATGAATTGATATTTAGAATTTTTCTTCCATGTTTCCAAACTTGAATATCAAAACATTTTAATATGTATCTTTTAAAAATTAATGCTTGTATCAAGAGATAAATCCTACATTCCATGTTGTGCCACAAATATAGGAAAATCCAGTTTTTTAAAAATGGGTCTCTGGCACTGTTCCCTCTAAGGTGCATGCTTGCGCGGCCACGCACATGGCTGCAATACGCCACACAGTAGTTTCTAACTGCCACGCAGCATCACGTATCTGCTGGACACGAACTACAGAGTGGCTACAGAATTGCAATCAAAACCCCCTCCAGCTAAACCTTTCCTACTGCAGTACATTGCCGCCCGACTTCAGGATTCTCCCTAATCAGTGTGGGTTGAAAAAAAAAGGGAAAGGGGCTCTTAAAGGTTCAAAACACTGGAGCAAATGCTTCAGAGGCAACAGTTTTCATGGGGAATTAGAATTGAGAGCCCTGGAGTTTCACTGCTCACCCGGTCAGACCTCGCTTTCCTCGCGTGCCGCGTTATTGGCTAATTTGCTACTGCCCAGCTCCCCAGTTAGATTTTTGCTGGGGGGGAAGCTCCGTGGTCTCCGTCTCTTTTTCTCCCTCCTCGCTTCTCGGGGTTCCACCAATGGGGGAGCAAAGCCCAGCGCCAGGCTTTGGGCTAACACAGGGGTCTGCAAAGTTGGCTGTTTTAAGACAGGTGGACTTCAACTCTCAAAATTCTGGAAGTTGAAGTCCACCAGTCTTAAAAGAGCCAACTTTGCAGATCCCTGGGCTAACATGATTGATGCCCTCGGAGTCGGAAAGAGGCAAGAGAGCCCAGTCACATGACATCAACTTTGTGACCACATTGCTGAGTAATAAAAATTCCAGTCCCACGTTGTAATGAAGGAGTACCTATATTTGATAACTCATTGGGATTTTCAAAGTCACTGAGAATATTTTTGCTTTTAATCTAATTAAACTTCCGATCTGTCATTTTAAAATAGTGACTTCCATAGTTAAATCATTTGGAGCAAACTAAAATCACTACTTTATAAATAAAAGGAAGGTGTTTTTTTTCTCTTATTTGTTATGGTAGAGCCATTTTAACAATCTATTTATATTTGCAAATAGTATGGAGTTTAGAAATTTTTTAGAATTAAAACCTTAATTACAATATAAGTACTTTAAAGTCATCCACACAGTTCACTGGGTTGTAGGAGGAGTAAGATTTGAAAAAAGTGTGGCTAAAATATTTTTCACTTCATTTTTTTAGAGTTTTGGATAATGCAATTTCCTATTCTGTTTAGCTATTCATTATTAGAATGTAATTTTTCCAATAGCAAGCAACTTCTGTGTGAGCATTCATGAAAAAAAAATCTTATGAGTCAAATTATTTTTGCATATTAAAAATAATAAAATTTAATGTTTTGCTATTAGCTTTGCAGTAGTAGTAGGTTACTGAAACCCCCTGTACAGAGAGGAACAAATTCCCACAAATTTTTAAACAATCAGCAAGCATTGTTGAACATGCAGGCAATAAATCCTTGAGTTTACAAATTAATGATGGAAGAAAACTATTAGATGTAAATGAGACTTTATGTATGGGGATTTTAATAATTTTACTCATTTAAAATAGCAAATTGCATATAATACATTCACAGAAGCATACAGCGTATAGACAACTTGCAACTGAATGTGAACTCATTAAAATGAAGTATATCAAACATTTTAATATTACTGGTATTAAGTGCCATTTATATATTCATTTCAAAGCTCTTCTTTATTTAATTCAAAATGAATTTGAAAAGATAATTGTAATAATTGATAAACCCTAACCCTATGAGTACATCATCAGGTCAGTGCTGATGTCGAAACGTAAAGCTGGAGTAAATGTTGTTATGAAGAAAAAGTGCAGCTGGAAGTTTAAATGCGTGTTAAAGAAAGACAGACGTCGGAAACTTTAAGATGAGGCAGACTTTCAGTGAATAATAGTGTACTTTACCGTAAACACTATACAAGTATTTTAATATTTTAATAATATTATAAGTGATACTGATATATAACACTTTTAATTAAACATGTATCTTGAATAAATATAACTTTGACTTTCAAATAACACTGATTTCGTTGTTGTCTTGGGTGACATCTGTGAAAAAAATTCAGGTGCTCAGGCATGAAAATGTGCCACTCAAACACTATTCTTTTCCGCCCACAATGAAAAAAAATTAGAGGGAACATTGGTCTCTGGCAGCTATTTGTAATTTAGCACCCTGCTTATGGATTATAGCTGTATTAGGAAATACAGCTATAATCCAAGCCATTCAAAAGTGATCAAAGAATTAGTATATTGTTAAAAAAAAAAATTCAAAACAGAAGACCAAACAGATGAAGAATGAATAAAATGTGTTTCCAAAAGACTTCTCAAATAAAATCTTTAGATATTATAAACAAAATAATTGGGGGGGGGGGTGGCTTGCTTCTTCGCATATTTCATAAGGATGCCCTACTTTTTGTTGAAAAAAAAAACCTCGTGTATAAATGAGATAGCATGCATAACTGCTGTGTTTAGAAAACAGCAAAGTACCATGTTAAAAGTCTCCGTTTTAGTCAGCCCACCCACTGAGAAAAAAAGTTGACATTTGAAAGCAGGATACAGTGAACAGTTTGTACCATTGTGCCCAGTAAATCTGACAGTTCCCTGCTGACATTTTACTTTAGTAGATATACTGAGAAGCTGAGCTTTGTCAACCCCATAAGGCATTTTATCAACTTTTGAATGCAATTTTTATTTCAGTGGTGTTAAGGCAATGGGTCTATTAAAAAAAAAGCTAAAAATGCCCCAAGGGAGTTTTTATTTTATATTAATACGTACATCGCCAGATTTAACTGCCTTTGGACCTCCTAGTGTAGTCCTTGAATATCTTGTAAGTGATGTTTATTAACTTGATGCAAATGACAAGAATTGAATGACGGGCTGAAAGACCTAGACTGAAACACTTTGGGTCTATAGTGGAGCTCCCATGTGCAAAATACTTGTCAGAGCAAGAGAGAAATGGCTCTGCAAAACAAATCTGTTCAGATTATATATTCTGATAAGAAACACATGCTGTTCCTGTACTATCAACAGTATTCCTAATGGCAATCTTGGTGGCATAAAAGTCTTAGAGTATGCCTAAAACAAATAGAAGACCAAAATTAAAACTTGGATGAAAACTAAATCTGAATAATAAATCAGAATATATTTCATTTCTCATGGCAATACACTGAATTTGACTAACGTATCAGGATGAAAAACTGCAAGTCCTTCACCTTAAAGTAAAAGGCTCCCCTTAAAAGGTGAAAATCCCAAGAATGCTGAAGCTATGGCCTATTCTTTTTTTAATAAAGTTTTTTATTTTTTCATTTTCATAACATATAATCACATGTATATTATTGCATAGCCAACATCATATTGTATTATTAAATGTTTACATCAATTCATTTTACCATCAACCCCCAAAAACAATTATTGGCTCTTCTGCTCTCCATACACCATATTTGCACCTTATCCATCACTTTCTTCTCCCTCTCTCCTCCCACTCCTTACCTCCTTTCTTCCCTCTGTCATCCTTCCTTTCTCTACTTCCCTTCCTCTTTCCTTCTCCTCTCTCCCATTTCCACTCCTCATTTCTCTCCTTCTCTTCCCCCCCTTGCTCTCTCTCCTATCCCTCTCTTCTTCCCTTACCTCTCCCCTCTACTTCCCACTCTTCATTTCATTTACTTGGTGTATTCAGCTTCTGAGCAAGCTCCATTTTATATTGATGGTATTTATAATTCCTTTTCAATAACATATTTAATTCTAACATGTATTCTCCTTTTAAAAAAATAGAACAAAAAGTATACATATATAGCCATTGTGCTTTTAAACCCACCCCGCCAAGCCTAATTTGGGGAGCTATGGCCTATTCATACCATTTCAGCTTCATTTCAAAATCCAGCCAATGGCAGTCAACATGCAAAAACTGGAACGGCCGATTTTATCTTTTTTTCTACCAACTACTTGAAAATTGCATTTTATTTTCCATGTGACAAGATAGAAAATACTCATGCAGAAATAGAAATAAATGTAATTTCTGACTCAAAAAAGTTGAATACAAACATTTTCTCTGATGCTTTTCACGTTTCTGGGATTACATTTCTTCTGTGATGATTATGACTGTTTCCCAACACTATTAAGTTGATCAGTTTGCAAGCGTATCGCTAAACAGATTTTTGGTAGTATGAGGAGATTTTAACAACCATAGAAGGTTAGATATTTCTTCAGTATGTACTCATCACATATGGTATGTCAGTTTTATGAAGAACTGCAGTGGCACATGGCTTAGAATGCAGGACTGCAGGCTACTTCTGCTGACTGCTGGCTGCTTGCAATTTAGGAGTTCGAATCTCACCAGGCTCAAGGTTGACTCAGCTTTCCATCCTTCCAAGGTCGGTAAAATGAGGACCGAGATTGTTGGAGATGATATGCTGACTACGTAAACCACTTAGAGACGACTGTAAAGCACTTTGAAGAGGTATATAAATGCTATTGCTATTGCTGACACTATTGCTATTGAGGGCACTGCTTTTTTCTTATCTGATGTCCTGATTCTTCAAAATATCAGTAGAGGAGATCAATTCATGAACAACAATTAACAGTCAGAAAACATAATAAAAAATCCTTAATTTCACAATACATGGAAAGCCTCAACCACCGTTTCAACTGGAAAATTGAACATTCTAGACTAATCTAAATCTAAAAATACTAGGGAATTCTTGGAAGCTTGGCACTTAGAGAAATCAGCCATCAACAGGCACATGAACAACATTGACACACCACCCAAAAGAGACACTACAAAAACTAAAAAAGAAACAAAAAGACAAGGATATCACTTCACCCGCGTCAATGACCAGATAGGTTTGAAGGTTTGAAGGTTTTATTCGACTTCTATGCCGCCCTATTCCCGAGGGACTCAGGGCGGCTAACAAAACCAAGGGAGGGGGGGAGGGACAATACAAAAAGGAAAACCACAACAAAAACAAACAACAGTACAAAACAGTCTAAAAGGTCTCAACATGCATACCCATTCGAGTAGGGGATGGGACTCAGCATAGGCAATGATTAACACCAGGATTAACATCAGATAAACAAGCAATAATAAGATACCAAATCAAAAAACTACCAACTGAATCAAACAGTAAACAACAGCCTAATGTAAGGAGAAAACAACATCCTCATTAATTCCAACAGGAGAAGCTACTGTATATAAACAGAGAGGAAATCCCATTTTCTTCTAGCACTGAAAGTATTACCTATTCAATGAAATGTCTGCAAGACAATACCAAGCTGAAAGATCACAAAAGACTCCACTCTTCATTTCTTGTATATAATTGCTATTTTAGTCAGGGATAGATCATATGCTTTGTGTACAACTGTTGCAGGTTCTGTCCGTGGCATTTGCACATAATATGTACCGTATTTTTCGGAGTATAAGACACACTAGAGTATAAGATACAACAAGGTTTTCAAGAGGCAAATTAAAAAAAGGTTTTTGCACTCTGCAAGCCTCTGCAAATGGGCCGGTTTGCACTCTGCAAACCTCTGCAAATGAGCCTGTTTTCCCCAAAAAAGGCATGAATAGCCTTTAGGGGGCTTGCAGGGTGCTCCCGGGGGGGGGGCAAAACAAGCAAAAATGGCTCATTTTTCACAAAAACAGACCCTTTTTGTCAAAAGAATTCCATGCATAGCCTTTAGGAGGCTTATAGAGTACTCATGGGAGTTTTGGGGGGGAATTGAGCAAAAAATGGCCCGTTTTTCACTAATTTCTGCCTTTCCCAGCCCTCAGGAGCTCTCTGAAAGCTTTCTACAGACTCTGCACAGCCATTTTGGTGAAGGGGGTGGGGTTTCGGGAGGCAACAAATGCTGTATTCAGTGTATAAGACGCACCCAGATTTTCAGCCTCTTTTTTGAGGGAAAAAGGTGCGTCTTATACTCCAAAAATTAGGGTATTTGTTTTTTCACAATCTAACAATCTTGCTCCTGTTGCAATCTCTACACTTCCTGAACATTTCGCCTAGGGAAGTAACCCCAATGGAAAGAGTAGAGACTGGAAACAGGTAGTATGAGCCTGATCTAGATAAACCTATGGTCTGTATCAAGGCAAGCCTGCTAAGCCATATTCTAAGTATACTAAGAGGGCTAAAACCAGGGGTCGGATTCAGCCGTATCGAACCAGTTCAGGCAAACCGGATGCTAATTTTACATCTGGTTCGCTGAACCAGTAGTTGCAAGGATTGGCTGGCCCCACCCACCCACTCCACCCCTCCGAGGAGTCTCCATGTGGCACATTTTGGATGCCAGGTAGGTGTAGGGACCATGCAGAGGCTCTGGGAGGGCAAAAAACGGGCATCCTGGAAGTTCTGGAAGTCCATAACCGGGCCCATTTCCAGCTTCTGGAGTGCTTCTGGAGCCCAGGAGAAGCCATTTTTGCCCTCCTGGAGGCTCAAGGAAAGCTTCCAGAGCCTGGGGGGGGGGGGAAATGCCACCCCCATCATGGTGCAGGAGGCCGAGTATGCCACACCCACTATGGCCATGCCCACCCAGCAACCGGGCAGAGAACTGGTTGCTACAAATTTTCAACCCCACCCTGGCCTAGAACAAATATCTTGAATAAGTCCTTTGCCCAAGAAGTCTGCTTGGAAAATAGTGCCCACAAAGTCTAGGGAAATAAACCAGTGGATATAAATTAGAAGCCACAATTTTTTTTCAAATACATAGAAAGAAATTGCTTACTCTAAAAGGCTGGGTGTTAGAAAATATCTTAAAAGGCATTTTATCCTTGGATCCCGTCCAGTACCTCCATGATATCTTGTGTGAAGCAGTAAAGGGAGGGGAAAATGCAGCTGCTAAAAACAGCAATATTCCCCAAATGTTAGAAATGAAACATAGTAACTCTTATCCTGAATCTTCGTTAAATGTGGCCTTAAAAATATTTACTAAACTGCTAACCACAAGACTAAACAAAAGCATTACTACCATTGTAAATCAAGATCAAGGCAGTTTCATGCCAAGGCAGGGAGGCAGCTGATTAATTTAAGAAGAGTGCTACGTATATTAGAAGAGGTGAGAGATGATGGCAAACCTCCTGCTGCCTCTTTTTTAGAAGCTGAGCAGGCATCTTTTTCAGTGGGATCATTTACTGCTATCTACAGTAAGCCTAGAATAAGTTTTGTTTGAGATTAGAAGTCAGAAATCTAATTAAAACAATTTACTTTCACCCATTGACCTTAATCCTTATGAATAGCTGACTGTCTTCTCCGGTTATTTTGCTAAGAGGCATTTACAAATATATTCTTTACTTTTTATGGATCTGCTCAGCAAGATTTCTCAGGAGACGCAAACATGCTCAGCATCAAGACAAGATTTGACACCCATAATGTTTTGTAGGCCACATCCGATTCTGTTTATAGAGGAAGATATATCTGTGCTTAATTTACGTCAGCAATTTTGTCCCAGTACAAGATGGAAAACATTTTGTTTATAGGCCAATTTGTCTCTGAATAGTATTCTTCAGCAATGTTTGTCTGATAGTTACGATTCAAAGGAGAGGCTTTTGCTAAGCAAATCTTGTCCCTTCACATATGCTTTCAGGCTTTAAAGATAAAATCAAGGGTAAAACCATTATCAAAACCATAAAGCCTCCAGTACTGTTAGCTTCTGAGAAACAGGACATTGGAAACATTGTTTGTATATTGCCACCTAAGATATTAAATAGGCTTATTTCTCAGTATATTTTATTTAAGATATAGACTTTCCTCACAAGTAAATATATTTGAGGTTCAATTTTCCAGGTAAAAATACAAAGTAGGAGTACACTAATGCTTTACAGATAAAAAATTTGTAATGACAATGACTTGCTTGAAACTAGGAAGGATGTTGGATTTATTGTTGAGTGTGAGTAGATATGGGGTCATTACCATTTTATTTATTTGTTATTTATTAATTTGTAAAAATTACAAGACCACCCAACTTAAAACATGTAACTCATACAACGAAAAGAAATACTAACAACAAAATCCCAAGCCCCAAACCATATGTCATTAAAAAAATAACCAAATGTATAAAAAAGAAAACACAATGGAATTGCTAAAATATTTGTATTCCCTCCCTTTTTATTGTTAGCCGCCCAGAGTCTCTCGAGAATAGGGCGGCATACAAACTTAATAAAATCAAAATCAAATATCCAGAAGGGATTCCACAAAACTGAACAAAATATCTCAGGGGGACAAGCCAGGCCACAACTGCCCTTCTAAAAGGAGGAGCATCATAAATTAGGAGGTGGATTGTTCAGCCACTGAAAAGGCATGCTTCCTGGGACAAAGTTTAAAATAGGGGATGAGTGTGTTCTTGGGAGCTGACAATGTCACAAATAGCCTGCACCTATGCCAAGTATGGGACGCGGTGGCTTAATGGCTAAGACGCTGAGTTTGTTGATCAGAAAGATCAGCAGTTTGGCAGTTCGAATCCCTAGCGCCACGTAATGGAGTGAGCTCCCATTATTTGTCCCAGCTTCGGCCAACCTAGCAGTTCAAAAGCATGTAAAAATGCAAGTAGAAAAATAGGGACCACCTTTGATGGGAAGGTAACAGCATTCCATGTGCCTTCGGCATTTAGTCATGCGGATGTCTTCGAACAATGCTGGCTCTTCAGCTTAGAAATGGAGATTAGCATCGCCCCCTAGCATTGGGAACTAGCACATATGTGTGAGGGGAACCTTTACCTTGATGCCAAATATGGCTATTAAAATGGTAACCAACACTGTAAGTTGACAACATGTTGGAAACCAATGCAGCTTGTGGAGTAATGTAAGGTCACAGAGACGTACAGTAGTTGCATTTATAATTACCCTTGTGTCTCCATGTTGAATTAATTGAAACCTCTGGATAGTCTTCAGGGCAGTCCCATGCATGTATGACTAAAAAGGTTTCACAACAGTGACGTACGCTGAGGTTTATCGCTGGTGAGGCAAGCGGGCAAAAGCCATGCCCACCTAGAGAGGGACGTGCCCGGCAGGGCTTTAAAAAATAAAAAATAAAGTGCCAGCCTGCACGCCAGCAAAGGCAGGTAAAACACACATACAAGCACACACACAAATTACTTATAATAATACAAATTACAATTACTTACAAATTACAATAATTTTGAATTCCTCCCCCCTCGCTCTGACCTACATACCTTTTCCAGCTGTTTCACATAGGATTTCAACTCTCCTCTTGTCTGCCATGATGAAAATGTAAAAGATGTAAAAATAAAAAGGCAAGAGCTGCTGAAGTAAGGCTGGGTTAGCTGCTGCCAGTCTCTCCAATGGATGACTCTGCTTAACTGTTTAAAAAAAACCTCTAAAAAAAGTGCCCTCTAAAGGAGGAGGCGAGAGAACCACATGCCTCATCTACATAAGGAATTTTTCAGCTTTTAACCCTTGCTTAACTCTGCTCGAGTGATCATAACGATAGGCTAAATGAAGCATGTGGTTCTCTCGCCTCCTCCTGCAAAGGGCACTTTTTTTAAGAGGCTTTTTTAAACAGTTAAGCACTAAGCAGAGTCATCCACTGTGACTCTGGCAGCAACTACCTCAGCCTTTTTCCTTTTAATTTTTTCTTTCTTTTCATGATGACAGTGGTGAGGCCCTGCCTCTCCTGCCTCCCCTGACTGCACGTCACTGGCTTGAAGACCCAGCTCCAGCATCACAAGTGCTTCTGATTGAAGACCTCCAGCTTCCAATTACAGCCATGGGCATTGCCAGGTATTCCTCTAAGGATCGAGTCATTTCCCAAGTGTTGGGCTGGGTCCTGACAGGTTGGCCTTGGGAGCAGATAGGACAGGAGTTCCTTCCATATTCCAATCACCGTTCTGAACTGTCAGTGCAGAATGGGTGTCTATTATGGGGGCAAAGGGTGTTATTACACATGTTACACGCTGGCCACCCTGGAATGAAGGCCCTAGGCTGCAGTTACCTGTGGTGGCCTAAATTAGACTCTGCTATAAAGAAGGGGTGAGGGGTTGCCATAGGTGTCAGGAGACTCGTTCCTTACCGCCAAAAGCCCCGGTACGCAAGTGGGAAACTCCTTCCCCACTCTGGGCAAGAATACATATGGATTTTGCAGGGCTGCTTCATGGCCAAATATTTTTAGTGCTAGTGCTTACTTGAAGTGGTTGGAGATTGTCTTAATGGCATCTACCATTTCTGAGGTGGTGATAAGGGTTTTACACAGGATTTTTGCCACCCATGGGGTGCCTGACTTGTTGGTTTTGGATAATGGACCCCAACTGACTTCTACAGTTTCTTAAGGGTTCCTGGCAAGTCAGGGAATCAGACATGCCCTAACTTTACCGTTTTATCTGGCATGTAATGGCCTGGCAGAATGCATGGTCCGAACCTCTAAGGAGGCGCTGGTGAACATGGAGCTGTGGAATTGGCAGGAGAAGGTAGACCATTTCTTATTAATACAGCATACAACCCCTTGCCAGAATACTAACAAAAGCCCAGCAGAAATTCTGATGGGACGATGCCTGAGGACCCCTTTATATAGATGGCATCCTAGTTATGCACTGGAGAAACCTCTGCATTCTGGAGGAATGGTCCACGCATTTAAATCAATGGATCCTATTTGTGTGAGGAATTTCACGGGGCATCCCCTATGGGTATCTGGCAGGGTGGCAGCTGTAACTAGATGTAAAAGCATGCGCACGTGCTATCACAACCTTTGAAACTGGAGGTTGAGCCCCTTCTCAATAGCCTTTTTTAAAAAGAAAAGATTGGAAAATGCAGGAAGGTTCTCCTGATCAGCTGGATCCAAGCAATGTCTCTTGAGGATGAGATACACTATCACTTCTTTTAGAGCCAGTTTGGTGTCTTTCGTGCTTTCTAGCCCACATGACTTTTTCCTTTCTCTTATTTTTTTTAAAATTAAAAAATAAAATATTTGCTTTGCTTACATTTTTATATAAAATAATTATTTTTGACCTATATAGGTGTCATAGGGATTCTTGGAAAATAAAAACAGCGCATTTCTGTACGTGGAAAGGTTTATACAGATGTTCCTCAATTAATGACCATAACTGAGACCAGAATTTCTGTTGTTAATTGAGGCAGTTAAATGATTTGCACTGAATTTATGACCGTTTTTGCCATGGTTGTTAAGTGAATCACAGCAGTTGTTAAGTGAGTTGAGCAGTTGTTAAGTGAATCCTGCTTCCCCCGTTGACTTTCCTTTCCACAGCTGCAAAGGTCTCAAAGAACGATCATGTAACTCCAGGATGCTTTAACTTTTATAATACATGCTAGTCAAAAAGTGCTGCAAGTGTGTGGATCAGCTGCAAGTCACTTTTTTCACGACAGTGCCAATGTAATTTTGAACGATCACTAAATCACTAAAGAGCCACAGTGGCGCAATGGTTAGAATGCAGTACTGCAAGCTACTTCTGCTGACTGCTGGCTGGCTGTAGTTTGGCAGTTCAAATTTCACCAGGCTCAAGGTTTACTCAGCCTTACATCCTTCTGAGGTTGGTAAAATGAAGACCACAGGTGGTTTCTGCTGATTCACCCTTGATTGGGCGAACTAGTAGTGGCGGTGGTGGGAGGCTCCGCCCACCCACCTGGATGCTTCTGTGCATGCAGAGAAGTATTGCATAAGCACGTGCAGAAGTGGACTGGTAGTAAAATAAATTGAAACCCACCACTCATAAGGATCCAGATTGTTGGAGATAATATGCTGACTCTAAGCCGTTTACAGTGGGCTGTAAAGCACTATGAAGCATTATATAAGTCTAAGTGGCATCGCTACTGCTAAACAAATGGTTGTGAGTCACAGACTCCCTATACCTACAGAAAAAAACAAGGTATGCTAAGGTAAAGGTTCCCTTGCAGATATGTGCTAGTCGTTCCTGACTCTAGGGGGGTGCTGATCTCCATTTCAAAGCCGAAGAGCCAGCACTGTCCAAAGATGTCTCTGTGGTCATGTGGCTGGCATGACTAGACACCGAAGGTGCACAGAACGCTGTTACCTTCCCACCAAATGTGGTTCCTATTTTTTCTACTTGAATTTTTACGTCTTTTTGAACTACTAGGTTGGCAGAAGCTAGGACAAGTAACAGGAGCTCACTCCGTTACGCGGCGCTAGGGATTCAAACCACTGAACTACCGACCTTTCTGATCAATAAGCTCAGCATCTTAGCCACTGAGCCACCACATCCCAGTATGCTAGGTTAGTACTAAACTTCCTGAAAAGCTGGAGCATGTGACAGGTGCAACTTTTCTAGTTTATTTTCTGCAAGCTGGACATTCTGTCATTGAAAAGGCCCATGGGATTCTTCCGACATATTAAATGTATCAACTTACAAGGTTTTAGAGATCCTGGACAAGATCATCCACATTCTTGCATAGTAGTTTCATTTCCATTCCACTCTGATCGATTCATAATGGTGTTTTTCTCCTTTCCTTGTGGTATGCTTATGTATTCTCCTATATCCTGAGGATATGACTCAATGTTTTTAAAGTGGAGACTAAGTGACAAATTACTGAAAAACAGGATCCTCTATATCCAATATTTCCATTTAGCACTATTATTTTCCATTTTCGCTGAAGATCATAGAAGTCAGTTTCCATTTCTTAATCTTGTGAAAATTGTGAAAATTGTGCTCACTGTCGAGAACAAGTCATCTCTAAGGGTAGTCCATTGATTTCAGAAGGAACTAACTGCAGTTAGCGTACCCACTTTCCTGTTTACTTGAAGTAGGCATTGCTAGAAAAAAATGTAACAGAGGACAAATCAATAAGGATGATTAAGGGACGCGAAATAAGTCTAGTGTAGAAATAGAATATATGCACTATACCTTTTGCCTGCATTTGTTTAGTAAATGTTTACTGCACTTTTAAATTCTGGGACAATCTTCCATACTACATTCAACACTCTTTGGAATCAGAGATGTATCATGAGGAAAAATATAAATATAACAAATATAACAAATATAAATGATTATTCATTCTCCACTGTCATTCTCCAGGTAGCATATATTACAATGAAACTACAGGACCGTGATGGGGAACCTATGGTATGCATACCACAGGTGGCACGCAGAGCCCTCTCTGCAGGCATGGCAGCTTGCACACGCACCTCCCACTTGCCAGCTGGGCTTCGGGCCTATGCCGCGCATGCAAGGGACATGCACGTGCATGCACAGGGGCAGAATACATGCGTGGGGGGCACTCACATTGCAGTTTGGGGCCTCGTGCAGCACCCCCATGCCTCGTTTGGGCCTGTACTTATCTGGGAGCCAAAAAAGGTTGGGGGCATGGGGTGCACGTGTGAGGGAGTGAGGGGGGGATTGTGCACGCATGCGTGGGGGAGGTGGTGTAAAAGAGGAGTCTCGCGCGCATTGCATTATGGGTGTAGCAGGGATGTGCAGTCAGGAGAGGCAGGGGAGGCACAGCCTCACCACTGTCATCATGAAAAGAAAAAAAATGTAAAAGGAAAAAGGCAAGAGCTGAGATCAGGCTGAGCTAGTTGCTGCCAGAGTCACCATGATGACTCTGCTTAGTGCTTAACTGTTTAACTGTTTAAAAAAGCCTCTAAAAAATTGCCCTCTACAGGAGGCAACAGGAGAACAACATGCCTCATCTAGTCTGACTTTTTATGATCACTCGAGCAGAGTTAAACAAGGGTTAAAAGCCAAAAAATTCCTGACGTAGATGAGGCACGTTGTTCTCCTGCCTCCTCCTGTAAAGGGTGCTTTTTTAGAGGCTTTTTAAAACAGTTAAGCAGAGTCATCCACAGTAACTCTGGCAGCAACTAGCCCAGCCTGACCTCAGCTCTTGCCTTTTTCCTTTTATATTTTTTTTCTTTTCATGATGGCAGGCAAGAGCAGAGTTGAAATTCTCTCTGAAAAGCTGGAAAAAGTACGTGTGGGTCAGAGGGAGGGGGAGAAATTCAAACTTCATCCTCCTGGTGCAATTTTGTGTGTGTGTGTGTGTGTGTGTGTGTGTGTGTGTGTGTGTGTGTTTGAGAGAGTGGGGAGGGAGCATATTGAGACTGTTCTTTAGTTTATGCACTATGTAACACTCTAATACTATGCCTTTGGGTCTTCTGAAATTTTAATTATCCAATCATAAGCAAACTGTGTTTTCAGTAGAATGAATTTCCACTTCTTACTTACACCTGCCAGCCAAAATGCTGCTATTGGTATTGCTAACATGGGCTGAGGAGGAAAACCTAAATTTTCTGAATCCTGGTGCAACTGTGTGTTTGTGTGTGTGTGTGTGTGTTTGAGAGAGGGGGGAGGGAGGGAGAGAGGGAGGAAGCAGGGGAAGGGAGAAGAAAAAGAAAAAGAAAGAGGGAAACTTATTTAGCAAAGGAGAAAAACAAATGCTGTCATTTTAAATCGGAACTGAGCATGCCTGGCTGTGGAATTCTGGGAGTTGAAGTCCACAAGTCTAAAAAAATTGCTGCCTCACCAGCCATAAACCTCACCGCACGTCACTGAGGTGTAGGTGTGTGTTTTGGCACGTGACAACAAAAGGTTTAGCCATCACTGCTGTAGGGGAAAGGGCTCATGAGATATAGATTTTCAGATACTTTCAACCAGGAATTTACATTAGTACATTCATACATTAATTTATTTTGCAGTTTCTCAAGAATTCTCTGCCAAAGATACTTTCATTTTTCTGTTATTTTCAGGATGTTTGAGAATTTTCTTCCATTTTTTTACCTTGATAATATTGTGAACATGAAAGGAGAAGAGATTGGACAATCTTTTGTCTGAAATGGTATAAGGTTTCCTGCCTGAGCAGGGGGTTGGACTAGAAGACTTCCAAGGTCCCTTCCAACTCTGTGATTCTGTTATTCTGTTAAAGTTTTGGCGACCAGTGTTGCTTTCTTTAACTTGTTTTCCTATTGCTCCGAAGCCTTCCCAGTTTTTCAGCTTCCTAGCTTCTAATCTGAAGGGGGAAAAATGGGAAGAGCCCTCCTCTAATACCTTCCCTTGGCATCCAACTGAGCATGAGAAGCCAGGGACGCTGCAGAGTGCCAGACAGGTGATTCCATAATGAGAGAAAATGTATGCAAACACGTCTTGTGGCCAAAAACACCATTCATATGAATTTCACCACAAAACTCCTTTGAAAGAAGTTTCGAATACAAATCACCTTTCATCTTACTGAATGAGAAATGGCAGGAAAACATGCAGGAAAATTCTTTGGCGTAACACCAATTCACACTGAACAGAGGGGAGCAAGCTACGGTAGTATCTAAAACTGAAAATTAATACCATTTTTATGAAAAGCAACCAGCAATTTTGTTGCTTCTCATTTTATTATTCCTGGGCTGCCAATTCAGTTGTCCTGGCTGAATTTCCAAGGAAAGAAAAAGACTATGTCTTTAGAAAAGACTGGTCTAACAGTGATAGAATATCAATACTGCGAGAAGAAAACCCTGAATTCACACTCTCCTATCTCCAATAGATGACGGAATGAAGTCAGAAATGCTGGAAAAGTTTGTGCCAGGAGCCCTGGATACATGCTGCCATTCTATAGCAGGTGTACATTATAAATGCTCTAAGCATGTAAGAAGCTGCTACGTAGTGTCCCACTTTTAAAGTGCAGCTGTGTCTTGCACTGAGTTTTGAAAAGATCTAGTTTAACGAGGATGCGGAGTGCCAAGCTCCCTTAGCCTGTTAGAAGGCAGACAAGCTGCAACCATTCATTCCATTTATGGACAATCTGCAACTATTTATTCTGAACATGCTGGTAGCAAAGTGATTGTGTCTGTCACAGCTTCAATTCTTCTTCTGTTAATGGTAGCAGATGGCATTACATAAATATGGTTTGTTGCATTATTTGTGCATCGTAACTTCACCAGTTGATGTCTCTTCCCTAAATGTTTGAGTTATAAAATTTAGGCATTATCTCTATTTGACCTTGGAAAAAAATATCCGTTAGTGTATAGAATGCTAAGCAAGCACATACAATGCCTCGTCTACAATTAGAATAAGTGAGACAACTGACCAGATTGTTCTTAAATGTTCAGAGTTTCCATATGTGTCAGAATCTTTCGTCAGCTTTCAAAACATGACTAGTAGAATTTCCAAGTTGGGAGGAAAAATAAGCTTCACTCTTGTTGGTCAGGAAAGGATAGAAAATTGGATGAGGTTGAAAGCAATAGTTTTCATAAACCTAAAATGGAAAGAGAAATTAATAGGATAGAGAAAGCAAGAAAAAGAGAGGGGTGGGTGTGGGTGAGAGAGAATCAGTTATATTAAAAAAAATTATCTTAAGGATTATCAGTATCTCTATTGATCCTTCAGGTTTACCCTCAGAAGTACACATAGCTCCATCTAAAATAAGTTAAATTTATTTTATTTCAGCATGCCATCAAATTGATTACACTGTATCTTTCATTCTGTTTTTATTTCCATTTCCATTATTATATTTTCTGTTTTTTGATGTGATGTGTGGTGCACATTCCCTAAAGGTCTTTGGGGTTTAGAATAAACATTCTAAATAAATTAAGTCCAATAAAATAAACAAATAAACTTCAGCTCCAAACAGACATTCTGACAAGTGGATTATGGAGAGTATAAGGAAAGATATCAAAAGGCTGATGATTTTTAAAAATTCTTATTGACGTCTTTCATGGAATGGATGATGGCCAGTTGTTGCGAGGAACAAGTCCACTGCTATTTGCTTACCTTAGAAAGATGGCTTTCCTACAAAGAACAACTCATGGCTTTCTGGGAAAATACATGGGTTTGTGTGTGTAGTGAGAAGACTTGTTCTCCTTTCCCTTGCCACTCCAGGATCTCCTCTGAGATCATTGCCATTTGACATCATAACCTTCATCTGGGACCACACACATATCTCTCAAGCTAAGTGTAAATTCATCCAGCTCAAAAAGAATTTCCATCATGCTCAAGTTAACGTTTGGCCCAGAAGCAGCATTTCAGTTGGCTTAGAAAGGCACACAGCAGTAGGTTGCTGTTTATTTGTATATTGCAATGGTTTTAATCAGTGCTGTGTAGGTTAATATGGTCTACGAGGGTACTTTTTAAACTAGCAGCATGAGTAGGGGATTGATACAGAACTCACACAAGCTTAGTCCAAGCATTTCTTTCAACATCAGAATTTGGCTCAGAAATGAAAAAAAACATGAAATATCAGTTTAAAAAAATAATACGAACATGCTCAAACTGTTTTTCCCCGCATTTCTAGCCTGTTTCATTGAACTCTCAACTACTGACATTAGGTTTTAAACGGACGGATTTGGCAGCACACAATCACTTTAACAAAATTAAGTTTCATCCCCTGGACGGATGCTACTCCAAAAGGCAGGTGTCATGACCGAAAAGACATGCATGGTTGCCTCTCTCTGCTATCATCCTTCTTTTCATGAAGATACTATTTCAGTGTCCTGCTTAGTTCCCACTCTCTTTCTGACTTGACTGAAACAACTAGGAACCAACATCACCCATCTCTTCCCCACAGTTACCTACCAGGTTTGCCTTATCAACATGGTCCATGACAGGAAAGATAAACTATAATTCTTGTATAAAGAAAATGTCGAATTAAAGAAAAAGTTAAGGAGACATTTATCCTCATGAACTAACCCAAGAGAGGAAGAAATTTGGATTATTAGAATTCATTCTAAGCGAGGACAATTCTCTGAAGTCAAGAATGCATAGTTAAGAATGGTCTGCTCAGAAAGACTATATAGCATGCCCATGACAGAGTCATGATAGGCTCCACATTTGTTTCCCCTCAGCTTTGCTACATACTCAAGCAATGATACATGTAAAGGATGAATGGAAAGCATATCTGTCCTCACTATATCCTAACAAGACTCCCATAAACAATCTTCATGTGTGGTGTTGTTGTTAGTTGCAAAGTCGTGTCCAACCAATTGTGGCCCCATGGACAACCTTCCTCCAGGCCTTCCTGTCCTCTACCATCCTCTAGAGTAAGGTGACCAGATTTTCAGATTGGAAAAGAGGGACGCCCTTGACCGGGGGGGGGGGGGGGGGCTTGATTAAAAAAAATTTTTTTTGTCAAAAGGTCACCCCAGGACACTGAAACCAGCATAAATACGAATCTGTTGCCAAACAAAATTTTGATCACGTGACCATGAGGATGTTGCAACGGTCGCTAAGTGTGAAAAATGGTCATCAGTCACTTTTTTCAATGCCATTGTAACTTTGGTCACTAAATGTTTTCCCCCTCCTTGAGACTCCTCACTTCTTCCTTCATTCCTCATGCTTATCTACCTTCACCTTATCTGTCTTCTGCTCTTTCCCTCTCTTCCTTCCTTTCTCCTTCCATCCTCTCTTCTTTCCTCACTCACTCCCTTCCTCTTTTTTTCTCTTCCTTCCTCCTTCCATTCTTTCAGCTTCATTTCTTTTGCCTATCTACCTTCTCTGTCTTTCTGCTCTTTCCATTTCTTCGCTTCTGTTCCTTCCTTCTTCCCTCCTTTCCTATTTCTTCCTTCTTCCTTCCTTCTGCCTATCTACCTTCACCTTCTCTGTCTTTCTACTCTTTCCCTGTCTTCCCCTTTCCTCCCTCCCTCCCTTCTTTGCTTTCTAGTTCCATCTTTTCTTCTTTCCTCTCTCCCTCTTTTTCTTTTTTCCTTCCTTCCTCCTTCCTCTTGCCTATCAACTTTTTTTATTTTTTTTTGTTACATAGACGACACATACCCACAACAATAAAAACAAAACAAAAAGAAAAAAACCCATCATCACATATAGCATGTCATTTGGTTACAAGTGTTTTAACATTTATCATTCTTATACATTTATTATTTCATTTAATAGGTTATAATATACAGTTTGGGTTGCTTTGTTTACCATCCCTTCCTCCTGTTATAACACCACCTTATTTTCCCTTTCTTTTCTCCCTTCCTCCCTTCTCTACTTTCTTCCTTCCTGATCTCCTTTCCCTTCCTTCTTCCCTTACCTTTCTCCTACTCCTGCTCTTCCTCTTCCCCTTTCTACCCTCTCTCCCCCTCTTTCTCTCCTTTCCATCCTCCTCTCCTTACCTCTTTCTTCTTTCCATCATCCTTTCATTCTCTCCTCCTTTCTCCCTTTCTCCCAACTCCCTTTCTGGGAGTTGAAGTCCACACACTTTCAAGTCTCCAAGGTGGAGAAAGACTGATCTATCTAATTAATATAATTATTTCTCCCTCTCTTTTTCACTCTCTCTCCAGCGCACACACGCAAATGCATAGGGCAGCCCACCTCACACACAGGTAACTCCGGGCGGCTTACGGGAAGAGGACAGCCGACCACTCAACCACGCGGGGGGGCAGGATTTCACCAAGAAAAGTTAACTTTCCTGCGAAAGGGGCCGGCAGCCTCTCAGCTGTTCCCGGCCGGGGAGACCTCCCCCCACTTCCACTCCTGCGACCCTCCTCCCGCCTCCTCGGAGCTTCAAGCAAGCTAACTGGGAAGGCCGGGGAAGAAGAAAAAGCGGCGGCGGGGGGGCGTGGCGGAAGCCCGGCTGCCGTTTCTCTTGCTGAGGGCGGAAGGGGAGGAGGAGGAGGAGAAAGTTAAAGTGGCAGCCCGATCCCTTCAGCAGCCGAGGCGGGAAACGTGCATTTTGACAGGGCTTCCACAGCGCTGTGCAAGCCCTGCCAAAGTGTCCGTTTCCTGGGCGGGCTGCCGTTTCTCTTGCTGAGGGCGGGAGGAGGAGGAGGAGAAAGTTAAAGTGGTGGCCCGATCCCTTCAGCAGCCGAGGAGGGAAACGTGCGTTTTGACAGGGCTTCCACAGCACTGTGCAAGCCCTGCCAAAGTGTCCGTTTCCTGGGCGGGCTGCCGTTTCTCTTGCTGAGGGCGGGAGGAGGAGGAGGAGAAAGTTAAAGTGGCGGCCCGATCCCTTCAGCAGCCGAGGCGGGAAACGTGCGTTTTGACAGGGCTTGCATAGCGCTGTGCAAGCCCTGCCAAAGTGTCCGTTTCCTGGGCGGGCTGCCGTTTCTCTTGCTGAGGGCAGGAGGAGGACTAGGAGAAAGTTAAAGTGGCAGCCCGATCCCTTCAGCAGCCGAGGCGGGAAACGTGCGTTTTGACAGGGCTTGCACAGCGCTGTGCAAGCCCTGCCAAAGTGTCCGTTTCCTGGGCGGGCTGCCGTTTCTCTTGCTGAGGGCGGGAGGAGGAGGAGGAGAAAGTTAAAGTGGCGGCCCGATCCCTTCAGCAGCCGAGGAGGGAAACGTGCGTTTTGACAGGGCTTGCATAGCGCTGTGCAAGCCCTGCCAAAGTGTCCGTTTCCTGGGCGGGCTGCCGTTTCTCTTGCTGAGGGCGGGAGGAGGACTAGGAGAAAGTTAAAGTGGCAGCCCTATCCCTTCAGCAGCCGAGGCAGGAAACGTGCGTTTTGACAGGGCTTGCACAGCGCTGTGCAAGCCCTGCCAAAGTGTCCGTTTCCTGGGCGGGCTGCCGTTTCTCTTGCTGAGGGCGGGAGGAGGAGGAGGAGAAAGTTAAAGTGGCGGCCCGATCCCTTCAGCAGCCGAGGAGGGAAACGTGCGTTTTGACAGGGCTTCCACAGCGCTGTGCAAGCCCTGCCAAAGTGTCCGTTTCCTGGGCGGGCTGCCGTTTCTCTTGCTGAGGGCGGGAGGAGGAGGAGGAGAAAGTTAAAGTGGCGGCCCGATCCCTTCAGCAGCCGAGGAGGGAAACGTGCGTTTTGACAGGGCTTGCACAGCGCTGTGCAAGCCCTGCCAAAGTGTCCGTTTCCTGGGCGGGCTGCCGTTTCTCTTGCTGAGGGCAGGAGGAGGAGGAGGAGAAAGTTAAAGTGGCGGCCCGATCCCTTCAGCAGCCGAGGCTAATTCTCTGCACGAACGAGAGCGTGGGGGCAGCGGCAGCCACCCGCACAGAACTTCCACGCGCTTCAGGGGCTTCTGCCGGGCAGCGGGAGCCCCGGAAGTGAGAGGAAGTTCTCTGCGGGCGGCTGCCGCTGCCCCCACCCTCTCCTCCTGCCGCGGCGAGCGGAAAATTCTCTGATTAGAATTAGATTAGATTACTCACCAACAAGCGCAGCTGCAACCCCAAAAGACGAAAGGAAAATGGAGACTCGCGCAGGCGTCCTCAGGCTAAGGAGTCCAGCCAATCAGTGAGCTGGTTGGGATGGAAAATTTTCCATCCCAGCCAGCTCACTGATTGGCTGGAGTCCTGGCCAATTAAATCAGTGAGCGGCAGGCTGGGCTGGCTTAAATTTGTAGGTAGCAGATAGAACAGAACGATGAGCCAGCCCAGCAAGCTAGCAGCTGATGGGCGGGAGCTGCGAGCGCCAAAAAAAGGGTGCTTTTTAAAAAAGCGTGCGGGACGCGGGAAAATGCATTAAAAAGCGGGGGTGTCCCGCCAAAAGCGGGACGTCTGGTCACCTTACTCTAGAGTCCATTTAAGCTCATGCTGCTTTGGTGACTCCATCCAGCCACCCATTCTGTCGTCCCTTTCTTCTTTTGCCCTCAATCATTCCCAGCATTAGGCTCTTATCCAGTGAGTCCTTCTTTCTCATTAGGTGGCCAAAGTACTTGAGTTTTATCTTCAGGATGGGCCTTCTAAAGAGCAGTCAGGGTTGATCTCCTCTAGGACTGACCGAGTTGATCGCCTTGCAGTCCAAGGGACTCGCAGGAGTCTTCTCCAGTGCCATAGTTCAAAGGCCTCAATTCTTTAGCACTCAGCCTTTCTTATGGTCCAACTTTCACAGCCATACATTGCAACTAGGAAAACCATAGTCTTGACTATACTCACTTTTGTTGGCAGGGTGATGTTTCCGCTTCTTAGTATGCTGTCTAGATTTGCCATAGAGAAAGTGTAGGCTCATGTATAGTTCATGTGTCTTCATGTGTAGGCTCAAGTATTTTCCAGAAAAGCATTCATCGTTCACAGATCTAATGAAGCATACAGGAGGAGGTGTCAAATATCATGTATAGTTCATACTAAGAAGGGTGGCAAAAACCTACAGTTTTGCCAGTAGTCTTCCAAATGATGTTTCACCACAAGGAAGCTCAGCCCAGCTAAGATTAGAGTTGTAAACCTGCTGTGCTGGTAGACACTCCAGATTGCAAGGTTAATAGCACACCAACTTGGATGTTTGTCAGAATGGGCATTCTCCAGCTTCTCCCAAAAGAAGAGACTCAAATACTGTAGAGTCATGATGCCAATTGGATTCTTCTAAATACACATCCTACAAAGTCATTGCCAGATGTAATTCACAGGGTTCTTCCCTATATATGAACCTTGTCACAGACCTAGCATTAGGTAGTTGTGATGTTTTGGTATTGGCGTGGAGGACTGGATAGGAAATGGATGGGTGCCCCATTATTTGAAGCAAATGGGAGTTGTTTGTGTGCTCCCAATTATGTGAATTGTGGCACTGAAATTAAAATAAATAGCATCTGGTGGCTTAACCCCTGGAGCAGGGGTGGGTTCCTGCCAGTTCTAACCTCTTCTATAGAAGAGGTTCCACAAATCTACAGTGCCATTTAGAACCCGTCCAGCTCCCTCCCCCCATCCATCATCAAGATGAAGAGCGAGAGGAGGAATTCTGGGAGTTGAACTCCACAAGTCTTAAAGCTGTCAAGTTTGAACACCCCTGGGGTTTTTTTTCTAAAGGGTTATGGGTGCAAGGGTCTTGTAACTTGACAGCTTTAAGACTTGCGTGCTTCAAATGCCAGAGTTTTTGAGCCAACATTTTGGTTGCTAAGCAAGAATGTTGTTAAGTGAGTTTCACCACATTTTACAAATTGGCCATGCCCACCCAGTCACATGACTTCCAAGCCACTCCCACTCAGTCACATGGCTGGCAAGCCACTCCTACAAAGCAGGCCACACCTACAGAAGAGGTTCTAAAAAAATTTGAAACCCACTACTGCCATGGAGGGACACCTAGTGCTAATGTTTTCCTCTTAAACTATCACAAAATTTGCAGTTAGGATATTAAGAATGTAATACTATCTATAACTAATTTTTGTACTATAGCTAGCAAATGCATATCAAATATCCGAACATCACAGTTTAAAATTCATCATGGAACCATATCTGCTTAATCTGCATAATTTAAATTGCTCTAAGAATTATTTTTCTGTGTTTAATATGAAATATTTTAATGCATATTTTAAAAAGAAAATAAATGCATGCTATGCACAGTCCTACCTGTTCTTGCAAGTTGACTTCTGCTAGATACAGTTCTTAAGAAACTGGCTTGTTTTGGGTGATGCACTGATGCTAGTATACTTATTATGCTGTGGTGGTTACCACAGGAAACTTTAAGAAAATCCAGGTTTTACTTGATGGGAGAAAATTAGTTTTCATCTGAGACCAACAGAATATAACTTGTGGGCTGGGGAATTACATTTTATAAAGATTTTGCCTATTTGCACTGCTTTATATTGAAATACACATATGTGGCTAAACAGAACAATGATTCCAGGAATGCAAGAAACTATAGATTCAAACCTCATAAAATATGGAGACTTATCTACAGCAGGAGTGTCCAAACTTGGAACTTTTAAGACTTGTGGACTTCAGCTCCCAGAATTCTGGGAGTTGAAGTCCACAGGTCTTAAAGTTCCCAAGTTTGGACACCCTGATCTACAGTATCTAGCCCAGTACCCTGTTTGCTTTTTGTATAGAGGGTCTTTGTTTACCCAATAAACCAAATTTCTATATGTAACAGTGGACAGCAATCATCAGCTGAAATATGCGGGCGGCATGTCATGTCCATATGTAGAGCACTTGGAAAATACGCCAGTGTGACCACTGCCCTGCTTGATCTCATACAGAAAAGTCTATTCTGGTACTAAATTGTGGTTTCGTTATTAACATTTTAGTCCATGTTGCTTTTGAACAAAATGAAACTATGCAAAACAAAAATATGCTCCATCAAATATTTCTAAATCCTAGAATCGATTTCCATTAGTTTAATCATAAAGAAATTGAAGTTGATTATTTTATCCAAGAAAAAAGGGGATGACATTCTGTTGGATAAAATGCAGAGTTTTAGCACCTGTCTTAGTTATGAGATGACGAAGAGGGATGTGCATGAATGTTTTACCATTCATTGTTTGGTCATTTCTCCATCTGTCTGCAGCATCCCTTTAATTAAATCTCAGAGGAAAACATCCTAAGGAAACACCTTCCAGGAACATTTTTCAGACCAGGAGACGGAGCTGTGGTGGGATTCACATTTCCCACCTTCCATCCTTCACCTTCCATCCCTCCTGATTAGCTGGGTCTCGGAAGGCAAAGAATAGATGGGGGTAGGGCCATTCAGAAGTGGCATTTACTGATTCTCCAAACTACTCAAAATTTCCGCTACCGGTTCTCCAGAACTGGTCAGAACCTGCTGAATATCACCTCTGAAGTGGAGTCTGCAGAACAATGCAGGCACATGTGATGAAAATGGAAGGAACTGAAGCTCTTCTCTGCCACCAACAGTGCCTAAAATACTAACAAAAGAGAAGAGTTCCTGAAAATGACAGAAAAAAACCACTGTTTGCAAAATGTAAAAATGCTCAACTAAAAGACAAATTTGGGCACATTGTTTAATAATTCTGCATTTTTTTAAAAAAAAAGTCATGCAAAGGTTATATCATTGTTTTCAATCTATCCAAGTATTATCTGCCAATATTTTCTAACCATTCATCAGTCAGTTCAAAAGTTTGCAATGTCTTTCACTGTTATAATGCCTCCATGACAAAATTAATAATTCAGTTTATGTGATCTTAAAAATAGTAATGAGCTGTGGTGGGGCAGTTGTTAGACTGCAGTATTGCAGGCTAATTCTGCTGCCTGCCAGGAGTTTGATTCTCACTGGCTGAAGGTTGACTCGGCCTTCCATGAGGACCAGATTGTTGGGGGAAATATGCTGACTGTGTAAACTGCTTAGAGACGGCTCTAAAGCACTGTGAAGCTGTATATAAATGTAAATGCTATTGCTAGTCTGGATTACTGCTAATCCATAAAAACTGTGCTGCCAGCACTGATACAAACACTGATCCCGATCAATACCAAATGCAGGCACAATGTCAACTGTGGTGAGGCTATACAAAACTTCAAATTTTAAAAGAGATAGAATTTTTAACATTCCAAATTTTAAACTTGGTTTAGAACTGAGCTAAGCAAATGTTGAAGATGAAGGTCTCTACCATGTGGTTGTGATTGGTTTTATTATCCTAGGAAAGCAACATATCTGAAAGAAGGATTTGAAGAGTATTCAAATCCTCTCCTGCCAATTTGGTTTCCTCCAGATGCTGCCAATATATATCACTATCGTCAGAATGGAAGATATGAACTAGAACTGATCATCTGGAATCTGTTTACTGTTGAGGCTATTTTAAGTTTCTGAGAAGGACATGTTAATTCTCTACCCCATTCACAAACTTCCTTTCCATTACATCTTGTATTAATGAAATCAAAGTTTTCAAAGAACTTTGTCTACCGAAATTGGTGTTCTAGTAAGGCTGTACAACAAATACTGAAATAATTGCCAATGTTTTATTTTATTTTGCAAAATGTATGGAATTATTTGATGTTTGTATACAGAACTCTACTTTGAGATTGCCTTTTCTGTTGCTGGGGACAAATTGCCTCCATTTCCCCTAAAACTGGATCCATGAATATTTCAAGAAACTGAATTCTTTCGTTGAGCTTATTTCCATAGACATGTATTGGGCAACATTACATTTTCAACTCCGAAGTTGAAAGCTTAGGCTTAACTCTTTTTAGTCATTTATTTTCTATTTACCTGAGACTTATCTTGTGAAGAAAAAAGGTATGGAAACATTTTCCTTAAAAAAATTCCCATCAACCATATTAGCACCAAGATCAAAAGCATTATGCACATATTTAAAGAAAATAATTACAACTAATAGTCATAGTAATAAGTAACATACACTTCGATGGCTCCACATTCACCAGTGCTCAGAGATCCTGCAGAACAGCAAGTTTTTACAAATGTTTGTGGATCTTTCCTTTTGGGGGATAGGGAGAGCTTCTACAGAGGATTGTCATACGTCCTGGTAGGTTAGGGCCAGTTATCTTTCAACATGACAACATAAAATTGCTTTAGAATTTTTTTCAAAAGAAAAAAAATTCTGGGAAATTCCCTTGAGCAGTCTGTAGTGTTCTTTTATTTATTTAGCTACAAATTGGTCAAGGGACCATGGATAGAGCTTGTATCATGTCAGAGCTCATATTTATGCCTAACAGGCCTACACAAGAAGCATATAGATAACTTTGTGCAGTTATCTCTATGGCCATTTGCAGTCTTCTTGGTTCCTCACAGGTTGGTTGAATCCCAAAGGAAACTATGAATTGGGCATTTGAATAGTACAGGGGAGTACTATTCCTGAAATTCTGTTGGAGAAGTTTCCATTCTAGAGAAATGCTGCAATTTCAATTCAATTTCTCTGCCTCCAAATTTTGAAAATTTCTAAAGGCCATTTTTGACCAGTTTTAGTCATAAATATTTGAATGTGCTTGTTCCCTCAATACTTTTCTTGAAGATTCTGTGTAAGGATTTTCCTAAATATCAGAGTCTGTGATCGATATTTATCCAATGTTCTGCAGTCTTTTCAGTTTGGGGCATAGCAAAGCATGAATGCATGTTGTCGTGTCTTACTGTTTTTGCAGTAGTATATGATTGGTGGAAAAGGCAGGAGCTTAGCACTTAGAAACCGATAACCTTATTTGTGTATGGTTGTAGGACAAAATGTGAGTAATAAATATTAACTCCACCCCATAATATTGCATATTTCACAGTAGAGTAAGTCATTGGAAAATCAAGGAGGTTTTTATTTTGTCTTCAGTTAAATGGAAAAATAAAGCTTTACATATGATAAGAAATAAGAAGTGATTGGAAAATAAAAGCAACAAACACTCCCAAGCTCATAAACTGGGACATACAAAGCCACTTTTTGGCAACTGATGTGGGGAGAGGAAAATTGGATTGTGAGGCCAACATTTGACTGAAGAACTCACTTGGGGACACTGGTAAAAATAAATTACTCGGCTCTAATTTTCTTAGCAACTTCAATGCTATTCTTTGAAACTGAGTAAGAAGCCCTTGGCCTAATCCCAAGAGCCAATCTATAGTAAATAGTGCACACTTAATGCCTAAGTTCCTTTTTAGCACCCTTCCGACAGTGATTTCAGCCACACAGCTTAGTCATAGCAGACATTTTTGTGGTGAAAGCATTAAACCCACATGCAGCTCTCTTTCTGTGGCCACAGGGGGTCATGCTCCTTTCCCATTAGCTGAATAAATCATAAAGTCTGCGCAGACCACACAAGAAGCCAGGCAAGCTGCAAGCCACAATCGTGCTTACGAGTCTACTATTTCTTTTCAGGGGAAGAAAAGAAAAAGAAAAGAAAGGAGAAGAAAAGAAGGGGGAAAGAAAGAAATACAACAAAATGGACAAACTGCTGGAACATACTTTTATTTTTGTCTTTTCTTTTATATGCTGGAAGTAAGATAGAGGCATGACTACACCTCCCCGCCCCAAATATTACATAATTTCTTTAAAAGGCAGCTTTTTTCTCTGGTCATGTGTAACAAAATGATGCAATTATAAATATCCTTGAAGATTTATCATCATTGCCATCATCGTCATTATCTCATCTGCCTCATGACACAGTCTAAAGCAGAGGTGATTTTGCAGCTGAGCTAATAATTATGCAACTGGGTTCGAGCAAGATAACACAGAGTTTGCCCTTCTTTTTCATAGTGTCTGATTCTCCCTTTCTACCAATGTAGTAACAGTTAACTGAGTGAGGTCTGGAAGTCTAGAGGTTAGTTCAAGTTCCCATCAATCAGGAAATGAGATAAGAAGTAGGAATTTTAAACACGGCCATTAGCATACAACTGTTATCTTAGAGGAAAGATACACTCATTATACTAAGCAGTTTCTTAGGCATTTCTTTTACCCATAGAAAGCAGAGAGCGGAAAAACAAACACAAAACTCAGCTTTAAATTTTCTTCTACAGTGCATTGAACTTCAAGCATGCTTTAAGTAATGATTTGATTGGCAACTATAACATGTTCTGGCTTTCAAAGAACCCATCTAATTAATATAGCAAAACCAAAAATCAAGGGTACAACAGATGAACATTATCTGAGAAAAGAGGATTAAAGTTTTTTTTTTAAAAAGGCTATACTGAAATATGTCCAGTAAATCTTAATCTCCATTCTGATTTTGTTCATTTTGTGGCTTGATGGGAGAAAAGACTGATAGGAGTTGATGGTGTGCACACCTTCACATCCAGCCACCCTGACTCTGTAATATCCTATGTGAAAATGCATCTTGTGTAATTTCAAATGATTTTGATGTTCTAAGCAAAAGCAAATAATCAGAAAAGACTAAGATAAATTGCAGAGTGCTTTTCTAATGGGGGTAAGCACGTACTCAGAAGTAAGAGGATACATTTGATTTGTGCTTCTGTGCTGCAGGTAGAAGGCATGTGTTTAGTCAAAGGCACACTGCTGCAAGCAAGGGCTCACATTCTAAGCAGAATTGTTGTTCTGACTCTCATGAACTTCAAGAGACTTTTCAAATATTGTATGACATTTTAGTTCTCTTAGGCATTTTAAGGGTAACTACTCTTCCAGGATTATATTGTCCTAGAAATGATTTCAGTATCCTTTTTATTGTTTGTTTGAATGGTTTTTAATCAGAAAAATAATGACAATGAACAATGCCTTTCATCTGCACAGCACAGTTTACAGTCACGGCTTATCAAAGGTGGGTCTGTTATGTTGCAAGTCCACCAGACCCTTGAAGAAGACAAAAAGTCATTGGAAGAATATCTGAAGGATAATGAAGAAGATGCACTGAAGCTAATACACCATGAAGGCTTACTGAGTACTGGACAGATCAAACTGGCCTGAAGAAAGACCAAATGAAGAAGAGAAAAAGCCAAGGCAAGGTAAAGTATTATATGGTTATAATAATGCTAACAAGCAAGTAGATAACAACAAGATCAGACAATGACTAAGAGCTGGAAAGTTAAAGAAAGATACAGAAGTGCTAATTATGGCTGCATAAGACCAGGCCTTGATGAGATATATATATATATATATATATATATATAGATAGATAGATAGATAGATAGATAGATAGATAGATAGATAGATAGATAGATAGATCCAGAATTGAGACAGCAACACATAGCAAATGCCACTTCTCCAAAGAAGGTGAAGAAACAGTGGACTACTGAGTTAGCTGCTGCAGGTAGATTGTAGAAATTGACTACAAATAGTGATATGACAAAATAGTATTAGTAGTATATTGGGAAATCTTCAAGAAATACAATTTATATAAGTATAACTAGTTGGATCAGAAATTACACAAAGTAATAGAAAAAAGAAGAAACTAAAGTGCTCTGTGACTTTAGAATTCAAACAGACAAGCATCTGCCACATAACATCCCAGAATTAACAATTTGATAAGAGAAAAAGTCTGGACAGTGGACATTGTAGTCGTCAAAGACAGCAGAATAGAAGAGAAATAACTGGAGAAAAATCACAAAACATAAAGAACTGCAAATAGAAGTACAAGAACTGTGGCAAATGAAAGCAAAGGTAGCACTAATAGTAATAAGTATCTTGGGTGCAACCCAAAACATCTGGAGCACTATTTGAATATCATCGGCATTGACAAAATCACCATCAGTCAATTTCACCTGGAACACTTTCCATCATTTACCTGGAACACTTTCCATCTTTAACAAAGTCAGACAACAAGATCTACAATGTCAGGTCTCTTGGAAGGAATTGATACATGGACAAAAATGTCAAATCCAGGCTAAACATATGGCCGACTATGCAACTATCCAGGACTTCTGAATGGAAATAAAAGCAACGGTTATAATCTCTTTCCATATATTCTATGAAAAAGGTCAGCTTTTAGAAGATCAACAACAATAAGAATGTTATTCCAACTTCAGTGAAGTCATTCTTCCATATTATTGGGACTATACTGCAAATGAAAAATTATTGATATGCAAACTATTAAACATATTGTGCAAGATTGCCCATGACATTTATTATTTGGTTCCCTAGAAATCTGAATGAAGCAACCTTAGAGGTGATCACCTGGGTAACTGAACTGGACATCCAGTTATGAGGCCACTACCATACTGCCATAGAATGTTATATATAATTACGCAGACTGTGTAAAAATGTATCGTTATCGTTCTTCGGTCATGTTTTCATCATATGCTAACTAATAAGTAAATTCCCATCCATTTATGTCATGGGTCTGGAAGCTAATGAAATATTGATGGGAAGTATGCCTGGACAAGTCAAACTGGCAGATTCTATGTGGCAAAAGCAGTCATATAAGTAGCAATAGCACTTAGACTTGTATAGCACTCTCTGAGCAGTTTACAAATGTCAGCATATTTCCCCCCAAAATCTAAGTCCTCACTGACTTTGGAAGAATAGAAATCGACCTGACCCAATACTACACAATAATAATACAATAATACAATAGCAGAGTTGGAAGGGACCTTGGAGGTCTTCTAGTCTAACCCCCTACCTAGGCAGGAAACCCTATACTGTTCCAGACAAATGGCTATCCAACATCTTCTTAAAGACTTCCAGTGTTGGGACATTCACAACTTCTGGAGGCAAGCTGTTCCACTGATTAATTGTTCTAACTGTCAGGAAATTTCTCCTCAGTTCTAAGTTGCTTCTCTCCTTAATTAGTTTCCACCCATTGCTTCTTGTTCTACCCTCAGGTGCCTTGGAAAATAGTTTGGCTCCCTCTTCTTTGTGGCAACCCCTGAGATATTGGAACACTGCTATCAAGTATCTCCTAGTCCTTCTTTCTATTAAATCAGACATACCCAGTTCCTGCAACCGTTCCTCATATGTTTTAGTCTCCAGTCCCCTAATCATCTTTGTTGCTCTTCTCTGCACTCTTTCTAGAGTCTCCACATCTTTTCTACATCATGGTGACCAAAACTGAATGCAGTATTCCAAGTGTGGCCTTACCAAGGCATTATAAAGTGGTATTAACACTTCATGTGATCTTGATTCTATCCCTCTGTTTATGCAGCCTAGAACTGTGTTGGCTTTTTTGGCAGCTGCCGCACACTGGTGGCTCATATTTAAATAGTTGTCCACTAGAGCCAGTCCAGATCTTTGTTTTTGCTTTGAAGAAGCTTCTTGGTTGAGACGCAAAACATCTTCAAGGAAAAACAAAGGAAGTCCAGTTTCCTTTCGGAAAAGCACCTGTGGGACAAGTGAAGAACCACATAGACAGAACAAAGCTCCAGAAGTTGACCATAAAGAGTTACATTGCAGTCACATGGTAGACCATTCAGGTGTACAGAGCACTCTGGTTATATTATTCCTAACAGGCTATTATATTTAAATCACAATGATTTATTTTAATTTTTAACATACAAATTGGGATTTGTAAATGTTATCAACTTTTGAGTTCTTTTCCATGTATTTGTTTATTGGATATACATTTCATCTGTGTCTTCTCAAAACTTTAGGTAGTCCTCAACTTACAACAGTTCATCTACTGACCATTCAATGCTGCAACAGCACTGAAAAAAGCTACACGATCATTTGTCACACTCACAACCTTTGTAGCATCCCCATGAACATGTGATCAAAATTCAGATGATTGGTTACTGGTTCATACTTATGACTGTTGCTGTGTCCCAAGGTCATGCAACCTTTTGACAAGCAAAATCAATGGGGAAGGCAAACTCGCTTAACAACTGAGTTACTAACATATCAACTGCAGAGATTCACTTAAAACTGTGGCAAGAAAGGTCATAAAATGTGGCAAAGCTGACTTTACAAATAAAACAAATAAAACCGAAATTTTGGGCTCAATTGTGATTGTAAATCAAGGACTACCTATATTATAAAAGTTTCGTCTTCTGCTTCTGCTTGTTAACCATTCAATGGTTAGAGATAATAAAATGGTTATACAGATAATATCAACACTTTTAAAATATTTATCATACATACCATTGTTTTCCTTTATCCTGACTTAATAATTTGTTCAGTGTTTTTAAAAGGCCTTATTTTCAATAGTTTTATGTATTTTAATCTGGTAAATATATATTAAATATATTTAATAAGGTAAAAATACTTAAGCATGCAGAAATGTTATGGTGTATTATTTATAAAGAACATATCAGGATTCTACACGTTGCAGTATTAACATGGAAAATTTAATGGAAATTTCATATGATCCTTTCCAGAATAGTTTGTTTATTGCTTGTTGACCTTTTCCAAAAGAATTATTGTAATTTTTTTTCGTGTAATGTTTTCCATGTGTTTTCCTCTGTATAGGAAAGACATCATATGATATTGATGTTCTAAAGCATGTCTATTGCTGAATTTTTTCCATATTTTTTTTTGAACTACGCTTTCTTTTCCTGGTTCATCTACTTTTCTGCATTGTGTGAAGAAAATGTATAGTTTAGCAGCCTCTATGCTCAAAAAGGTGGTTTGCAGATTCTAAAATTATGGAAGTTGCTACTTCCAAGTTTGTTAGCTCTTATTTACATAATGCATGATTACATGATATAGCATTACGCTGTATATCCTTAAATTATGTTTATGCCCACTGCAAGACAGCTGTGAAGGGTCATGGAAACAAAAAAAGTGTATTGTTATGAACAGATTCTGAATCAGATTAAATTGCATCCAAAACTTTCCACTTCTTGGAATCATGATTATCCACAATAAGTTCTTCATTGCAAGTCAAATGGTAGCATTTATGTTTTGTTTTTCCTCAGAATTGTATTACATATGTTTATTAATTAGGAGTTAGGTTTGATTTAACAGAGCATTAACTTTTTAAACTGACTGTCATCTGCCCAAGATTAGAATAAATTGCATCTGCCATAGATTCATTATCTGTAGCACCTTCTCAGGTTAATCACACCTCAGTTTTAATGTCATTCAAATAAACTCTAGATAGAATCATTTGTTACCACACAAATCTAGGGAATATTAAACTAATAGAAAGTGGATGAATTATGACTTCTTTAGGACCGTTTTGCTAAGAGTGGTTCACTTTGGGGAACTTTTCGTATATTTGTAGAACTAGTAGTTGTGGTTACAAGTATAAGTTTACATGTCTGTCCAAATCAGCAGCATGTACTCAAGATGGATTTCATCTGCCAGAGAGGTCAATCTAAACTGCTTGCACAAACCTGCCTTTATACTCCTGTTTATTATGTTCGCATGTAGTAGATGTCTTGTGCACTAAAACAGTGCAGCCATATGTCAACATTTCTCTGGTGGTTCTGAATGTTCTAAACAACAGTGAGGGTGCAGTGAACCTCCCATGTAAACTTTATACAACAGATTCGGCAGAACTGTAATTATTTACAAAACGATGGCATGAGAAATCTCTGGATTTATATCTTACATTGAAGTAACAAGGATTGTGTGTCCACGTAATACTTGACATTGTAGTGGTTTCAGCTTTATTCTATTATTATGTTAATACAAGTCCTATATAGTCCCCATTAAATTGGGAAGCACTAAATTCTTGGCAAAGATTTCTTTGTAAGGCTGAGTAATGCTGGCATGATAAATGAAAGCAGCGATAACTAAAAATTATCTTTGGTCTCAAGAATGAAAATTCATATTGACAAACCTTTGAGGTTTTATCAATAGTACTTTTTTACTTATATGCAAACCAGTGGTGGATTCCGGATCCCTTCGCAACTAGTATGCTGTGACGGGGCCGCGTGTCCAACTCAGGCATGCTTACTGTGCACACCCACCCACTACCCTGCAACACTCCAGCTGCTTTGCGGAGATCACAGAGGTGCTGTATGTTGTGCGTGCGTGCGCAAATGGCCCCGTTGGCTTAAAAGCAGGGTGGGTGGGAACAACAAAACACCATTCTGGTATGCTGGCTGCTGCTCCCACCTGCCACCGGCACCAGGGCATACCGTCCAGAACCCACCACTGATGCAAACTATCAAAGCCTCAGTGTTGTTACATATTTAATCAATTATTTGTAATATATTTCAGGGACAGTAATGTAATGATGGTACAGCTGAAAGTTTTTAGAAAAGCTTTTGAGTAAGTAGACACCTGTTGATAATTCAAAAGAAGAGATTCTAGGATTTCAGAGTTTTCCTCAAATGAGAACAGGGTTCACATACCGAGCTTAGCCGTTATAGGCTTTAAGGTGGTTTTGTCTTTAGCACACTATGTGAAGTTAATTGTTGTGCTTTTAAATCATAGCTTGAAGCATAGCATTATGTATGTAGGAGATAACCAGGCTGAACCCAAGGGAGGGATTAAACGTATCATAAGTCACGAGTCTCTGTGCACCTGCAAGAGATCTAAGTCCAGCCGACCTTTAATACCTTCTTACTTTCCACTCATTTCCCTTGACTGTTAGTAGGTCAGATTTTTGTAGAGAGCTTAAGCTTAAGGTGACCAGATTTTCAGATTGGTAAAGAGGGACACCTTTGACCGGGGGAGGGGGGAGGCTTGATTAAAAAATTTATATGGAGCAACAAAAATTTTCATACAACACAAAAATAGTATTGTAATGTTTTTTTATTTCAACATAACTACAATTTACAAATATAAATTGTAACTGTTGCCAAACATCAAAATTTTGATCACGTGACGATGAGGATGCTGCAACGATCGCTAAGTGTGAAAATGGTCGCTAAGTGTGAAAAATGGTCATCAGTCACTTTTTTCAATGCCATTGCAACTTTGGTCACTAAATGAACTGTTTGAAAGCTAAGGCTAGCTTGCATTATAATGACTTATGGTTAAGGTGACCAGATGTCCCGATTTTGGTGGGACAGTCATGATTTTTAATAATTTGTCCCGTGTCCCGTGGCGTATTCAAAAAGTCCCGATTTTCCAAAAGAAAGAAAATCAATTTTAAAAAGGATGCCGTTAAAAAAAAGTTTTACATTTTCAAGAGAGAGAAGCTAAACTCCTAAACACACAAGGAATTTGTCTTTGGTGAATATGCTCTCAGTGTACATAAAGAAAAATAAAATAGAATACATTCATCAAGAATCATAAGCTACAACACTTAGTGATGGTCACTAAAGCCTGGAGGATTGTTCCCTCTGTGCTACTTTAAAACAGTATATGTTAGAATAGAATAACAGAGTTGGAAGGCACCTTGGAGATCTTCTAGTCCAACCCCCTGCTTAGGAAGGAAACCCTACATCAATTCAGACAAATGGTTATCCAACATCTTTTTAAAAACTTCCAGTGTTGGAACATTCACAACTTCTCTCCTTGATTAGTTTCCACCCATTGCTTCTTGTTCTACCCTCATGTACCTTGAAGAATAGTTTGACTCCCTCTTCTTTGTGGCAACCCCTGAAATATTGAAACACTGCTATCATGTCTCTCCTAGTCCTTCTTTTCATTAGTGGTTCAGGCACCAGACAAGAAATCAGGAGTTTCTAGTCCCATTTTGGGCATGAAAACCTGCTTGGATGAAATGAGGCCAGTCACTCTTTTTTCCCCTTCTTTCCTTCCTTCCTCCTTTCCTTCCTTCCTTTCTTCCTTCCTCCTTTCCTTCCTTCTTTTCCTTCCTTGTTTCCTTCCCTGTTTCTTTCCTTTCCTTCCTTCTTTCCTTCCTTCCCTAACTTTCTTCCCCCCCTCCCTTTCTCTGTTGTGGGGAATTGGAAGGAGCATTAGATCTGCTCACCGCCTTAAAAGGGGGATTTTTTTAAAATGGCTTTTTTAAAAGTGATTTCAGCCGGGATGCCTTTAGTACTCGCCCCATCCGTCCTCCCATCCTCCTTCCAAAAAGGTGATTTAAAAAGCCAGTGATCTGCGCCCGCTTCTCCAGCGTTCTTGATTCAGGGGCAGAGGTGCCTGGGCGTGCCCTGCTCCCCCCTCAAGGCTTCGCATTAAAGCCAAAAAGGACCTCCACAGAGATGGCTCTGGGTCTGGGAAGGCAGGGACGGGACGCTGGAGAGCAGCTTTTGCCTACAGCCTTGGGGGGAGGGGGGTGTTTGCAACCCTGCCCTGCTTGGCGCCCCTCGTTGCTTGAAATTGGTTACTCCGTTTGGGGGGGATGCAGGATGTCCAAATAAGAGGCGGGCTCAGCCTCCGCTGGGATGGAGCAAGCAGAAGGAAAGGCAAGAGCGGGGTGGATGGGATTTTGCTGATGGTTGCAAAGCAGCCTTCCCCCAATTGCCTTCCCACACGCCTCCCAACCCTTTCAAAAGCCACCCCCATCCCCAGCCTCTCCCAACCGGATCCCTGCCTGCCTCCCCTCGGCTCACCCAGACCAGGTTGACAGCGGCTTGCACGGCATGGCTGCAGGGAGAGTGGCATCCAAGAGAAGTGGGGGAAAAAAAACTTCTGACGGCTGAGCCGCTTGGCCCGGGACTGAGCCTCCTCCTTACCATCGCTCTCCCTGCAGAAAAACGGTATGTGTCGGCGCGTGCACGTGCAAGAGGGGAGGGAGGGAAACTGCTGCCCTCTAAAGGCCACATCGGGAACGACACTTCAGAGAAATAAAAACTTTTTTTTTAATGGCATCCTTTTTAAAATTGATTTTCTTTCTTTTGGAAAATCGGGACTTTTTGAATATGCCACGGGACACAGGACAAATTATTAAAAATCATGACTGTCCCGCCAAAATCGGGACGTCTGGTCACCTTACTTAAGCTTGCAATAAATCTTTATATTCATTTGAACTGCCTGCATTTCCTGATTTCCCTGTCACTTGGCAATGTATGAATCAGGGTAACTCTGACTCAGCCTATGTGGGTTTAATCAAACTATGACTTAGATGATGTGTGAACTCTGTACCATACATATGATCTATCTACAAATCTATTTGTAAGATGAAAAATGTACTAATCACTCTTCAAAATTTTCAGATAGCTTTACCAGTAACACTCTCACATCACCAATGGAATTTAGATTTCCTATTCACATTACTGAAAACAAAATTTATATATATATGTGTATGTGTGTGTGTGTGTGTGTGTGTGTGTGTGTATTTGTGCTGATGAATAAATAAAGGGAGACTAGTATAGACCTATTTCAAGCTATTTAGCTCTCATCAGCTAGCCATACCCTTACTGGGAATCTAGGTCTATACTAGTCTCCCTTTATTTATTTATCAGCACAAATACACAAATGTAACAAAGGCAACAGTAAAAATATTGGGTTTCTGTCTGGATGGTCTCTTGTGACGAGCTGAAGGACAGAGAATGGAAGTAGTAATCTTCCTCCCATATTTGGGCATACCGGGGGTTGTAACTATATATATATATGCATATTCTGTATTGATTTGAATAATATCTCACATCCAAAGGCAATTAGTTATGCAATGAAACCCTTGCTACTAAAAGATAAAAATCATATAGAATAGTACTTAAAACTATGCACATAAACAGCCATGATAATACAGTATAAGTTGTTGGAGGATAGGATCTTTTTAACCTGAACACTTCGCTTTGGATCATTATATTTTCATTCAGCTTAATCCTACATTGTGTAGGAATAGCATATGATAAATTGTATTAACATTTGGGTCCACCAAGTCACCTGTGTTTTTTGCCATGCATTATTTTCATATGCTAAAAAGTTGTAGCTTAATGCTTTAAACAATTGCATGCTTCAGCCTTTTGTAGAATTCTTCTATCTGTTGTTAGTTTGTAAATCATAGCAAACTGTTGGTCTATGGCAAGGGTATCAAACTTGATTTCATTCAGGGCCGCATCAAGGTTGTTTTTGACCTCAGGGTGAGCATGACTGGGCTGAGTGTGGCCAGCTTGACATCACTTATGTTGGGGCGCCTATGGTGGCCCAAGCACTCTGCCAGAGAAAATGGGCTCCTGAGCTCTGTTTTCCTGCAACCCTCTGCCACCAAAAATGGAGCTTGGGAGAGCCACATGCAGGCCGGTTCTTCACTGTTTCCAGGGTGACCACATGGGCCACATCTAAGCACCCTGCGGTCCAAATCCAGCTTCTGGGTCTTGAGTGTAACACCCCTAGCCTATGGTGACTGAATTGCATTTCACATTGGTTATTGGGCTACACAAATCAAGGTGGCTATTAGATGGTGGCAAATTAATACTTAAAAATTTGATAAATCAGCTGATCCAATTGATCAGCTGATTTCTTTGCAGCTGTGATCCAAGAGCTCAACTGCTTGATAAATATAGTGCTATCTACTTATATTATAATTTCAATTTTGTTGCATGAACTAATACATGAACTCATGTATTACCTGTATAACCTGTATGGTAATACTGTTTGGGTTCAAAGGGCTTATGATTTCATCAAATAAGATTTAAACTGATAAGATTAAAACATAAGAACTGATAAGATTGAAACATAAGAACATAATTTGAAGGATTAAGCCATCTTAATCCATTTTATTCTTCATAGTAGCTAATCAGATGCCTCTGCCTGTGCTCATAAGGAGGAATTGGAGACACATCTCTTTTCTACCACTGAATCCCTGCAATAGATATTTGAAGGCCTAGCACATTCAATCAATGATAATTTTGAAACATTGATGCAAAGTATGATAAGGATACCCAGCTATATTGATTCTTACCTTCTAATTCCAAAGAAGCAATCAGCACCCTTCAACATTGCTTAACTTCAATGAGCTGCTTGAAAGAGGTAAAACAGAAATGCAATCCAGCCAGGACAGAGATACTGTTGATAGATTCCTGGAATTGAGATGAGATCCCATTCCTTGACATCTGATAGTAATCTCTCAAAAGGAACATGTTTGCAGTTTGGGAAGGCTCCCTGATCATCATCAGTCACTGGATATACAAATGGTAACTGTGAGAAGGGCTGTATTGTATGCTTATGGCTGGTATGTTATTGGTTACAACCAATTTGACTACTTCAATGCTACCATGAAATTGCAATTGATGCAAAATGTGGTGTCTCTGGTATTCAGTGGTATAAGGAATGTATGTCTTATCATCCCTCTACTGAAAGGCCTACACTGGCTTCTAGTGCCTTCTAGCTTTTCAAGGTGTTGGTATTCACCTTTAAAGTCCTTAATTTTAGTTCTGATGAGGCAAAATTTCCCCGCAAACATTCATTAAGATATTCTATATTACTTAGTAAATGCATCTCAATTAATTCCAATGTGATTCTCTAAAGCAGTGTTTTTCAACCACTGTGCCGTGTTGCACAAAAAAGGTTGAAAAACACTGCTCTAAAGGACTATCATTACATACCTATACAACGTGTCTTTATAAGTAAGATAAATGTAATATGACAGGCACTGGTAAAATAGGAGCATTTACATGCTTTTCAGAAAGTGAGCAAATTTAATAAACATTTGCAAGCTCTTCTATTAGATACTAGCATGAGAAAAAGAACATTCCTATATTAAACACTATTCATTGTAGGTGGCCCATTAATGTCCATTTCATGAGTTGGAATAAATCCTTTAAATATATACATAAGCATATAATCTCTTATCTACTGAGGCATTACCAATTTTTTAACAAATCCTTGTAACTTCAAACACTGATTTAATGCTGCTACAACATGTAAAGAACTTAGTTTTTAAGAAGATAATCTGTTCTAGAATGCTTCAGAATAACTACTTTGAAACGAAATTGTACTTTTATCCCATTAAGAATTTTTTTAAACAAATCAGATTATTAAAATAACTAGAAATGATCACCTAAGGATCACTGAAAAATAAATTGAAGGCAGAAAAATATAAGTGGAATCCAAATGGAAAAACAATGCTTTTTCCTGAGATGGTTCAAGATATAATATTTATTTGAGAACTTTATTTTTGTTGGAAATTCTATCTTCTTGAAAACTTCAAGTTTTACATTTTGATTACCTTAGTGCAAACAGAAATGAATATTTGTGACATTTTATCTGGCTTTTCCTAATCTTCCAGTTTTGATTTATTTCACGTTTTTCAACTTTTGCCCATTTTTGTATTAATTTGTATAATTTAACATACAACAAATTCTTATTTCCACATCTTTCTTCTAATATGCCAGATTCATTCATTTTTTTAAAGTTATTTTTCTTAATATAATCAATTAATCTATATGTTAGGTATATATGTTTTGTGTACATTCTGCAATCATATCCACAATTTGAATTGAAAAATGAATTGCATATTTTGAATCTTTTTTATTTCTTGCCCTTTGCTGTTTTGTTCTATTTTTCTTTTTAATTTATCTTTTATACTATTGGGGGGGGGAATCTTCAGATTAAAAAAAGGAAAACTGAATTGCAAACATTCTATACACCATCAATAATATTACATCAGGTACTTTTGCATTAAAATGCAAACCAGATTGTCCTTTTTTAAAAACAATATATAAAACTACAATGTAGCATTATATTGTCAGTCCATAGCTGAGTATTCAGCCCTAAAGGGTTAGCAGTGATTATGTTCTTGATAGGTTTGAAATATGGGTCTAAAATTACAGAAAACATCATACCTGAATTCTTTGAGTTATTAGTGAAGAATAGGTTACAGAATATGAATCACTAATTCTGTACCTGTGTGCAACATCTAATCTAAAAAATGTGAAACTGGTAACCTAGGAATTCTAAAGCTGGAGATACCAGAAAGTCAGTCACGTGCCTAAATACAGACGAGTTTTACTGCCTTTTTGTCTTGTGTCTCTACCTTGCCTGAGAAGTATCAGGACAACCTAAGACTAGATTTTTGTTCCTCAAAGTTCACAGATAGTGGATCAATAATACACCTCAATTTTGCTCCTGTGTCCGATACAACCTTTCCCTCTATCATCTTTATGAAGGCTTTTGGCTTCTAACCATAAAACTCAATGTCTTGGAATACTGTCATTTAAAAAAAAACAGTGGGAGAAAAGGGGAGGGGGAGGAATATTCCTGCCTTATGCAGATTTGCATTTCTCTCTCTCTCTTTCTAGAGATGCCTTTTAAATGTTATTCCTCGCAATTCCTCTTTCTCTGTAGAATAAACACCTTATCTGTTTTCAGAAAGTGTTGGCCTCATTTTAACTAAGAGCCTTACTGCTAAACGCAAGTGATGCAAGAGAGAACATCCTTGTAACTTTATACAATAAGCAAAGCTCTCAAGTATTTACAGACCACCCTGTATATTCACGTCAATGAACTCAATGAGGATGCAGATTTTAGGGCTTTGATGTTTTAACTCCCCCCCAAACAAACAAAAGATATCTAATGGTCTTCTTCCCTTACATGGTAGTGAGCAAGGTACATTTTTGATCTTCTCATGAGTAAACAGAGAGGCACTGAGTGTCTCTTGCTAGGATTCCATGAGGCTCTTCGTTTATTGAAGGAAGCTGAATTCTGCTTGGCTCTGTCTGTTGCCTCCCAGTGTTATTTCTTCTTTTTGGCATCTTATGGCTGTAATTCTTTTGAGTAGCCTATGGCCATAATAGCCCAGAGACCCAATTTGGTTCTCACAATATACCAAGCCAAAGGGAAATCAATCACATTATGGCTTAACCTTTTGTAAGAAAAATCACCTTTGTTTGTAAACCACAAACTGTTTATTATGTTGTGAGAACCCCAGCCAATTCATGATTTAGAGAGTTATAAAAATGCACTCACTGATTTCATGAGCATAAGCATACTTACTTCTGTTTGCACTAGAATTGCCAAGTTCAGAGATACCGTCCAGCTGAGATTTTCATTAGCTAGGTAAGACTTTGCTAGCTGTGGAAGTGTCCAGGTCTTCTTGGCACAAAATATTCTGATAAATTACACCTACATCCTTTTGTATACTTAGGAACATATGTGGGGTTTTGTTATCAGGGAAAATAATAATGGTTTTTAAAGAAAAATCTGGAAGACATTGGTTTCGCTCATGAAACAATGCCAAGCAAAATTCTATAGTGAGGTTAATGTCTGTGTTATCACTTAAGCACAAAAGGCGCAATACTGGAGGCATATAAAATTTTGGGGCTGAGGAAATCAAAATATGAAAAGTAACAGTTATATTCTAAAATTAAATGTATTGGAGATATGATCACTATTATATTATGGATATATCTATCACAACCTATTGAAGAATATAGCTCTAGGAATTAACTGTATGTATCTGGATTATAATTGCAAGGACAACCTACAAAGAAATATGTACACGGGACCTAAAAAGATCTTAATATGGTCTGGTAGTCCAGGAAGAAATGTAGACTATCAAATTATTCCTAATTTGAAAGTGAATCTTTTCAGATTCAGACCTCAGTCCTAGCGCTGAGTGAGGGGTCTGAATATTTATGCCAATGTGATATTTCAGTTTTTTTCTTTTTAATAAATTTACAGACATTTTTAAAATTCTGTTTTCATTTTGTCATTACTGAGTATAAATTAATTGGGGGGGATGAATTTCAACAAATGTAGAATCAGGCTGCAGCATAACAAACTTAACAAAAGTGAAGGGGGTCTGAATATTTTTTGAATGCAGTGTATAAACAATCCACAATAGCATTACACACAACGATGCCATTATTTTAATTCCATTTATACTATAATTTACCTAACTGTACATAAACAAGCTTTTTCTAACTTAAACATTTCCCTGATATTTTGTGTCAGTCACTGCAATGTTGGCAGGTAATTGGAAATGGATAATTGGATTCACTTGATCACAGAAATCTGGAAAGTAAGTGAAGAGATTACTAAAATGCTATCCTTGCCAGAGTCTGCAGCTTCACAAATATGTTGAGACTCTATTCCATTCCAGCTAGTTCTAAACCAAATTGATCTGCCTGCTCACCAGGTTAGGATGGCTCTTGCCTTACCGGGGAGTCACACCATATTTTATTAGTAGTAAAGTTATAAATAGCTTTTTAAAACCTAGAGATTTTTTATAGCAGTACAGAAGAAGTAAAAATAAACAATTAAATCTTCTAACCTGCACTGGCCAGTATGTATTAGGAGCTAGAACAGCTTTGAAGGTCTTGGAAAAGATATTCAGATACCATAATGTGTCCATAACTATAAAGATGCTATTCCCAGTGATACTCTGTGGAAGTGAAAGTTGGACCATTGTTTATTTAGCACATGATGAGAACAGGACAAAAGAAAAGTAAACATATACACACAATCCACACAATTATATACAAAACTTCTATGGGGGTATGGCAGTGGCCTCATAACTTCAAAAAAGTTGGACTTCAAAAGCAGAATAGAAGGAAAATGGATAGTTTTGTAGTCTGGTGTTGGCAAAGACTTCTGAGAGTACCAAGAAATAGGCAGCCAAGAAAATAAACAAATGGATCAGCAAACAAATTAACCAAACTTCAAATTAGAGTCAAATTATCCTTCAGTCACATTATGTAAAGACCTTAAGTAGCACTCTGGACAAGGCTCTAATTCTGGGAAATAGAGATAGAGAATGGCAGAAGCAAGGTGGATGGACTCAGTTATAGTGGCAATGAGTATACTATTGGAAGACTTGAATGATGAGGTTAGCAACAGATTGTCATGGAAACAATCTGTCTATGGTCGATTAGAATCAAAACCAACTTGATGACGCATAGTCATCCAAGCATAATACTTTACATGACTCAGCTTTGTACTTAGTTTTTTTAAAAAAATAAGCACCAGGAATTGGATAAATGCTACATATTCTGGTCCATACATAAAAAAAATCTTTAATTGTAAATATGCCTGGATCTATTCATATTTATTTCTGAATGGATACAAAAAAATCTTTATTATAGTTTTCTATATGGAGTATACTGTATCAATTTCTCCCTCCATAAAAATGTATAGAATTAAACAATTATATTAAAACCATTGATCACCATGGGGCAAACTTCTTTTTAATCTACCTAATATTAACAATATTGTACTGTGTACTTTTAGAATATGGTTGTGTTGCATATCTATGATTATGAACAAAAAATCAAAATTAGCTTATATTGGATGTTAGGGCTATAGTGTGAATGAAATAATAGTTCGATGAATTTTAACAGGTTGAATTGTGAATTAGTTCATGTTCTAATTTTTCAAATTCCAAGTGCAAATTCACACTTATTGAAAAAGAAAAGCATGATTGAGGAGGGGCAACTTATAACTATAAATTACATTCCATATCTAAAACGTATTTCTCAGTCTCCTTGACTGATCATGAACTAAGTCACAATAAAATTATTGGCCAGTGGTAAGCACACACTGACTAGGAATTAATTGAAACATTTACAGGGTACCCGATTGGGAAAGACTAACTATAAGTAACAAATACTTTCAATTTCATTTGAAAGGTTCCCTCCTCATTCTTTTATATTATAATAATGCTGAAGAACTTTAATCATGCTATTTACTTTTGATTAAATGGTCAGTTGGGCTTAATGGCCAAAGGCTATGTTCCAGGCCAACTACTTGTCCTAGTTGGTAATTAATTCCCCAGAAATATCCCATGTTTCAAACATGTTTGCTTAATTTCAGGGCTAGGAAATCACTGTGGTTGACAGCATGCTATTTGTTACACACAAGAGGCAAGCATTTAGTGAATGTAATTAGCTGTTTACAGAACTGTTACAGCAAAGTTTTAAGATTTTTGTATAAAGGTTTGAGTACCACTGTTGCTGTTAAGGTTAATTTTTTTAAAAAAATAATGGTTGGATTGAGAGATTTATATGGGAATGAAAGAGAGAGAGTGAAAAAGGAAGGATCACACTTCATCTCTGATCAACTCTCAATTATTATTAGAATGTGGTTTTATAAAATATATTTAATTAATATATATTTATCCCTGATCATAACTTTTCTAATAGTAAACTCATAACTTTTCTAATAATTTACTACCAGTAATTTGAAAAAAAAAGTGAAATATCCTGAGTACAAAATAGAAATACAAATACCTTTTTCATGAGGAGAAAAAAAAATTACAAGCCATATTTCAGCAGAGTTTAATATTTAGTTGCTTCATTATATGTATATATCCCTTATAAGACGCTTGGGCTAAGGAATTCTCCAAAAGTCACAGGTACAAAGATTATGCTGTGTAAATCATTGTCACCTACATACCATGCATAGCTTGGAATACAATTTATAATTTTATTGTTGTAAGTCACCTAGAGTTACTGAGAGTGAGCTGGATGGCTGTATACATTTTCTTAAACAAACAAATAATACTTTTTAAAGTTGAATCAAAAACATGGCTTAAAAATTACATTGAAACCATGACAATCAATAGCTCCTATTGTACATAATCAGTTTTACATCTGGTATATAATCTCTAGATAACCAGCAAAATACAGAAGAAAAAATTTGACTGGTCCCCATTTATGATGTATTTTGGAATCTCTGGTATTTTCTCATAAAATCTTCTACTAAATTTTTAAAGGAATTTACAATGTTTAGAGAATTCCTTCCCTAGGATGCTTGTTATGCAAAAGGAAGAAGAAGAAAAGCCCTGTATCCCTTAATCCTCAGCAATACTGAAAATGATTTTCTATTTTCAGAATAATGTAATCAGAATTACTAGGCAAAGATTTCTCACAACTTGTGTTTACAGTATTTACTAATTTATATATTCAAACTTTTTTTAACTAACTACTAATCTTACTTCAGTAACTTTTCTCCTCTTTTTCAGTACTGATTTTGATCTATTTCTCTCTCCTTTGTGCCTGTAAGCTAAAAAAAAAATGGTTCCAAAACATAAAGGATGTGTATATAGATTCCTACAATTGCTATTCTAAGAAGTGCCTTTTAAGGTATGACTGAAAAATGACTTCAGCTGAGTCAGTACAATCCATATTTCCTCTGATTACTTCATAGAAATTAGTTCTCACGATACAGAGCACAATAAAAAAAAATTCCAACACAGATAACTCATCTTCACTTACTAGTTATTTGTCATGTTAGTTTTAATTTTTTTATATATGCAAAGAAAACACATATGACAATTCTGGGCATTGAACAGCTGCTTGTTGGACATTTCATTATAAAACAGGCTTTCATTAAGTTAGTAAGCAAACTAATAAAAAAATAACATGTCTTATTGAAATCCTAAAATAACCTCTCAGTATGTGTCTTGTTGTGATAAGCCTTACACCATGAAATGTTCAATTATATTTCTACTTCATTTTCAGGGTGCTTGAGTGTTTCTGTCATGAGGTTTTTGTGGTGGTTTATTTTTTAAAAAAATCCTGGAAGTGGTACAAAATATTATTGTTAGTGTTGCTTTCCATCTGCTGTAGCTTCTCTGGCAACTCAAATTTCCTACTACAAAAAAAGACCCATAAGATGAATTCCATCATGAAATTTAGTCAAAACAAAGACTACAGAGCACTAAAAAAAATAATTGCATAGCATAATTCAGGACATTTGCTCACATCTGTTGATCACCTCATAACTAAATAAATTAAGAAAGCATATGTATTAGGAAAATTATTCAAATTTTTCTTCCCCTTTGAAATAAAATCTAAAGTAAATCTCTTTTATTCATTTAAATAAAATCTGGTAGAAAAAATGGATTTCCTCCCCTTGTCATTCTACCAGTTTCACATAATCTACTGTAATCAGAGAAAAGGGGAGAGGTCTAACTTACATAAATGATTAGAAAGCAATGAAAAATGTTGCCTTGCTTGGAATGAACCAAGGTGCTATTATCAGGCAAATTATCGGCTAAGGTAAATAATCAACTAAGACCTGTGTACATCATCAAATAAGGGATGCAGTGGCTCAGCAGACGCTGAGCTTGTTGATCAGAAAGGTCAGCAGTTCGGTGGTTTGAATCCCTAGCATGTAACGGAGTGAGCTCCTGTTACTTGTCCCAGCTTCTGCCAACCTAGCAGTTCGAAAGCATGTAAAAATGCAAGTAGAAAAATAGGAACCACCTTTGGTGGGAAGGTAACAGCATTCCGTGCGCCTTTGGTGTTTAGTCATGCCGGCTATATGACCACGGAGATGTCTTCGGACAGCACTGACTCTTTGGCTTTGAAGTGGAGATGAGCAGCGCCCCCTAGAGTCAGGAACAACTAGCATATATGTGCGAGGGAAACCTTTTTACCAATCTTTACCTCATCAAATGCTCAGAATATAAAGTGCCAACCCTCCATAGTAAATATGCCATCCATAATTTTCATTAGCAGCAGTTTTATAACAATGCTACAATGAAAGCAATAGCAAATTTTAGCACAGTGGTTCATCTTTTTGATGTAAAAAGAATGAAGCATTTTGAAATGTTCCATATTCTCTGGTGCTTAAAGAAATTTAACATACTTGACCAAATTATGTGACAATGTTTAGGACCTTCCAGCTTTTCTTCCTGATGTCAAGGCTAGCTGCTGATTTATCTCCAAAAAAAATCCTTTTCTGACAGTTAAATTTTAACTCTTTTAACTCTCTAAAACTTTGTAAAATATGATTTTGTTAAATCTAGGTTTGTGAGATTTTTTTTTATACCCACGTTAAAAGAAAATCTTTGATTCGTGCAGTCCCAGTTCATCTCATCATTCCAACTGTTCCCCAAATCTATAAAATTTCTCTGAAAGCTGCAGGAGGACCAAAATATGGTCATTGTTTTTACAATGGTAGTAGATATTGGAAAATAGGGATTATCCCCAGTAGATACAAGAAACTGTGGAAATCCAGATGGACCATAGATTGGGAATTCAACAGTTGAAATGAGAACTGAATGCAGTTTTCTCAATGATAGATTGCTTTGACTTATCAGCCCACAGTTTGTCTTCTGAAGAGACATGTGTTTTTGTATTATAAAGCAATTCTTGGTTAGTTAGATATGTCAACAATTGGCTGCTGTCTTCTTTAACAGTGAATGAATGTATGGAATGAAACAACACTGCAGAAATAAATTAGCTTCAAATACTTTTCTAGCACGATCAAAACTTGTTTTTGTGACTATTGGAGAGATATGTGTGGCATGCAGGAACCCAAGAAAACAAGCAAAAGTTACCACAAAGTTGGTAAATAATAACTCAAGAAACATAAATATATCTATCAAACAGACCATCATCTTAAGAGGGAATCTTTTAGAAGGAACCATCTATTGTTCTATCTTACTCAAGTGATCATTGTCGGCATAGAGCAGAACCTCTGTTGAATTACTTTCAACATTATGGTCATGCCTTAGGAAACCTTTAATTACCGAAAATAGGAAACTGGAATAAGTACACATTTCATCACTCTTTGGCATACATCTCCTCAGATTGGAATGAAATGTGTTGTGAGGGGAACAGTTTGTTCTTATCTTTTGTGCCAAGAGACTTCATAGATAGTCCCTGATTTACAAACAGTTCATTTAGTGTCCCTGATTTACAACAATTCATTTACTGACCACTCAAAGTTACAATGGCACGGAAAAAAAATCACCATTTTTCTCACTTACGATGGTTGCAACATCCCCATGTACATAAGATCAAAGTTCAGATGCTTGGCAACTCATGAATATGACGGTTGCCATGTCCCAGGGCGATGGGATCCACTTTTGCAACCTTCTGACAAGCAAAGTCAATGAGGAAGCCAGATTCAGTTAGCAATCATGTTACTAACTTAGCAACTACTGTGATTCACTTAACAAATGTGACAAAAAAGGTTGTAAAATGGGACAAAATTCACTTAACAAATTTCTCACCTAGCAACAGAAATTTTAGGCCCAATTGTGGTCATAAGTCATTACATATTTGTAATTGGTAATGCATAAGATATATACCTGCGCTGGTAGTATTTAAAAATTATATGAACAAGGAAGAAGGAGCAACAAAAAGAGAAGGAGAATATAGTTGGACAACTGATTGACTGATTGCATGGTTTCTAAAAAAAATAGTTTACATAGACATCTCTCCATTGTAACTGCTGTATACCAGTGGTGGTATACAGCAACCCAGTGGTGGGTTGCAAATTTTTTTTACTACCAGTTTGGACATGCTCACACATGCACAGAAGCGTCTGGGCAGGTGGGTGGAGCCTCCCGCTGCCAATACTACTGGTTCACCTGATCCGGGCTGAACTGGGAGCAACCCACCTCTGCTGTATATCACTGTGAAAAATCAACATAGAGGAGGTGGAGTTTTGAGGTTTTTTTTGAGGTTTTATTTGCATTTGTAGGCCGCCCTTTTCCCTGAGGGGACTCAGGGCGGCTCACAGAAAACCAGGGAAAGGGGAAATACAACATTGAGACAACAACACATAATAAAATAATGAGCAACATGCATACAACATTCGGGCGGGGTAGAAATCCTTATCCCCAGGCCTGACGGGCGAGCCAGTTCTTCAAGGCAGTGCGGAAGGCCTGGACGGTGGTGAGGGTACGAATCTCCACGGGGAGCTCGTTCCAAAGGGTCGGGGCTACTGCTGAGAAGGCCCTCCTCCTTGTGGTTGCCAGCCGACACTGGCTGGCCGATGGAATGCGGAGGAGGCCTAATCTATGGGATCTTATAGGTCGTAGGGAGGTAATTGGCAGAAGGCGGTCTCTCAAGTATCCAGATCCACTGCCATGTAGGGCTTTATGGGTGATCAATAGCACCTTGAAGCGCATCCGGAGATCGACAGGTAGCCAGCGCAACTCGCGGAGGATAGGTGTAATGCGGGTGAATCGGGGTGCACCCGCAATCACTCGCGCGGCTGCGTTCTGTACTAGCTGAAGTCGCCGGATGCTCCTCAAGGGCAGCCCCATGTAGAGCACGTTGCAGTATTCCAGCCTAGAGGTCACAAGGGCCCGAGTGACTGTTGTGAGGGCCTCCCGGTTCAGGTAGGGTCGCAACTGGCGCACCAGGCGTACCTGGGCGAATGCCCCCCTGGTCACAGCCGCTATATGATGGTCGAATGACAGCTGTGGATCCAGGAGGACTCCCAAGTTGCGGACCCTCTCTGAGGGGTGTAAAATTTGACCCCCCAGCCTGAGTGTTGGATTATTGGCCAAATCTTTGGGAGGAAAACACAACAGCCACTCGGTCTTTTCCGGGTTGAGCACAAGCTTGTTAATCCTCATCCAGTCCATGACGGCTTCAAGCCCCCGGTCTATCACGTCAACCGCTTCATTGATTTGGCACGGGGCGGACAGATACAATTGAGTATCGTCCGCATATTGATGGTATCTGATCCCGTGCCTACGGATGATCTCTCCCAGCGGTTTCATGTAGATGTTAAATAGTAGGGGGGATAAGACCGAACCCTGCGGCACCCCATATTTTAGGGGCCTTGGGGACGATCTCTGCCCTCCCACTAACACCGACTGCGACCTGTCCGAGAGGTAGGAGGAGAACCACCGTAACACGGTGCCCCCCACTCCCACCTCCCGCAGTCGTCACAGAAGGATACCATGGTCGATGGTATCGAAAGCCGCTGAGAGGTCAAGGAGGACCAGGATGGAGGGATGTCCTTCATCTCTGGCTCTCCAAAGATCATCCATCAATGCGACCAAAGCGGTTTCCGTGCTGTAACCGGGTCTGAAGCCTGACTGGAAGGGGTCTAGATAGTCTGCTTCCTCCAAGGACCGTTGGAGCTGGAAGGCCACCACCTTCTCAACAACCTTCCCCAGAAAGGGGAGGTTGGAGACCGGGCGATAGTTGTTAAGGACAGCTGGATCCAAGGATGGTTTCTTCAGGAGGGGTCTCACCACCGCCGCTTTCAGTGCGGCGGGGAAGTTCCCCTCCCGAAGGGAGGCGGTTACAACCGCCTGGATCCAGCCTCGTGTCACCTCACTGCAGTTAGAAACCAGCCATGAGGGACACGGATCCAGGACACAGGTGGAGGAACTCACAGCTCTCATGGCCTTGTCCACATCCCCGGGGGTAACCTCCTGAAACTCAACCCAGAGCTGTTCTACTTGGTCCCCCTGTGCCTCGGCTGGAACTGCAGGTGTGGAGTCCAAGTCCGTCCGAAACCAAGCAATTTTGTCCGCTAAGAATTGGGCATATTCTTCAGCTCTGCCCTGCAAGGGTTCCCCCGTCTCCCTTTTGTTCAATAGGGAGCGGGTTATCCTAAACAGGGCGGCTGGACGGGACTCAGCGGATGCGACCAGGGAGGCTATGTGTGATCTTTTAGCTGCCCTAAGTGCCCTAGTATATTCCCTGGTGCAGGTGGTTACCATTGCTCGGTTCGATGCGGACTTATCGGACCTCCAACGGTGCTCTAGGCATCTCCTCCGGCGCTTCATCTCCCGGAGCTCCTCGGTGAACCAAGGGGGTCTCCGGGATCCGCCGCCTCGGAGGGGCCGCAGTGGCGCAATCCGGTCGAGGGCCTCTGACGCTGCCAAGTGCCACGCAGCAGCCAGAGTCTCTGCCGGACTGTGGGCGAAAGTGTCAGGAATAACCCCAAGCTCTGTCTGGAACCTTGCTGGCTCCATAAGACGCCTGGGGCGGAACCACCTGGTCGGTTCCTCCTCCCTACAGTGGGGGTTTGGCCTCCGGAAGTCGAGCCTCAGTAGGCAATGGTCTGACCACGACAGGGGTATGATGTCACTCCCCCTCAGACCAAGATCACACATCCACTGCTCCGAGAGAAATACGAGGTCAAGCATGTGTCCCGCTGAATGGGTTGGGCCTCGGATTACTTGAGCCAAGCCCATGGCTGTCATGGAAGCCATGAACTCCTGCGCCCCATCAGAGTTTTCACCGAGCGACGGCAAATTAAAGTCCCCCAGGACCATCAACCTAGGGAACTCAATTGCCAGCTCGGCTACCGACTCGAGGAGCGAGGGGAGGGCTGCTGCAACGCTGTTGGGAGGCAGGTACGTTAGCAGCAAACCCACTTGACCCTTGAGGTCCAACTTTAACAGCAAGGACTCACACCCGACAATCTCCGGAGCAGGGACCCTACGAGGAACTAACGACTCCCGGATAACAACGGCCACACCCCCACCCCTTCCCTGGGCTCTCGGCTGATGTAGCACCTGAAATCCTTCTGGGCACAGTTCTACAAGGGGGACTCCTCCCTCTGGGCCCAGCCAGGTCTCAGTAATACATGCCAGGTCTGCCCTCTCGTCTAAAATTAAGTCCCGGACGAGAGGTGCTTTATGTACAACAGACCTGGCATTTAGCGACAACAGCCTGAGACCAGGGTCCTGACTACTTGCGCCATCTGGTCTTGGAGTGGGACTCCTAGGGCCGGAAGGAGGGATCTCTGTGATGTAGCGAACCCTCCTTCCCCGGTAATGGCCTGCCCTAAAGTCCCCGCCGTATCTGCCCCTCCCTGTTACGACCGCAATACCCCGACCCTCTCCCGTGTCTTTAGTCCCCTCAACCACCCCCATAGCCCCCGCAATTCCCGGCAGGTCCTCCGAATCAAGCACACTCATTTATACACTCAAGCAATCCCCACGTAATAATTAAAAACACATAAAAAAAAAAATACAACAATCATGGAATAATAAAAGTGGGATCATCCAGTTCACACATACAGTCACATGCACTCACCATACCATTTAAAAATTTGCGCAGCGTGCGTAGATCTTATAAAAGAATATATATAGAAGGGGAGGTAGCATTTCTTCCCTTCTTACGGAAGGAGTAGTGGAGTGGAGTGTCAATAGTTTTTTGGTAGTGCATTCATCATAACATCTTAATGTCTTAATGTTATCGAATAAAAAAGCTGTTACCAGTATTATATTGAAATTGAATTATTTTGCACGTAGTGTTCCCCAATCCTTGGTTATTATTCAAATCAGAGGTGAAATGCTACGATTCGGACCAGTTCGCCCGAACCGGTAATAAAAAATACAAACACAAGCTAAACCGCTCCAAACTTGATTGCAGAAAATATGACTTCAGCAACAGAGTGGTCAATGCCTGGAATACACTACCTGACTCTGTTGTTACATCAGTAGTGGGTTGCTCCTGATTCAGCCCAATTCGGCTGAAGTAGCAGCAGTGGGAGGCCCCGCCCACCCACCTGGATGCTTCTGTGCATGTGCAAAAGTATTGCACACGTGTGCGCAGGAGCGCACGCGAGCCAGTAGTTTGCAACCCACCACTGTGTTTCATCCTCAAAACTTTAACCTTAAACTGTGTTTTGTGGACCTCACCCCATTCCTAAGAGGTTTCTAAGGTGGTATGCATAAGCGCATCAGTGTGCCTTCTGTCCCTGTCCTACTGTCCCCATTTATTCGTACCCTTTTCTTGTGTTCATGTACATGTTTATACTTATACCTGTTATCTCATACATGTTTGACAAAACAAACAAACAAATAAAATGATTGCATCCCTATTTTCCTGATGTGACACATTTTTATCCATACCTTTACCTTGGTAAGAACTAGCTCCTTTCGCCTTCCCAAAGGATTCACAAGTATTCCACTACCTCCATCTACAGCTAACTAATTCAACTAAGGGAACACAAGAGACATAAGATTTTCTCTTAAATTACCTCTAAATGTGGAGTAAATTAGCAAGGAAAAAAAACAGTCATCACTCAAGTAGCAAGGAAAGCATAAAAATAGCTCAATAATCTGTTCAATGTTTTTTTTTCTGATATTCTGAAATCATTCCTTGAAGTTATACATGTGCCAACTTACCCAGTAATTCCATGTCAACTTTTACATCAAAGCAATGCTGCTAATTTACATGATCACAATATCTAAGCCTCAGGCTGATTTACATGTGACCTGGATGTTTAGCGTCGAAAGGCTAAAGGGCAACTTTGGGGATTGTATTTTGCTAATTCATTCACTTAGTACTCCTTCATGGTATTTTTAATGAAGAGCACCTACATAGTTTAGAATTTGTCATGGCATTAACTATGTTCACGGAATTTAGAACACAATGCAGGATTAGAGCAAAGTCTTTATGGTAGATTTGGAAGTTATACAACTTGATGAGCTACTTTCCATTCTGCAGATCGTTTTAATCTTTTTCAACAATATATTTTTAGACAACTGTCCTATAGAAAAATTGAGGAATGTAGTCCAGCAGAGACCATTTCATAATATGGACTTTGAACCTTGCAGGATGAAACACACTTTCCTTCATTTATTTATTGGTATTTATTGCTTCTACTTTCTAGCTTGTAAATGTTCCCAAGACAACAAACCATGTAGGATGAAAGTTTTAGCAGATGCATTTATAATAAGAACAAAATAATGAAAAAAGCAGCAGCATCTCATCTGCAACCACAAACCAAAACCATAAATGCTGTTCCTTCTCCACTATGCATCAAACATCTGAAGTGGGCTAAAAGTTTATTTTATTAGAACTGAAACAAATTTGGCTCCAAGAATCCCTTCTTGCAGATTTTGAATTGTCATCACAAGCAGCCATCTGTACTACAGTCTTATGTGAACTGCTATCTCCTGTAATTCTCTGTAAGAATTCCAATTTATATTTAGACATTTTATGTGCCTTGAATCATGCTTTCTAGACCAAATGCATAGGCATGAATGGATTCAGATGGAACAGGTATTGTATGTGCTTATCATGAAGGGCAAACCAACCAATGACAACTGGTCAATAACAGAATCTCTAACCACAGGCTTAATCTGATTGGTCAAGACAGTTCATCTAACTTTTAGAGACACTATTAGGACCTTTCTTCAATTCTGCCCTCCTTTGTGTAATTTATAGACACCTCAACTAAAGCATTTGCAAATCTGGTTATATGTCTGCCACTTCATGCCTTTCACAGTAGGAGGGGGAATGTGGGTTGGCTAAGATTACCAAGAGTTTTCTTTATGGGTATCACAGCCAGAGTTCTTACAAGTGTATTTCTGCCAGGAAAAAAAACCACTTCAAAGCATCCACTGTTTTATGGCTACATTTTAGCTATAGCTCCAATGACATCAATTGGCTAACATGATGTCATTGCTTAGCACAGGTTTTGGCAATATCTTCAGGAGCCAGATGCCCATGAAATAATACTATTTTGAAACTGGCAAACCTTGTAAGACTGCCAGTTAAGGAAAGGTTCAGCAAATGCAGTTGCACAGTGTTCCTCTTGATTAATGTTAATTAATTTTATGTGGGTATGTATATGGATTAGTAAGGTGTGACTGTGACAACTCAGAGAGATCCATTAATTATGGCTTAGTGCTATGCAAAGAAAAAAAAGGATTCAAAGATGAGGTTTAATATTTTAATGCAACCATGGTTTGGAAAAAAAGGTCAAAGAAGAAGGAACAGAATGAAAAGTAGAAAGAAATGTAGGTAAATTATGGTTTGTTGTTGGTACATTAAGTAAGTTGTGCTGTTTGTCTTCTAGTGAATTAACTAAAAGGAGCAGCCAATGTCAGGGTCTGCAGTGTTGCTTCTCCTGTCACATTAAAATTAGGAGTGAAATATGTGGTCACCCCATGGAGGAGCAGGGCAACTGAGAAGTCAGGAAGCAACATAAGAATTTTTCTCTATGGAAAACTACTCAAAATCAACTTACAGTACCTAAGGAATTACTGCATAGTAACAGTACCTAAGGAATTACTGCGTAGAGATGTGCTGCTATTCTTCTTCTTGTGGCATTGCCACTAGAAATCAATTATTGTTATTGTCTAACCTCAATTCTGTTTATTTCACATTAGAAGCCAAACTTATACAATTAGAATTATTAGAAGTACATGTCCATGAATTCAATTATGCTTATTCCCAGATCATTCTACTTAGAGTTTAGTAATGTAAAACTTTAAATACTAGTTGATGATTACAAGAAGAATAGCAGCACATTTCTATCCAGTAATTTCTTAGGTGCTGCAAACTGATTTTGGGTAGTTTTTCTTAGAAAAAAATATTATGCTACTTCCTGACTTCTTCTTATGCTTCTCAATTGCCCTGCTCCTGTTGACTGACTGTTGATTGACAAGGGGCTGGTTTGTCAGTTAACAGGAGTGCTGACTAGTTATCAGCTACTTAGAAACTAAGGACTTGGCAGCACAAAGAAAAAATAGCCAACAACTTAATAGGTGGAATCAACACCTCAATCAACAATTTAAAAGCCACACAAAATCAGGGAGCACTACACATAGAATAGACCAAAGCACCCATTCTGGTGAGGGAGAAGTTCCCTGAGGATGAGCTCAAGCAAGAGTCTGAAAGCTCAGAAGACTAAGATTGGATCCTGCAAAATTATCCTGGCATATATTTGCCTTTATTAATTTGTTATTGTCTCCACTCCAACCCTAACCCTAACCCACTTACTACTTTTCAGGATTAGTCTGGATTCATTCTGCTTAATCACCCAATCACAAAAGGTCAAAATAAGCAGAAACAACCAGAAAGATGACTAGAAATATGGCAAGAAGTCTGGTGAGCAACCATGAGCTGTCAAAGTTGATTAGAAACTTCATTTTCACCCATGGTATAGGTCTTCAGCATGAACAGGGAGTTGGACTAGAAGGCCACCAAGGCTCCTTTCAGCTATATTCTGATTGATTGATTGATTGATTGATTGATTGAAATATTTTAAAAAACCAGTCCAACCCCTCCTCAAGCAGGATACTCTATGCCAGTGTTTCTCAACCTTGGCAACTTGAAGATGTCCGGACTTCAACTCCCAGAATTCCCCAGCCAGCATTCGCTGGCTGGGGAATTCTGGGAGTTGAAGTCTGGACATCTTCAAGTTGCCAAGGTTGAGAAACACTGCTCTATGCCATTGGTGAAAATAAAGAAAATGAAGGAGACCCTATACTCTACCTATAGCCATAGCACATAAGAAACTGCCTCTATTTATTTTCTTATCATAAATTCATGCATGATAAGATACATTGCTGTTCTCTAATACTGGGACATCATTCAAGAAGCTAACACATAGATACTAGATCATTGCCAATCCTTGTTTTTTCTTGGCTTTACCTGCTTTGTTATCACCAGTCCTGAAACCAGCTTTTTGCCCCAAAATAATGATACTCTGCTGGTTCTGGCTCTTAACAAAGGGTGCATAGGAACTGCTCATTGTAAGATAGTACATCACAGGAAATTTAGCAGTCATAGAAGAAGAAGAAACATCAAAAACTTGTAAATCAGGGTGGTTTTGTTGAATTTATTTTCTATATGATTACCAAGATCCAAAGAACAAAGTTTGGATCAAACAACCAAGAGCAAAGTGCCAGAAAATGGTGCTTCTCGGCCCAATCAGGCCTAGGAATTTGTACTCATACAAACTGCTATGTTATCAAAAAGTTCAATTTTTGCAGATGGAAAAAGTCATTTTGTGGTGGCTGTTAAGTATCAGGGAGTTGGAAAGTGCTTCCTGAGATACATACACCTTTGACCTATTCAGGTGACATCTCCTATAAACAGTTCATTTATTACCAATCTACAGGTTAAAAAAGAAAAGATCAATTGAAGAATATTAGGAAGAAGTGAATTTTGTCTTAAATTATATTTTTAACAAGCAGGGAATTATTTTTTTTACTTAAAAAGCAGCCTGCTAGTTGATTTTTAATCTTTATCTCCCCTCCACATGTGCGCTGTGAGAGGAAACATTTCTGAAACTCATACTTAGTAAGTTTTCAATGAAATTTAAATATACGGTAAGATTTTATTGTGGCTTTGGGGAATGTTGTTGAAGGACTGAAGAAAAGGCGTATATAAATATCTCCAGTAGGGGCATGGATTAAAAAAAAAAGACAGACCTGGTGGCAAATATAATATTGTCTCATGCCACCACAGACATGAGACCACCAGAGAAGTACAAGACAATCAAACAGAGGATGGAACAAAACAAAATAAAGAAACAACTCTAAATCCATGCAAAAACATTTGGGAAAGGTCTGGAATTGGTCTGGAAACATTTTAGAGCACTGCATTTGCCTTGTTTGTTTTTCTAAATCAGTTCACTCTCCCTTAATTCATTTTAAGATGCAAACTTCTAAAGGGAGTTGTTTCAAAATCAATATTTTACATCTCGTACACATGGTGCACAGTTCTTTCCCATTCTCCATTGCCTGTCTTCTAGTATTGTTGATATTATAGAGCATTTTGATTTTAAACAAACTAACAAAGAAGTAGAGTATAACCATAATAAGTATACGTTATTTTTCACAAGGTCATAGGCAGGGTCAACAGAATATGGTTTCCAGTGCTACGTGCAACCAAAACACATTTCCTAGTGGAGTTTCTTTATCTCATGGCCCACAATGAATTTTCCACGCATGGAACCAGTGAAGAACCAAGAGAATGCCAAAGACCACAGAAGAAAGGATGAAAGCAAACATGCTGGTTCCAACCCAGAGCTCTCATGGGGCTATTTCAAGAAACGTGTCGTCAATTCCTGTATTAGGTATTGACATTTATTTGAAGCAGCATAATTAGGGTTAGCAGATATCTAAACAGACAAATGACATGGCTATGGATTTCAGCCCTAGCTGCATTCATGAATTGGATGCTTCTGAAATATTCATTTTCAGATTCAATATATCAGTGATTAGCAGAAGTAATTGGAGCCTTTGATTTATATCATTCCAATGAGTTTTCTATCTTTTGTGGGGGCTGTATGATAGATGGCCTTAGAAATATGAACCTATAACTAAAATATAATATGAAGCTTCTATATTGGAGGAAAACCCAGCCTTTTTAAACTGGCTTTTGAAAAATGTTGCAAGGACAGCTTAAGAGAGGGAGGTAAGTTAAAATATTGTTAATATATCTTTATATCTTTCTCCCTTTCCTCTGCTGCCTGGTCTCTCTTTCTCTCTCTGCCTCTTTTTCTGTCTCTCTCTCTGTCTCTCTCCCTCTTTCTCCCCCCTTCTCCTAAACATACACACACATGCACACGGAGCGAATTCTACCATAATCACCTGCTTACATTTATTTCTGTCCACTTCCGTTTAGTTCTCTGGGGCAGAATCTAAGTGGGGAAGCCTATGCCAAATTGAAATAATGCAGAGCCCTGCGCCAAAAGGAAATGTAGGATAATAACTATAATGAGGCTGAGAAGGGTGAGCAGGCAGAGTCTGTGGCTTGAAGAAGTGCAGTGTGTCCGTTAGAGGGAACTGTGGCCTTGCTGGCTGGGTGACAAGAGCCCCAAGCGGTAAATCACTGGGCAGCCAATATGTCAAGAATGTTTGGCCACCCCTGGTGTACAGGCATCAGGCAACAAAATAACCTACTGTGCTGAACTCCAGCGGATAAGCCATGTGAACAGCCAAATGCCCAGCGTCCAAGTAAAACTGCCAGAATTTAATTACTTTAAAACAAGAGGCCAGGACTGAAGAGAGAATGTCTTATAATCATTAAAATACATGAGGGAGTGTGAGAGGAATCTAAAATATACAGTACTCTAATTTCTAAATGCTTTCATATATGTTGAGGGGGTGGGGTGGGGGGAAATGTCTTTCAAACTAGCATAGACCAGCTAGTTCTGAGAATTCTGGGTTCTGGGAGTTGTTAATTCTGCTGAAGACATGACAAGAACACACCTTGGTGGCTAAAGATATATCTGTACTGCTTTCTTAAACTGCACTTTTAAGCAGCCCCTTTCCTGTGTTCACACCAGTTTAAGACAATCCTATGTCACATTGGTAGCAATATGTAAAGTGTTCACTCTGGAGTGCAGGCTATTCACAATCTTCCCCTACATTGTAATTCTCTCATCTTTCTCCTCCAGAAAAATTATTGCTGACTGCTTTCCTAGCTGTGGGTGGGTATTTCCTGGACAGATCTCAAAACGTGTTTCTCAGACTGTACAGTTTTTCTGCATTGTGAAGCTCATGACCACCTTCTATCACCCTTTTTAAATCAGTTTTTAACCTGGACAAGGATCCTTGCCTGAATGGCCTTTATCTGGGTATCTGCTGGAGTGATAAAACTTCTACTGATGTGGAGTTGTTTTATCCTCAGAAAGCAGTTGATTTTTCCAAACTCACACAGAAACCATTCTCCAATAAGTAGTCTTATTTCCATACACACACTATATCCCAATTATACTGCTGTAATAAAGTTTGTTTATAATGCAAACATTTTATTTCAGCTCTGACCAGTTCAATTATAATTGTTGTTCCTGCTCTATTATCATTCTGGAAACCTTGATGCTTCTAATTCCTAGATTACACAAGTGCAGAGATTTAAAAGATATACCTTAAAGTAACATTTATCAAATTGCTGTTATTAAGGCAGATCCCCTGAATCCATTAGAAAAGACCATTGAAAGTAAGCATTCTTTCCATTGCCTTCCCCTTACACGGCGTTCTCTTTATCACACTCTTCTGGCAACCCTAGACTCAAATATTTGTGCTATAAAATGTTGGCTTGTCATTAGCAATCTTATTTGTTGTGCCAGTTCTATTTATTATCCCATAGCAAAGAATCTCTTACAGCAGGCAGAAGTAAGACACAACATGTGTTCTTCAGCACTTGAAGAATTATAAGCATATGGTCAATAAAAATGGAATTCTTATGTCTACATTTCTACTCTGCAAAAGATGTTGCAGTCGCTATAATTATGTCCAGATGGCAGTTTAAGAAACAGGTTCAGCTTCAGGTATCTGTATAACCGGAAAAGGCTTCAGAAAATAATTGTGTAAGCTGGTTCCTTTGAATATTGAAGGTTTTTTTTCCTACTGGGTCTATCTATAGCCATGGTAAGAAGAAAGAAAGAAAAAAAGAAAGAAAGAAAAAAGAAAGAAAGAAAGAAAAAAGAAAGAAAGAAAGTAGAAAAAAGAAAAAAGAAAAAAGAAAGAGAGGGAGGGGGGAGGAAGGAAGGAAGGAAGGAAGGAAGGAAGGAAGGAAGGAAGAAAAAGACCAAAATACATGAATGCAGCTGGTATTTTTTTAAAAAAAAATCAGCACAGGAGGCCACCCTGGAACAGGGTATGAGTGGAGAGAAGGTTTATTCTTTCTGACTTATGTAGCAGTCTGAGTGAAATTCTCCCCCACTGAAGGTTATATTTATCCTGGAGGCAAAGCTGCTACCATTAACCATCCTGATTCCTAATCATCTGCACTGTTATTCAATTAAAAATAGGGAGTGATGCATTAATTTGACATATATACTTAACATATTGCCTAAATTGACTCTGAAACATAGCTTCACATCTGAGATGCTTCCAACCAAAGGTTTTATAGTACGGCTGCAATGTATCATTTATGGAATTTATGGGAATCCATCTTTCATTTGTAATATTCCAGTGTCCCTGCTGCTTCTCCCATCCTTTTCCTTAGGAAAAAAAGGAAAGAGAAAAAGAAATATGGCATAGTTATGCAGTGCTTGAATATCTAGTGTTTGAATATTTCCATCTGGAAAGACCCCGGGTTACATACATATTTTATTTGCAATGTCCAAGAGTTTAAGTATGAAACAAAGACAGATTAATATTTAAGCCTACCTAGAAACTATATTTCTAATATTACTAATGTTTCTGATGTGACCATATGCAATTATAAAACAGCACTGATAATGTTACCTAGTTAGGGCAGTGAAATGTCTGCAAGAAAACAAGCAAGCTCAGAGAGCACAAAGGACCCCTAATTATGAAAAAATCAAAATACAATTGAGAAACTATCACAGAAGAGTATCTCAGTTATGATACGTGACTATCTAGAATATTTGCACATTACAAGTTGGTTATGAGCATATTCAGTTCAGACATTTGTAACATGACGTATAACAGCATGCAGACATGCAATAAACCTGTTTATAAATCTCTTCTTAGAAACCTCAATTGATAGTCCACGTATCAAAGCTGACTTCGGGATTGCCATCTACAGACACTCTGCCTGCCCAATACCAAGCAAGATTTCCAGTGCTGACCTTAAGGAATCTTTCCATCCACTATGAATTTTACTTGCTGCTGTAGGTATCTAATATATCCTGTTTCATCTAATATGGGCAGAACTAAAAAGTGTCCAATGCAAGATATATGAGTTAAGCAGAACATGAACTTCTAGGGCTGAAGATAGTTTGTTGACTTAATGGCTCATCACTGGATCAACTGCTAGGATTATTTTTAAAGTGCAGAACACAGCAGTCTGACAGCTAGGATGAAATGGCTTCATAGGGCAGCAACCAGTCAATGGAGAGGAAGGAACATACAAGACACTGCAGACAACTTGGAGATAGTACTGCTGCAAGGATGGAAGAAAACAATGAAACATTAATTTTGAAGGGCTTAAGGCATCTAGGGTCCAAAACTGGCAGTTTTGAATTGAAGCTGGAAAACAGGAGGAGGACATATCATCAAGAAGGATTGAGTGCCTTTTAATGGACCTAGGCCAAGGTCCAGTCATGTGGTCTCCCCATGATGATTATGTTGTTATCAATTCAGTTGAGTCCAACTCTTGGTGATTCTATGGGTCAGGTCTCTCCATATTTTCCAGTCTTGCACTATTTCCTTGAGTCTTTCTATGCTCAGGCTTGAGTCAGCTTGATAGTGACTGCCATGTTCTTTCATGGCTTGGTTTCCTTTTCCCACCAACTTTTCTAAACATGATTGTTTCTCCAGTAAATTCACCTGCATGACATGGCCAAAGTAGGTGAGATGCAGTTTCATGATTTTTGCCTTCTAATGACATGTCTGGTGTTATGCATTCCAGCACTTGCTTGTTGTACTTGCAGAAAAATAAATCAAGCCATTTGAGCTGTGGTGCTGGAGAAGGCTCCTTTGTATCCCTTGGACAGCAAAGGTGACTAGCTTTGCTATCCAAGGGATTCAAAGGAGCCTTCTCCAGCACCACAGCTCAAATGGGTTGATTTATTTTTCTGTCTTGTTTTTTTAAGGTTCAACTTTCATAACCATAAAAGCGATGGGGAGTGCAATAGACTGAACTACATTTAGAAGAGATACGGTGGCTCAGTGGCTAATCTTGTCGATTGAAAGGTTGGCAGTTCGGCGGTTTGAATATCTAGTGCCACGTAACGGGGTGAGCTCCTATTACTTATCCCACCTAGTGTCTGTGCTGATTATTATTATTATTTTTAAAAGACATTTGTGCATTATTCCTAGGGACTACTTTTTGCAACTCAAATGCTACAACTATATAGTACATTTGATTTAAGCAATTTCGAGGTTGTTGTGATAACTTTGATGCTATTATTTCTTATTTGGAAATCTTAGCATTAACTAGCCAAATAAATATTTAAGATGGCTCGATAAAAATAAAGAGAAAAGCAAAGTGAATGTGGAAATAATCAACTCCTTCAAAACTGAATTCATGTGATGAGTGCTAGCAAGACTGTAACCAGAAATGAGGCCAAGAACCAAGTATCAGCAAGGAATCTTTAGACAAAAACCCAAGAAGCACATTCAATTGCCCGATTATATAGTGCAAGAAAAAGGAAAACAGAGAGCCAGTTTGATGTAGGCTTGAAACTAAAGATTGAGTTCTAGTTCCTCTTAAGCACAATGCCAGGTGGGTGACATTGGGTGGTCACTTTTGCTCAGCTCCAGGAAGAAGGCCATGGCAAATTTTTCTGGAATCTTTTCTAGCAGACTACATGGACATGTCCAGGAGTCAAAAACTGACTCAAAGCAATAAAAAAATGGGGAGGGGGATAAAACAAAAAGGAGGAAAAGAAGATGGACTGAAGAAAGTCCATAAAAGTAACACTCCTTATCACAAAAGATAGTAAAAGTCTAATGATCGTAATATGGGAATTCTATTTGTAGGAAGTTAGCACCCACCCCTCTCCTAGGAAAATGAAATATTCTAGGAAATATTAAAAAGGCAGAATATTATATTTTCCCTAAAGGAGAAACATGTTTCTAAAGACAAACTCAGAGCCTCAGCTCCCTGGCCCTCCCAGCAGATATTTTGGTACCAACCTATCTACAAGACAAAGGCTGGGCCAGCTTATCTACTATACAAAAGACATGGTCCTCAGGACATGATAGGATTAGCCCTCACTCAAGATCCAAACCAGGACAAAGCCATTAAGTCATAATAATAGGAATTGGCCAAAGCCACTTCATTACATCACCACCCAGCAAGGTTCAACCAAGCTTGGGACTCAAGATACTACAAAGTTACCTCTGCATGGCCCTGCATGGGAGTCTGACAACCAATCAGAATATATTTCTTTCATAGGAACAGGAAACTCCAAGGCGGGGCCCATGAGAGGGTATAAATCTCTCTTTCCCTCTCTCCCTCTCTCTCTCTCTCTCTCTCCCTCCCTCCCTCCCAGGACCTCAAACCATGTGATCCTGTCTACCATTAAATCATCTTTCCAAGCAGTCTCCATGTTTCCAGTGTCTTTCTTCCCACTTGGAACTGTTTACAATGAAAGACTGAGAAAAGAAGGAAGATTCTTATCAATCTGTTATAACATAGATAACTTTGAGACAGTTCTCAAGTCAAATAGTAACATATTTAAGAAGGCTATGCAGCACTTCACATTGCATTCAAAGAAAGTCCTTTGAAACGTACCTATCTGAAACTCTTCCAATAACAGCTTGAGATCCAAAGATTCAGAATTTGCAAATATTAAAATCAGAAAGTTGTCAGATAGGCAGGAAAGAGTTCTGGAAACAGATTTCTGCTTCCAAGTTTGAAATCTGGTAAGAAGCATAAATAATGGGATGCTTTCCCAAGGACTACTGCATTGCAACCTATATATTTTTAAATAAATTAAAAATATCTATTTTTTTGTAAACTAGAAAATATATGCTAAAATGTGTGACTTCACACATTCTAGTCCATCATCTTGATACACACAGATCTATATTATTTAATTTTGTTATCACTTTGGAACTAAGTATATTATAATATATAGATGGAGAAGTTATGTAAATAAACATTCTAGTATTTTGCTTGTTTTTTTAATCATTGAATGATGTTGACCAGGGGTGGGTTGCTGCTGGCATTACTGCCAGTTCGGTGCATGCACAATTTTGCTCCGCATGGGTGAGCATTTGCCCATAACATTAACTGCGCATGCACAAAACATCAATAATTTTTTTAAAAGCATGCCGCATTGACTGAGGAAACAATTCGAAGGTATGGCAGGCCTGGGTTGCTGCCGGTTCCAATGACCAAGGCCAGCAAACCACTACCGGCAAACCACTACCTCTGATGCTGGCCCTTGAATGATACTAAGCATTGAATATATTCAATGATTTATAACTGATTATATATGGACATGACAAAAATGATATAGGTCTGTGATGGTGAACCTATGGCATGTGTGCCAGAGATGGCACGCAAAACCCTCTCTGTGGGCACGTGTGCCATCACCAGCTGCTCCTCTGGTTTCTGGCACGTGCATGCACACTGGCCAGCTGGTTTTTGTGCATCCGAGAGTGCCAGAAACCTGAAGACTAACTGGACAATGCACACATGTGTACCAGCCACCTGGTTTTTGGGTTTCCAGTGCTCTGACACACACATGTGTGCGCATGTGCATGGACATTCCGTTTTGGGCACTTGGTGCCGAAAAGGTTCACCATCACTGATATAGGTTGAAATCAGAATTTCAACATGTTAATTTAGGATAATATAGTGCGGCCATCAGAGAGTTGGATTAGACCAGGACATCTTTATTAGATTTTAAATTTTCATGGTGTGAAGAACGATAATTTAGAATGTTTCACATCTCTTAATCTTGTTCATTTCCTCAATTGTAGTGAGCATACATAAGGATGGAAAATTCCTGAACTGGTGCACAAAAACTAGCAGTAAACCAGGGGTGGGTTCCTCCTGGTTCGCACTGGTTCGTGCAAACCGGATCGTCGGTGAACCCGAAAGTAATTAACTTCCGGGAACTCCGGTACTGGTCCTGGCCCCTGTTGCTGCAAAGTGCCCTTTTGCCGGCGCGCCGCAGCTCGCTCACTTGTTCCCCTGCCCATCTGCAGCTCACTCACTCGCTCCCCCATAGCGGCTGAAGGCAGGGGTGGCGGCCTAACCTTCCCTCGCAAAAGCCATGGGCTGGCGCATGCCACGCAACAGAAACAGGGTGGGGGCGGTAGCGGAGGTGGAGGTGGTGGGGGTGGTGGGGGCGGTCGGGGCGGTGGGGGCGGTGGGGGCAGTGGGGCGGTGGCGATGGGGGCGGCGGTGGTGGCGGTGGCGGCGGTGGCGGCGGCGGTGGTGGCGGTGGTGGCGGTGGCGGCGGCAGTGGCAACAACGGGGGCAGTGGGGGCAGGCCTTCCCTCGCAAAAGCCACGGGCTGGCGCACGCCATGCAGCCGAAGCCAGGTGGGGGCGGTAGCGGTGGTAGCGGTGGTAGCGGTGGTAGCGGCGGTAGCGGCGGTAGCAGTGGTAGCGGCTGAAGGCAGGGGCGGCGGCGGCCTAGCTTTCGCAAGGGAAGGCCTCCAGGCCTTCCCTCATGAAAGCCATGGGCTCGCGTGCGCTACATGGCCAAAGGTGGGGGGTGGCCTAGCTTTTGCGAAAGCTGGAGGCCTTCCCTCGCGAAAGCTGGGGGCTTGCGTGCGGTATGTGGCCAAAGGCAGGTGGGGGGGCGGCGGCCTGGCGACGAAGGCAACCTACTTTTGCAAGGGAATCCCCCCGCCCCCCCTCTCCAGCCTTGCCTGGCTGGCTAAGCCTGCCAGGTGACCTGCTTAGCGACCCTAGCCTTGTCTGAGGGTCCAGTGTCTTACCTGTTCTGCTGCCTGCCTGCTCCCTGTTGCTTCCATCCATCACGATGAGGTTTCATCCATCTCATCATAGTGCTGCTGATTCTGTCTGTGGTAAGTGACCCGGGTTTTTTTTTATTTTATTTTTTTAATGTATTTTAAAATAATATTTTTTTAATGCACAGAACTTTTTATAATAGTTTTACTTAAAAGTATTGAGTGTAGAATATTTTAAAATGGTTTACTTTAATTTATTTTGGATAGAATCTTTTTTTAAATTGTCTCCAAAATAAATTAAAATAAACCATTTAAAAATATTCTATACTCAATACTTTGAAATGTATTGTGCATAGAATTTTTTATAATAGTTTATATATAAAACTATATGGGGGGGCTTGATTAAAAAATTTATATTTTGTCAAAAGGTCACAAAAGGTGATTACATGACCCCAGGACACTGAAACCATCATAAATACGAATCTGTTGCCAAACATCAAAATTTTGATCACGTGACCATAAGTTGCTGCAATGGTTGTCAAGTGTGAAAAATGGTCGCTAAGTGTAAAAAATGGTCATCAGTCACTTTTTTCAATGCCATTGTAACTTTGGTCACTAAACTATTATACCACCGGTCACATGGGCGGCAAGAAACTCCCATCCGATCACATGGGTGGCAAGTCACGCCCATCCAGTCACATGGGTGGCAAGCCACTCCCACAAATGAGGCCATGCCCACAGAGTAGGTTCAAACAATTTTGAAACCCACCTCTGCAGTAAACATAGCTGCTTTACACTTTTGAAAAGTATATTTTATTAGTATATTCACAGCCACATGTATCATGGAATTTCTTAAACTTACAAATCGATATTTGGACAAAATGCATATTTTGAATTAGGGAATAGCAGCAACATGATTCATGATTTCTTCTAGCCCATTCTCCTGACATTCTTTAATCTCTCAAGAATCTACAACATAAACAACTTTTTATTCTAAAACATAGAAAGGTTATTGTGCTAGAAGAGTTTTTAGCGTTCTGCTGGAGAAGATCTCCACTATAACTCCAGGACTGAAGTAAGAATATTTCATTGTTTCTTTTAGTGCCATGAAAAAGATAATTTATTAATCTGATCTCATATTGACTGGAAGTTTAAACATATGAAGAAAAGTTGCAGGAATTGGATATACCTAATTTAATGAAAAGAAGGACTAAGGATGACATGATAGCAGTGTTCCAATTATTTGAGGGGCTGCCATACGGAAGAGGGGCTCAATCTATTCTCTAAAGTACCTGACAAGAAGCAACGGATGGAAATTAGTCAAGGAGGAAAGCAACCCAGAACTATGAAGAATTTTCCTGAGTTAGAACATTTTAATCAGTTGAATGAGTTGCCTTAAGAAATGGTAGGTGCTCCAACACTATAGATGTTTAAGAAGAGATTGGACAACGCTTTGCCTGAAATTGTATAGGGTTTCCTGCTTGAGCAGGGGGTTGGATTAGAAGATGTCCAATCTCCCTTCTGTTATTCTGTTACATGGATAGATCAGAAATTCTAAGAATAAGGCATATAACTTTGTATCGAACTTTTACCTTTCAGTAACATAGCAGCTAAAATTTGGGATTATCTATGCAAGCGAATCAAATGTCTAAACCTAACAAATGCTTTTTCTGGCTCCATTTATAGTAACAGGTATGAATTAGCTTCATTTATTTGCTGCTTTCCTTTAAAATTAAGTGTCAGATAAGCAAATATTGAAACTGGCTTGGAGAAAAACAAAATTGCATTGCACTTGAGCATGACCTAGTGGCTAGTTCACTGAGTGGCATTTATGGCACAAACAGAGATATCTGTTGAGATTAGATCCTGCAACGTTATCCTGGGACACGTATGTTCGGCTTCATGCGACAGAGATATCTGTTGAGATGTGATCAACCAAAATGCTAGAAGCTGAGAAGTGACATAAGCAAAAAGAGCAGCAACATATCATAAATTATTTTGCCATTTTTTTCTCTTAAAGAAAAAATAAAATTTTCTCAGTGAGCTACTTCCCACCCCCAATAAAACTGTGTTTCTTGTGAATGGAGAGGTTAAAGAAAAATATATAAAAGAGAAATCAATATCCAACTACTTGTAAAGTTAATATAAATTCATTCATAAATCTTACTTTCATATTATTCTGGACATTTTTCAGGCATCTTTTTTTCTAATATTTTTTCCAAACACTGTAACAATGTTTTAAAGAGGTTTGCCTTGTATGTAACCCACAAATAGTTCTGTGAGAGTTGTGTGGCCTCCCAATCTAAAGTAATTAATTAATTAAACACCACAAGCTGTTGGTTTTTTTTAGAAGAGAACTCATTGGGCTATACCAAACCTTGGGAGGAGATGTGGGTTGCCCAGTTTTAACTGAGATGATTATATAAAGTTTCTAAACTATAAAATGTTTATGTCTTATTATACAAAACAATCTCCATTGTTTGTGGAAACATGAAATGTCATTTTAACCTGACCAAAGATCAAATGTTTTCTTACTAATTTCCAACTATATTTTCTGAATATAAACTCATTACTCAGTGAATATAAACTCATTTTGTGAAAAAGTAAGACTTTTGTGTTGATGATTGGAGGAGTGGCAAAACAGAGCAAACATGAATTTTATAAGAGTTTCAGTGTTGTTCAAGCCCTTGCAATAAGAGAAAGATTTTTCAAAGTAAATTTGACAAATCATAAATTTTCATTCTGAATTGTTTATTTGGCATTATCCAAAATTAAGTATTTATTCGCAGGCAATTCCTTACCATGCGCTTAAAACCAAGTTTCAAGATAGAATCTAAGCCCAAAGATCATGTTTTAATTGTTGATGCATTTTGGTTGGTCATTTAAGGAATAAAATATGAATTAGGATATTGGTATTCTTGCAGGTAATTATTTTAAATATAATTTCTTAAGGCAGTTTTTCTAAATGATTTTCCAAATACTTAATTCTTTAATTAATGAATAATCAATCTGGTTCTGATATAAATACTTAAAGAAAAGATAAGATTCACTCACACTTGTCAAATTTCAACAGAACAGAATATTACCTAGCGTTTACCTTCTCAATGAACTCATATATAAAGACTTTCTAATATAGCTTAAAACTGAACTTGTTTTTATGGGTGTGAATTCAACGTTTTGGACTGACAATGTTATTTCATGCATCTTTAATAGCTACCAAAACCACTGGTAGCTATTTGCACACATTTATCCTAAGTAATTTGTTCCTTAAAAACACTGTGTTAATCATTATGAATGAACTTATAAACACATGCATTGTCCTATATCTTGAAAGAAGAGGAAGCTTATGGGTATTAACAGTAGAGGTAAAACCACACTGTGATGGGTTTTATACATGAATGAGATATACTGTATGTAAAGTTTGGATGACTTTAAAAAATCCATCAGACTTTGACTCCTCATTGTTAGCTATTCTAGTATTATTCTTAATTGAGATAGGCATTGTAACATCACTTTTTTTCAGATCCAAATTTATGAGCAAATATATGGCGTGGGAAAAGTCTACATATTTTTCATTCAAAGGGAAAGTTCCCTAATGTACAAAGCCAAGAATGAAAGAGCAGAGTAAAGACTCTCATGGAACAGTTTGTGGGGTGGAAACCCATGAAACTGAGCTTCAATCTTACCACCCACTAACAGAATTTGCCTGCATTTTTCCCCCTGAAATGACATATTTATCATATCTATAAATATGATTGGAATAGCTTCCTTGAACATTTCTTACTAGCTCATAGATTAGTATCATTTCTGAAAATATTGAAAAGAATGAACTTCATCCAAAACTATGGGACCCACAGCAGAAGAGTCAATGCATACTATAGTATTGTCTTAGTGGGTAGAAGTTAGAGTTTTATGGGAAAACCAGTGGTGGGATTCAAATAATTTAACAACCGGTTCTCTGCCCTAATGATTTCTTCCAACAACCAGTTCACCAAATTGCTCAGAAAGTTAACAACCGGTTCTCCCGAAGTGGTGCGAACTGGTTGAATCCAGCCACTGGAGACAACCATTCAACAGTGTACACATATGCCAAATTTAATATGTCTTTTGCTTTTAAGAGTGTATGCATAAGATTTCCAGTTCAGTTTCTGACATCTCCAGGTAGGACTGGGAGAATTCCTATCTTAAATGCTTACAAACTATTGCTAATCCCTGTTATCTATTTATCAATGTTCTGATTTAGTAGAGCATAGGTTCCTAACAAGTTTCTAAATGTAGAAGCAATGTGTGCTATATATCCTTCCCGACAAAAGTCTTTGTCACCACCCAGAGTGAAGGGGCATAAATGAACAACCATTTCTGCTGTATAATTGCTTCACCAGACAATGTTAAAAAGCTATGATTGGAAATACACACACACACACACACACACAGAGCATTAATTATTCCATTTGTAAAGGGAAATTGATAGAACATATGGTAAATGAGGTGTAATATTACATAATTGTTAATTTATGAGCTTTAACTAATTTTCCCCACTATAGTGTCCCCCGTTAGGTGCGCTTGGTTGCTTAGTGGCTTTTTATTCTATACTCAGCCGTGTAAAGTCTATTTCACTAGTTCAATTCCAATAAACTGTATTTCTTCCTGTTAAATCATTTGTTTCACTTATTTCACTTGTTCCAAAGAGAGGAAGAGAGGGAATTATATTACAGCTCTTCCATTTGGTGGAGGAATTTGCAATTTGTGGCTATATTTCTGTACCACTATATCAGGTTTAAGTTTAAACGGAAGTCTACCTTTCAAATGAGAACAGTCCGATCAGATTATTTATCTCTCTAATTTTGCATGAGTCATACTGGCTGTGATGATAGGAATTATTTTAATCTATAAAACACATGTTCAGGCAGCAGAGTGGGGAAGACTGTGCTGAGCAATAGATTGGAGGCTTTCTCTGCGCAACATATGCGTTTTATCACACAGCTATGACCCCTTTTCTTTCATGTCTACTCCCTTTGCAGTATTACCTTTCAGTAAAGAATTTACCAATACCTCTTTCAGTTCAGTGCCAGCAGTTCATTCACCACACTGTGATTGCAATGAGATGGTGGTCTTGCCACAACATTAATAATATATAACATATGCCACTCAGAACAATCCCAAAGTGCTTGACAGTTGAAGGATAAATGTTATAACTAGGGAATACTCCACCCATAAATGAAATGCGACCACCTCTGGGTTGAAATGTGGCAAATGCTTTCAATAATTATCTGCTTGAGTAGCATGGTTTTTTAATGGCAGGAAATAAGCAATGCCAGATCCATCTGAGAATGGAAAAGGAGATACGTTGAAAATGGAGACTTCTACTCCTGTTGGCTGCTACAAAAATCTGTTGCAAAGCCAGTCCTGGGAAACATATCTCACTATTCAAGCCACAGTCCATTCTAAAAACCCTTTTGTTACAGGCTGCCATTCTCTTATAATAAACTGTGACATCAAATTGAATAATTGGTCTGTCTAGTTCAGTATTGTCCATTAAGTGGCATTTGCTCTTTACGCTTTTAGGCAAACACACAGACATGGACAGAAGAACGCAAAACTAAGGGGAAAAATAGGGAAAGTTTCATATGCTGTAATACGTTTATTTAATAACCCCACTGATTTTTAGCCAGAGAACCATGACCTTAGGGACTATAAAAATTTCTGAAAGAGTACATTTTTTTTCTAGGCTTCGGTAATGTTTTGGAGATTTTGTGGTGTCGTTACAAAGTTGTGTTTTGTGAACTTGAAACTTTTAAACAGGAATACTTCAGCCAACTTTGGAAGAACTATATCCAAAGCAAGTGCTCTCTGCTGCCGAACTAAAGCACTTTATCTTGTATAGAGGAATGAAGTAACTAATCAGAAATACACATTATGACTGAGAAGGGTGTGTATTGTCTGCCTAACTATTGAAAAGCAGTGCAATCACGTTCGTTAGACAAAGGCATGGGTTATTTCCCCAGCAGTGCAATCATGTTTGTCAAATAGAAGTATGTGTAATTTCCCCAGCATAGGCTACTAATGGGGTTTTTGAAGAAGAATATAAAATGGCCATTATTGATGGTCTCATTTTCACTCCTGAAACTGCTATTTTGATACAGTTCATATTAAATGGTAGAACTGTATAATTTGCTCTCCCTGGTCTCTTGCTTAGTGTTTACTTCAGTAACTGGCCATTAATATGAAAATGGACAGCTTCTTCTTCATTCCCATTTGAATGTATCTATTTCATACGAAATATATGAGACACTTGGATATATAACAAATTCCTCTAGCTCCTCTAGCTCCAGGTCCCTTTTGTTCATAGATGAAGCACCTATAGCCTTCCTACAGCTTTCATCATTTCAGCAACAGTTGAAGGCTGCCTGTTACCAACCATTTGCTCCAGTTGTAAATTGCCCCTAGCACCTGAGAGTAGCCTTCCAGACATTCAAGTAGAAGTTTTTCTTAGCCTGTCCCTTGGATCAGACCCTCTGCATGTGTCTACGTTTGAGCACGGTCCTTTTACACTCTTGATGCAATGACCTGGGAAGACTTGACATATGAAACTATTGTTGCAATGTCTTAGGTGCTCTTGTGAGGTCTTGTGCTCACATACTTAACTGACAGAACTTACGAAGATGGGATATTCTTTCCTTTCTTGGAATGTGCAGTGGGTTGGCAATTGGAAAAAAGGTCCCGGAGGCAGCTGCTTATAGTACATCATAAATACAGCTGCAAATGCTAACCACCATTTTATGGAAAATATGTTGAGGAAATTTTCTTTACTCGATTTCTCTGAAGCAATTTGTTCTTGTACTCAGTGTTCTACACACTTAATTTCTTCACCACTCACTTAGGAAGGTGTTGCTAGAGATTCTGCAGTTTGTGATCTCCCAAATCATCATGTTTCTTAACTCTTATAAATCCTTCCAAATAACTTGCATTTTTAATGTGTACATTTATTTTTCTACATTTTTAGTGATAACACAATATACTATTAAATAAAAATGTAAAGAAATAATAATTTCTTTTTAGTATTGGAGTTTAAAATAGTTTTTAATACTTTTTTAGCATTAAATTTAATTTCTGACTATGAGGAAGGGTCTTATCATCATCTAACCTATCAACAAGTCCATTAACATATGATATCTGCTAAAGTTCATTCTTCAAAACTATCAGATTGCACAATGACTGTCTGAAATGACATAATGTTGTATTTTTTCTTGGATTAAATTCCATATTCAATTTATGACAATACATAAGGTAAAGGTTCCCCTTGCACATACGTATGTGTTAGTCGTTTCTGACTCTAGGCAGCAGTGCTTATCTCTGTTTCTAAGCCAAAGAGTCAACGCTGTCCGAAGACGCCTCCATGGTCATGTGGTCATGACTAAACGCCGAAGGCGCATGGAACACTGTTACTTTCCCATCAAAGGTGGTTCCTATTTTTCTATTTGCATTTTTACATGCTTTCGAACTGCTAGGTTGGCAGAAGCTGGGACAAGTAACAGGAGCTCACTCCGGTACACGGCGCTAGGGATTCGAACCACTGAACTGCTGACCTTTCTAATCCACAAGTTCAGCATCTTAGCCACTGAGCCACATATGTTTCCTTATGGAAATACAAAAGGAAACATAAAGCCTTTTGGTCAATTGTGTTCCCCATAGTTTCTTAGAAGATCTAAAATTACAATAATGAAATAGGACCAAGTGTGTTTTAAGATCAGTGAGGAAGGATCTCATAGATTCCCTGCTCTGGGCCTTCTTGGTTCCTGCCTCCTCTTATGGAGCAAATTCAACCCTCATTTACCATATTAGAGAAACTCCAACCATTTAAGAATTAGCAAGGCTGTTAAGCAGTGGCTCTTCCCGGAAGCCTTGGGGACTGAACTGGATATATCTCCCTGTGGTTTGTTGAGAGAATAAACATTCTCTGTGCAGTTTAGATTATTTTAACTCTTGTTCCAGTTATGCAATGTATACTCAGTGGAAGAAGTTCAGTTAACTTCACATGTGTTTTGTGGTAATAATCCACAGCCATTTGAACTGGGTGCATTTTTAATGTGGACAGAATCACTAGACATTATACCTGACAAGATCTAATTGAAGTAAATATTTAAAGCAGCTCTTCAACATTTTGTGCTGTTTGGCACATTCAAAACTTTGGGATCCCTATGGGTCATCTTAAAAAATAGCTACCATTGTTATTAACAAGTTGTAAACACTGGTGCCATAGTAAATAATAGATTTACAAAAAACTAAATACCTCAAGTCATCTGAGAAGTGTTTTTTCCCCCTTTCATTCCGTTTAGGTTTCAGGATCTTTCCTTTCGCTGTTCCAATTGAGCATTTGTCTTTTTTCTGGGAAGGTAGTAGATTTCCACTTTTGTTTAGTAATGATAGCTGAATGTTTTGGTCTGAAGTATACTAGCTCAAGGATAATTTAAAAACCTTAGAACTCTGGAGAGCTGGGAAACTTGATGGCATCTGAGGTTATTGTGGGAAGTTATCATCCAGCCCTCTTCCAGAAAAATGAAATATCCTAGGAAATATTTAAAAGGCAGAATATTTCTCTGGATATGAAAAGAAACATGTTTTAAAAGACAGAATAGTTGCCTGTAACTTCCTGCCCATCCCCACTGTTAATGGGCCTTTCCCCACTTGGAGCTGAACCCAGAAGGACATTTCTTTCATCAGTATAGTGGTGCCTATGACATTATACTAAGATCCAGGATATAACAGATTGATAATTAAAGTGAACAGTAAAAAGAAACACTATTATGTGGCAAAAGAATAACAATGCCATAGACATAGTAAAAACAGTAGAACAAGAAAAATCCAAATTACCAAAATACAACAGACCAGGGACCAAGCTTCAGTCCCGAGTTATAGGACTAAAACTACTCTGCCTGAAACAGAGGAGAACAATCACAGCAGACAAACTAATGGACCAACAGTCAAATTTGCTATAATGTAGATCACAGTTTCCTCAAAACAACAACAAAGTCTTTTTTTTCTTTTTAAGTGTTTGGAGGATGTATTTGAGACATGCAATCAATGTACCTTTTCGGATATACCCAAACATTCTTAAAAGAATAGCATTTTTTGACCTTATACTAATGCTTCTTTTGTTTAATTGCTGTTTTTATATCTTCTAATTCATATTTTCTAATTCAAAGCAGATGGCAAATGGGTTTTCCAACAGTAAATATAGTGAAATTAAAATTAAAAAAAATGTTATAAACAAACTGAATTGCTTTATAATTAGACTTTTCCAAGGTTGTAGCTCACTGGCATTAATCAAAGATCTGTTTGTCTATTCATTGCCTAGATTTTAGTAATTTAAAGTAGACTACACAGTCCATTGAGGCAAATATAAATATTTGTGATTGTTTGGGTATATAATTTTTAATTTATTATTTATTTGTCCTGTATATCATTTTTAATTTATTTAATTTATTGTCAACAAGGCCCTAGTACACCCATGCTTTTTATCAGAATTAAAAGTGCACATCCAAAACACCAGTTCCCTCTTATTTCTGTCTAAACCCCAAAAAGTAAAATTAAAATTAAAGCCTGAACTACAGAGCTTCACTTCAATAAATCTAAAGCAGTCCTTATTGTTAACAAAATTATCATAATGTGGTTTGCTTTTGAAATATCTTGCCATTAACTTAAAGTCACTAAAACAAATTATTACTGTATATACTCGAGTATAAGCCTAGTTTTTCAGCCCACTTTTTGGGCTGACAAAAGCCGCCTCGGCTTATACTTGAGTCAGTGAAAAATTTGCCCGAAATGGAGGAGAAAAAGGGGCGGGGCCATGCCGCTGGGTGACACTCGTGAATGGCCCAGTGCCCCTGTGAGTTTCCCCTCCCTCTGTGTCAGTTTGCCGCACAGCACGCACCGCACCATCCCCCCTCCTCACGTTCTAATGTAATGCAGGGCTGTCTTACGATTCCCCTTCCTCCCCCTCCTGCTGCTCTGCAACGATGTCCCACCTCCTCCTTGTTATGGCAAGCAGCCACATAGCGATGTCCCACCTCCTCTGGTACAGTGATCCAATGATAGGAATCACTGTGCCGTGTGTCATAGGAGGCGGGACATCGCTCCCGCGGCTGCACGGGACATCATCATCACAGCGGGACATCAGCATCATGAGGTGAGTGAAGTATTTCATTGAATACACCGCTAGTTTACTGTTTTTCTTTGAAATAAATATTCAAAAACATTATTGGTATCTATTTTTATTTTTGAAATTTACCGGTAGCTGCTGCATTTCCCACCCTAGGCTTATACTCGAGTCAATAACTTTTCCAGTTTTTTGTGGTAAAATTAGGTGCCTCGGCTTATATTCGGGTCGGCCTATACTCGAGTATATACGGTATGACGTATAAGGTGGCTGCTTCTCCCAAAGCAGATGGCAAATGGATTTTCCAGCAGTAGAGTACGATGGAATTAAAATCAAAAGCATGTTACAAACAAACTGAATTACTTTATAATTAGAATTTTCCAAGATTGTAGCTTCCAGGGAAAGCAGTATATTAAAGACATTGAAATAATTAATTTGGGGTTTTTCCGTTTATTTACTGTCCAGCAAGATAACAAGAAACAGAATGTTAAAAAAAAGATGCAGCTGAAGAATATTACTCTTTTATACTTTCTAAAACCAAGATTCTAATTAAGTATTTTATTTTACTTTTGTGTTGTTAAAAAAGAATGGAAAATGAAAATTGGTGCATAAGCAACGAAAACTGATCTTCTGCTTAGTCATGGTGGTAGTGGAAACTACTCTTGCTGCAATTAATGTTCTTGTGTTTTTTTTCCCCCTATGCTACTTCAAATATACACCTTAGTGCAGTGACGTGCGGTGAGGTTTATGGCTGGTGAGGCAGTCCTCTCCCCCGACATCCCACTGTCTAAAGCGCTTTCTTTCTTTCGCCTGCCTGACAGCACAGGCTGGTGAAAGTCACTTTCTTTTGCCCGCCTCTGTGTCCACGACAGCCACAGACACAGAGGAGGCAAAAGAAAGTCTTTTTCACCCACCTGAGCTGGTGGACTGCCGCGGACATGGAGGCGGGTGAAAGAAAGTGACTTTCGCCGGCCTGTGTTGGTGGCCTGCTGCTTTCTTTCGCCCACCTCTGTGTCCGCGGCAGCCTGCCAGCAGAGGCAGGCAAAAGAAGTGTCTTTTGCTGGCCTGTGCTGGCGGGCTGCTGCAGGCACAGGCCGATGAAAGAAAGCAGCAGCTTGCCAGCAGAGGTGGGCAAAAGACCTGCCTCTGCTGGCAGGCTGCCGCAGACGTAGAGTCACTTTCTTTCGCCCGCCTGAGCTGGCAAGCTGCCCTCCCTGCCTCTCCTACCCCCTTCCCTCTCTTCACTCATCTCAAACAAACACACACACACAAACACACACACACACACACACAAAGTTGCACCAGGAGGATTAAGTTTGAATTCCTCCCCCTCCCTCCGACCCACATGTATACGTACCTTTTCTTTTCCAGCTGTTTCACAGAGGATTTCAGCTCTGCTCTTGCCTGCCATCATGAAAATGTAAAAATGTAAAATCAAAAAGGCAAGAGCTGAGGTCAGGCTAGGCTAGTTGCTGCCGGAGTTGCCATGGATGACTCTGCTTAACTGTTTAAAAAAGCCTCTAAAAAAACGCCCTCTATAGGAGGAGGCAAGAGAACCACATGTCTCATCTACATCAGGAATTTTTCAGCTTTTAACCCTTGCTTGAGTGATCATAAAGTCAGGCTAGATGAGGCACATGGTTCTCCTGCCTCCTCCTGTAGAGAGCGTTTTTTTAGAGGCTTTTTTAAACAGTTAAGCACTAAGCAGAGTCATCCACTGTGACTCTGGCAGCAACTAGCTCAGCCTTTTTCCTTTTACATTTTCTTTTCTTTTCATGACAACAGTGGTGAGGCTCTGCCTCCCCTGCCTCCCCTGCCTCCCCTGACTGCACGTCCCTGCCCTAGTGTATCCTTGAAAAGAAATGTCATCTTCTTTCTTAACAGGAAGCTATATCACCCAATGAAGAAATGAAATGGAAACCTTTTTTGTCATGGTGGCATGATACTAGAATGCATTCCCTAAAGAAGTCCTGCCAGCTGATGCCAACCTGATAATATCTTTGGCTCCAGGTCAAGATGCTTTTATTTTTCTAGGCATTTTAATGCTTTTGCTTGGGATATTGCTTTATTTCTTGTTGTGTGTCTCCATTTTATTTTTTGCATTGATTATTTTCTTTGGTTTGAAAAGAATTCTATTTGTACTTCTTGAACATTTTATGTTCAGTGCCATGGGATCGATTTAGTGCAGACATCTCAAAATTACATATGTACTTTAAAATAGGCTGAGCTTTTAAAGAGCATTGTTCTCCTTAATTGTGAAAAATACATGATCAATGGGATCTATGGCACATTTTTGGTCACAAAAACAAGCAGTTTGTTTGCTGATGTACAATCTTTGGCTGTTGATTGAATTGCAGAGCAGCACAATAAACAGGAATCTGCACAGCAGTAGGTGTGATATGATCCCTAAGATCATCAGTGTACCTGGATATTCCAAAGTGCCCATGGACAACTCCCTAGATATCATCATACGCCTTGCTCATTTGACTTCTTATATTTTGAAAAGTAATAAAAATATGCTCTATTACTTGAACACCATTGACATTGATAGAATCACTCAATTGAAAAAGGCAGCTTTATTTGGAACAGCTTTTATCCAGTGGCAATATCTTTAACACCTCTAGCACAATAATATATGTACATCCCAGATATTAAGTAAGATCTCAATAGATGGATAAAAATGTCAAATCTAGTGTAAACATCTGGCTGACTGTGCAATCAACTGTAGTAATAAATTAATTAAAATGCGGCTCCAAAAATGCCTGTGATACTCCCATTCATTGAGTCATGTGTTTTCTATAAATGGGTAGATGGCATTGTTTGGAGCTGTGCCAACTTACCTGGGGAAAAAGTCAACAAAAATAAATAGTGATGGAAGAGAGAGAAAATAAGAATAGTTCTGCAGGAAGGTAGGTGGTTAGCAGTTGACAGGACCATTTTCTGAGAATGCCCTGGCTATTCTCAGCTAAAACAACTAATTATCATTAATATCAGTGACTTACTCAGGGGTGGGATTCAGCCAACTGGTTGTTTGGAGAACTGGTAAAATTGACCACTGGCTAGCCCAGTCCATCCTACCCCGCCCTGCCCTATATATTATCTTCTCTTCACCATGCGGTCCAGACTGTTAAGCTAATCTCCATGCCTCACTTTAACAAAGGTAAGCATACCCCACTCACCCTTCACCTCGGGTCAGGGCCTAGGGACATGCCATTCCCCGGCTCTGGCCTTGACCCAGAGGGGTAAGGCTACTCACCACCTACCTCGGCTGGGTTGGGGAATGTGCCATTACCCAGCTCTAGCCTTGTCCCGGGCCTCCGCCTGCATGCTGCCATCTCCCTCTGGCCTCAAACTCCTGGATAGTTCTTCTTACTTTAAGTGCTGCAGTGGAGATTTTGCAGCCATCACCTGCCGAGGCTCGCTCATGGAGACGCTTCATGTGGTCTCCGGGTCAGCAGCTGCTTCTCTCCACTGCTGCTCTTGCTGGGGGAGAGAGCATCTCTTGTGCAATTTAGCAGCTGTGAGCCGCCGTTTTCCTCTAAGTCCCATTCGGAATGTGCACAGCACAGAGAAGCAGCATTCAACATGGCTAAAAGTATGTGCAATGTTACTAAATGTATATAAAGGTGCACACCTATTGCTTTTTTCTCTTCCACACATAAGGAACTTTAATTGCCTCTTTTTCCATGAAGAAGTCAAGTATGACAAATGCAGTTATATGGTTCTATCTTAGAATTTATTACCAGGATTTTGATGAAGTCATCATCAGTGGGAAACAACAATGTCAAAAATCCCAACATCTTTCTAGACATTTTGTGTTCAGTTAACCAATGAAGTGTGTGTGTAGTACAGTTATGCCAATTGTATATATTATGACTAAGAAGCAATGCTTTTGATGAGTTGCCCTGACATAGCTGTGATGCTATACAGTTCTACATTCTAAGATCTACAATTAACCATCTCTTATTTGCATTATGCTTGTTGCATTAAAATGTCTGACACCATCTAAGCTGTTTTGATAGGACAAAACCATTAAATACCGTAGTTGCCACCCAGATTCTGTGAGGCAAATCTATCGGGATTGCACAAACATTTTACAACAAACCTAGAGGAATTAAAATGCTGGAGAATGGGGAAAAGTGCAGAAAAAATACAGTAGAAGTAATGGACTTTAAAAAATGAACGTGCCAGGAAATAGATTAAAAAGGAGATTCAAGTAAGAGTAGACTATATTCTTTCAGATTTTGGCAGAATTCTACCAAATACCCATACATTTCTTTTTTGAGGTTTTTCTTACTATATTTTGGAAATACTTTTATAGACTATTTTCCCTTCAATAAATAATAGCAATGTGAAACAATTAGCATAGGAAGAAAGATAGAACATAATCATAAACATACATAACTCTGTGTTCTAAAGTTCTTGAGATATTGTTTACATGTAGTTTAAAGTTATTTATCCCTTTTATTACTAACCTTTTCTTTTTTTTTTCCTTTTCTTTCTTCCCCCTCCCCCCTCCCCCTTTTCCTTCCCCTTCCTTAGTCTCACTCATATCTCTGGATTGTTAATTCATTTTTTCTTAGTTATTTTTCAGGTCTTTAAAACAATGTGTCTCTATCTTTCTATAATTTTCATACAGCTACTGTATAGTTATGGTCATAGCAATAAACTGTTATGTTAACTGTGCACTAACATGAGACATTACTGTGATACCCTCAAATTCTCTATATTTGGTAACTGTCAATATATCACTAGATACTAAGACTTCATTAATTCAAGAAAGCAGAAGAAAAATTGAATAACTGAACAATTTCATTGTTTCTGTTCTGCTCTGTACATTTAAGTCTCTCATCAACTATGTCACTAAACAGAATCAGCAATCATTTCAGGCCATGTATGAATGCAGATAACAACTTTTCATCTATTCTGTAGAATAATTTCCTCTTATTCCCCATGGATTAGTTATTGCTAGATTTAAAACACTTATTCTGTGGTCAAATAATGTGTGTTTCGGTACAATGATCAGTCCTAATTTAATTTGCATATTTTGTTATGTCTAGTTAGCTACTAACTTATGAACTAAATGATATAGAGTCTTCGGGATGTGATTCAATTAAATTATTCTTCAGGGTGGTCTTGCTATAAGGCAAAAGTGGAAAAATAATGCTATTCCTGATTCCAAGAACACTTAAACTGATCGTAAGTAATTTATTCCACAACTCTCTGACTTTTATTACTAAGTATTCATGATATGCTTCTGTTTTTATTAGATGTTTACATATTTTATGCACAGAATTACCAGTCATCATTGGTAATGATAATGGTAAATGAATAGCTGTGAGATTTAAATAAATGGGATAATGTATTTAATTAGTAGTTAAATTAGCAAGACTCCCGTCCCAATTTTGCCCACAATGTACTCTCCAGAAGCTTCTGACTTCAAATGCCACAATGGCAATATTTGCTAGAGGATTATAGTCATTTGTCCAACACATGAAACTGGGTAATGTTCCAATAAATCAGAGTTATCTGGCTTTCTGTTGACATATTCATCAATAAGTATAAATGAAACCAATCATACATTAAATCATTGCTAGTATCATAGACAGTATGATTGAAATAACAGTCTTTTCATACCATTCCAAAATTAATTCCATATTGTGACCAATTTTAATTTTGAGTAGCCATAGGCTATTGCATGTAGTGTTATCAGGGGCAACATACACAAATACAAAGCGTGAAGGACTTGCCTATGACTAAATAATGTATAAGCCATCTTCTATCTAGAGTAATGGTTATATGATTGAGTTTATCCAATAAAGGTTCAAGATAGAATATAGGGTGTTGTATTTGTTTTCTGCTGGTCCCGGGCCCAATCTGAGCTGAAGGACAACAGTTCATCCTTCTTACTTCCTCCAAACTACTGAAGCTGAGGGGACTGGAATTTTATTTCAGTCCTAGCATGTGATGTCATCCTTAATCATACCTTAATGAAAGAGTGCCAGCAAGTATTATGAGAGCAGAACAATGCATGTGCTAACCGCCAAATCTAACCTTAGAATAAACGTATTGTCTCTTTGAATGAACATTAATCGGCATACATTAAAATGAAATTTTGTTGCATACAGGTATCCATCTCTAATATACACTACATAAAAATGACTAAATAAATAAATAAATACAAAATTATGCATATTGCTACATATATGACACCATAAAATCAGAGTCTAGTTCGGATGTATACATGTACATGGCGAGATAAATGAATCTTGAGATTTTCTCTCACCAATAGCTCACCTGCTAGAAAGGTGGCTCAAGATGCCTGTTGCATTTGTCTTGATCAGGAATATTTTACTAGCAGTGTGTTCTATGAAGTATTACAGAAGGCAGCTATGTGTAACAATGCAGCAGTAAGAAACATTGCTACCACAAGGCATTGCCTCCAGATGATGGAACATCTGGGTTCAAAAGCAATGGATATAAATAACACTTAACAAATACCTGAGACAGATGTCTAATTTTAACTACCACAGTCTTTCCCAGCTTCCTAGTCACCTAACATGCTGACTTGGGGAATTGTAATCATGTCACATCTGGAAAGCAACAAAATGAGAAAAAGTGATGTAATAATAGTAATAATTCTGAAGTAATAAAATTGAATTAATCAGTTTTTCTTGATTCATTTTCAGTTTGAATATAGATCAATGACTAATTTAAATTATATGTTTATCTTTATTTACATCTAGCAATACTTTTTTGATAATTGTGGTGTAATGGTAAGATATTGAACAAGGACTAAAACTGGGGATTCGCTGAGTGATTCTTAGCTGTTGGTATGTCTCAGTTTGCTCTCATTGTAAGGATTGTTATTGTAAAGAACAGGTGGGAGATATCTCAACATTCAAACTGAGTTATGTTGCTATTAGCATGCGTTTTTATCAATATGGATCAAAGAAGTTATTAACTAAATTCATAAAATAAGCGAAATGGATATTTGGCCAATAAGATACTTAAGGCATGGTTGGATTTGATTTTTGTGTTTGCTTTGCCTTCAAATCAATTTATAACTCCTGACAATTGTATGGACAAGTCGTTGATGTTTTTTTGGCCATAGCTTGCTTTCCAGGGCTGATAGAGAGAGATTGACCCAAAGTCACTCAGCTGATTTCTTGCCTAAGGCAGGAGTAGAACTTCCTGGTTTGTCACCTAATGCCTTAACTACTACACCAAATTGGCTCTTATAAGACCTGGTTTCTCTTTATGCATATACACCTTTGATTTTAAAATATTACCTAAACAGATTTTGGACCATGTGTCTGGTGTGAGTCGCTTAGAGAAAGTCTGGTTTTGAAGAAAGAGAGACAAATGTTAAAAATAAATGATTAAAAAGGTTTAACAAATACTTTCTTCTAAAAAGAAACATTGTCTTTTAATAGTAGGAGTAATAAGCCTGGAAAATTTCCTATAGACTATGACCGGCTGCGATTAATAGCCCCCAAGGGGGCCCTGACTCATCAATTCCTCTTAAACAACCATTGATCTCAAGGAAATACTTATCCATTTCAATTGTTATTGCAGATCACCATAGGGAAAGTAAGGTTTTTGACAATCAAAATTAAATACCATTGTGAATTTCTCTATTCTATTAGCTTCTATTAGCAGAAATGTATCTGTCACAATATGTTAAATAGTTGACAAAATCATTTGCTTCAATCTTTTTATAATAATTTGTACAAATCTATGGGGATGGTATTTGAATTTTATTCCATTAGTTCTGCCCTTATTTTGCTTCAGTCTGAAGAATGGGCAAATAATTATTCTCTAGTCCAGTGATGGCGAACCTTTTTTGGCTTGTGTGCCAAAAGCGGGGGGAAGTGCAGGGGGGTCATGCACGAGCATGCAGCACCCATAATGCTATGCGCATGACCCCAGTGCTCCCCCCCATTTTTAGTGTGGTTTTTTTCGCTGTCCCCAGGCTCCAGAGGCTTTATAGGAGCCTAGGGAGGGCGAAAACAACCTCCCCCCCCCAAGCCCCTTTCCTGAAGCCTCCGGAGCATGAAAAACTGGCCCTACAGGCAAACCAGAAGTAGGGCCGTTATTCGTCCTCCAGAGCCTTTAGGGGTCTGCAGGATGCTTCCCTGAAGGTTCTGGAGGACGAAAAACAGTTCTATGGACAAATCGGAAGTCACTTTCGGTTTGCTTGTAGGATCGTTTTTTGCCCTCTGGAGCCTTCAGGGAAGCCTCCTGGAGACCCCTGAAGGCTCTGGAGGATGAAAAATGGCTCTACGGACAAACTGGAAGTCCGGTTTGCTTGTAGGGTCGGTTTTTTGCCCTCCGGAGCCTTCAGAGAAGCCTCCTGAAGGCTCCTGGATGCTCCAGAGGGCTAAAACTGGCCTTAAAAAGAAGGCCAAAGTCAGCTGGCCAGCGCGCGCATGCCCTGACAAATGGCTCCGCATGTCACCTATGGCACATGTGCCATAGGTTCGCCATCATGGCTCTAGTCTATAACATTCCATCTTATCTATTTTATATCCTGTTTTCTCTGTCATTTTCTATGGGATTATTTGACTGATTTTATAACTGTCAAAGCTGAGATTTACAAGCTTAATATATTCTCGGAAGAACTTTCATTTAAGAAAGACTTTGATATACATACAGAAGATAAGGAGACAGTCCTTTATTTATCTTCAATCTAAGTCATAAAAGTCATTGGAAATGAGCCATGGAAATTAAGTGTAAGACATCAGTTCATGATAAATGAACAGATTCAGCCTCAAAGCTATATTTTAGAGGAAACTGCAATTTTTCAACTATCTTTAAAGACTTTCCAAATATAATATATAACTTTTTAAGTTGTTTGATAATTGAGGGAAGGAGCATGTATAAAACTTAACAAAGGCAACTTTGGAGCTGTGGTGGTGAAGTGGTTAGAAGGCAGTATTGCAGATCAATTCTGCTCATTGCTAGGAGTTCGATACTGACTGGCTCAAGGTTGATTCAGCCTTCCATCCTTCCAAGGTTGGTAAAATGACTGTAAATCACTTAGAAAGTGCTGTAAAGCACTATGAAATGGTATATAAGTCTAAGTGTTATTGCTATTGCTATTATCTCTTTCAATGAAACATTATCTGAACCCCAAGATTTAAGAAATTACAAACCAGTGTAAGAATTTTTGCTATTGTTACAAATGTAAAATGATTTTAGCTGGTTTTAACATTTACTAATTTTTGCTATTCCCGAATAAGAAATTAAATATTTACAGCAGTAGTTCAAAATCTGAAATTTGTCAATAGAATCTGGCTTTGATTTTATCAAACACATAACTATGTAAGGTAGAATTAAACAAAATGCTTTTAAAAATCCTTCCTCTAGTCTAAAGTTCTCCAGATATTCGGTTTCCACTTCTAATTATGGAGGTCCAAAAGATCCAAAGAAATTCAGTATATGTTACAATAGTAAGAAATTTGTTAATGTATATACAAATTAATGTAGATTCTTTAAAAGCTATAGTATCCATAGACTTGCCTCAATATTAATGATAATGCAGTTTAGGAATAACCAATTGGAACATTTTTTTAAAAAAATAGAGAATGACATATTCAAAGGATCTTCTATGTCAAGAACTTCCTACATTTGCCCAGCTATATCTAGAGAAAGGACTCCAGGCTTCTAACATTCTTCATATCAAGTTAGGATTCTACAAGCAGAAGGCTATCTGTTATCCTTAAGGATTTTTTTGGTTTAAGTGTATCCACCCATTTCATACTACTGAGATAAATTTTAACCACATAATAAACCTGCTTAGAATAGGCATACATATTTTCAACTATTTCAGATTGTGTAGTAGGATGCTTAATATTATTTTTGTTCCATGAACCTTTCAAAGTTAATTGACCTAAACTAGATTTTCAAGATTAATGAACAAATTAAAACAAAGCTACTCTAGTTTTTTATTTAAAAAAATAACCGAAATGCACCTAAACATGCATTCTTGAGGTTAAGACATGTACGGATATGCTGGTTTGAGGAGAAAATGCATTCAGATATATTATTTATGAAGAAATCAAAATAGGTTTTTTTTTCTGAAATGCAGCTAAATATACTACTTGTGATTTCTAGTCAAGATGGCTCTGTTTTTATTACACAAATAACTACTTAATTTATTTTATTGGAACCAGAAACAAGTGATTATCTTTTATTTTGTTATTGGAGGGGGTCTGGGTTATTTTAATTATTTTGATGGCTTCCAAGAAAGCTTGCCATTAACTACTAATCTACCAACCCCCCTCTTGGGTAATAATCATAAAAATTAAGAAAAGATTCCCACAAGAGTTGAGAAATGTTAGCAATCAGAGACATACAAAATATATTAGCAGTATACTACTCTGAAAATTGTAGATTGGAAGCGGCTGAGAAAAGTATATATCTTAACTGAAAGAAGGAAATGGTCACTGCAGTATTCTGCCAAAAAAGCCAAAAAATAGATAAACACAATCAGGAGTCTATCAACAAGATAGGCCCTTCATATTGCAAAAGAGTCAATGTGCTACTTGGAAAGACAAGAGTCAAGCACAAGTAGCACTGGTGTTTATGGTATCATGGATAGATCAAAGACAAAAGGATATCCAGCTGTTCCTGCACTCATAGACAAAATGTGCATTAATGGCAGAACATGAAGCAGAAATATGGTTCAAAGCTTGAAAAGGAATGGATCAAAGCTGTATCCTGGCACCTTGCTGATTAATCTGTATACAGAAAATATTATATGAAATGCAGGGACCAGAAGAAATAGAAATTGGAATTAAAATGTATGTAATACTAATGATATCATTAAAGGGACATGGTGTTCAGTGGCTAAGATGCTGAGCTCGTCAATCAGAACGTTTGGCAGTATGGCGGTTCGAATCCCTAGTGCCGTATAACTGAGTGAGCTCCCATTACTTGTCCCAGCTTCTGCCAACCTAGCAGTTCGAAAGCATGTAAAAATGCAAGCAGAAAAATAGGAACCACCTTTGGTGGGAAAGTAACAGCGTTCCGTGCACCTTCAGTGTTTAGTCATGCCGGCCACATGACCATGGAGATGTCTTCGGACAGCGCTAGCTCTTCGGCTTTGAAACGGAGATGAGCACTGCCCCCTAGAGTTGGGAATGACTAGCACATATGTGTGAGGAGGGAACCTTTACATTTACCCTAATGAAATCATTGAGACATCTAGAAACAAGAAAGGCTTAAGAAACTTTTCTTGAAGTTGAAAGCCAGGAGTGCAAAAGCCAAGCTGTTGCTCAACTTTTAAATAAGTTAAGACTATGTCAACAGACAATACTAACCAAATGCTTAAAGACAGACAAACTGAAGTAGTTACAAGCATTATCTTCCTAGGCTCAACATTTGACATGTCTATAGCCATGAAATAGAGATGTCTGCCATGTGAGGAAAAGATTATGACAGAACTAGACAAAATATTTAAAGCACAGAAACATCTCAATGACAACAAAGGGATATATTATCAAGGTTATGGTTTTCTGAATTACAAGATAACGCTATGAAAGCTGGAGCATCAGAGTGACTAAATGAATAAAAATGGATGTGAGAGTCAAAATTGTAGAGAATAACTTGAACTACAAGGAAAACCAGTAATTCAATACTAGATGAAGTAAAATCAGACTATGTACTGAAACATTACTAATGACACTTTGTAAAGTGATATCCGTGAGTTCATAACGAATCAGAAGTCACTGAATGATTGAACAATAGCAACTACTTTTGTAATGCTGTATGAACTCTGCTGAAGAATAACAACTTTATATTGGGAAGACAAGTCATATTGCAGCCTCTTTTTTCAAACAGTTAATAAAGTCTTTTTAATGATGAACTTTTTCATACGATGAGAGAGTTGAAATCTTAAGGAACGACCACTGTGTTGGTATTGTTCAACAGACAAAAATACATTTCATATTATAATCCCTCCAGATTATAAAGAGTACTAACAGTGCAGGAAGGCATTTAGTCTAGCAAGATCTATTGCTCATGATAGGAATTTTCATTTTTTAGTATATATTTAGCCTTTTTTTTTTTTGCAGATAATTGGATAAAGATTGGTCTTTTGCAATTTTTCTGAAATGTCTTTAAAAGTCTAAAAGCTTTCTATGATTTAATGTCCCCTATTTTTAAGTTCAGGCTGCTAAATTATTTATTTTTGGCTTGTATTTAGGTTTTCACTTTTATATTTTATCTTGAATGGAAACAGTGTTATGATAAACCACAATCCTTTTTTGCTATAAAATGTCCCTATAGTTGTCTAATAGCACAAAAGTGAAAGTGGACATTCTTGTCTAGTTCCTCTAAATAAAGGGAAGGTAGCAGAAAAGAAACCATACATCTTCACTTTAGATGTAGACAACTCATATAATATCTTGATCCATTTTATGAATTTCAAAGGAAATCCCAACCTGGTTAATGCAACAACAAACATTGTACTGTTTATATATTTTGTCTATGTATTTAGAATTTATTGGATTCTTTTACATCTATATAGAAAAGGGCTGTCTACAACAGCACTTTTGTTGAAGATATACTGGTAGTCCTTGACTTACGACTGCAAATTCTGTTGTTAAGTGAGACATTTGTTGTGTATTTTACCCAATTTTATGACCTTTCTTGCCCCAGTTGTTAAGTGAATCACTGCAATTATTAAGTTAGTCATACAATTGTTAGCTGAATCTGGTTTCCCCATTGACTTTGCTTATCAAAAAATTGCAAAAGGTGATCACATGACCCCAGGACACTGAAACGTCATAAATATAAACTAGTTTCCAAGTGTCTGAAATTTGATCACATGGCCTCGGGGATGCTACAATGGTCATACATGTTAAAAACAGTCATAAGCCACTGTTTTCAATGCTTTAAGTGGTCACTAAATGAACTGTTGTAAGTCAAGAACCACCTGTAGTTTTCCTTTTGCTAACTGGATCTATGTGATTAAGATGGAGTTTACTCCAAACTAGATTTATTTGAAGAGGTTTTCCTATTTTTATTCCTTCACGCTATTTCAAGCAAATTTATAGGATATTAAATGATTTCTCTGGCAAGAACATGCTGGGAAGATTTCACTGTGCAAATTAAAATTACCCAAATTTGAATGACCTTCCAAGATGTTTTTCAACTTCCCAGTCTAGTCTTCAGACCTGGGATTCCCTGGTGGCCTAGTCTGCTTAGCTTTTTAAGATCAGCCAAGATTGACCACATTAGTTGGAACTCAACAGAAGCATTTTCCATTTTCATTTAATTAGCCTATGAATGATTAAATGAAGGTTTCTGTATGTTTTGGCTTATCTCATAGTTGAAGTTACTTCTGATATTTAACCTAACATACCCCACATTAAGATTATACTTTGAATTGTATTATTTGTCAACCAAAAAGAGCCATAGATCTCACAAGAAAGGAAATGAGAGCTTAAAATATCTGTGAATGTCTTGTGTAATAATGCATTACTTATCCATGACTAACTTCAGAGAAAGTGTTGCAGACTGTAATCCTCACTCTTAAGTGCACACCAAATGTCCAAATGTCTACCCACAAAATCTGTTTCTCCATTAATCCTGTAAAGCAATTCCACCATCCCTTAAGCAATTTTTATATGCAACCACATGCATTCAGGTTTGAGGAAAATTCTAGTCTCACAAAAATGTTGGTATTTGTCAAATATTTGTCTTGTTATTTCTCCTCTACCCCTCCTCTCATCATTTGTACTACAACCCAAATGTCTCAAGACTCAAGACTAGGAAAATCTATTTCACATGCTCCACATCAATTCCAAGCTTCGTCTGCAAGATACCTTACTGAATTGGGGAAAGGTCAATGCTGCATTCCTTTTTTAAATTGCTCAAAAAGGATGCCACACAGGAGAATGGGTGTAGCCAACATAAACCATTTTCTAAACACAGGGATAATTATTTAATTATAATAAATTACACCAATAACTTTTCTTGCTAATGAACAAAATGCTTCCATAACCTCAAGAGAGACACATAAACTTCATATAAAGATTATTAGTCAAATAATTGTGTAATTTAGTAAAAATTATGTAATGTAAAGAGGGAAGTAATTTACACATTTATATGCATTTGTGGCATACTCCAGAGAAACTTAGGTGACTCAGTTCATCTTGGTTTTTTTTATTTTTAACCATGTTTTATACATGCCTATGTCAATATATACAGTAACTCTAGCTTTCTTTGATTTTGCTGGAGTGTCAATCTTGCTTCCCCACCCTTCTCTTTCCAACTTTTATTATGTTGTGTTTTGTATGTTTTTTGCCTGACAGTGAGAGCTTTTAGTGACACATGAAAGCATTTCTGGGACACCATTTGAAAAAAAGGCATGTAGTAAAAAGTAACAGGCAATAAATAATATTTTTTTAGCCAATTAACTACTAAAATAGTTTCTCAACTAAAGGTGAAACTAAGAAACACTAATTTCTAAGTGTATTTCTTGCATTACAGCTAATCTTCATATCAATATTCTGTATTGCATTTTGAAGGCCTTCAATTTGCATGTAGAAGAAAAAGTTTGAATAAGATACAAAACATCTGACTCCTAAATCATTAATAATAAAGAAAGAAGGTAATCATTATCATTGTACTATATTTTCAAGGTTGAAAGGTGTGAATTTTTCATTCTCTCAGTCCACCAAAGATAGCATGTCTTCTGGGTCCTAGGCTAACCAAATTCAGCACACCATAAACTTTAGCTGGTTCTCAACTTGGGCATTTTAATACGTTCATGGTTCCCACAGATGGAAAAGAATAGATGGAAATTAAGGCTAGGAAGATTTTCATGCAGTTTTAGCTGGTTCATTAGTCTGGAATAAAACACTGGTAAGAGTCACTCATGACTTTTCCATGTCTTGGTCACAGTACTCTTGATTTACATGGGCTGTCCTTGGACACTACCCAACCGGTACAGAATGCAGCCCACTTGTTAATGGAACATAGAAGGAGGAAGCTGTGTTGGATATGTTTGCTGCCTTGAGTTATTTGTATAAATAAAAGGCAGGATACAAATAAATAAATATAATGAGAACCATCAATATTGTCAAAGTACATTCCATCATGCTGATGGGAAAGAATAGCTTGCTAATTGGTTGCTGAGTGCAATTCAGCATGCCTTAGTATCTAAGAGACCATGTCAACTAGAGTTTGCCTGCTCAGGGCATCTTGACAGAGAAGGAATGTTGAATGTTGAAAATATATATATTAAAAAAAGAAAATTGCTATTCCCTGTGAAGCATGGTGTTCATTGCTTGTTGGAATAATTCACCCTGTGTAAATAATATCAGCACTCACAATTTAGATGATCAAGGATCTGGCTTTTCCAGACAGCATTTCAATTTGAGAAATGAATAGACAGTTGTATCTGGCAGCTGGCATTGTAATAGTGATGTTTATTTTTGCAAGCTTAGATTTAGGTGACTGAAATGGCATTGAAGCCACTGTAATAAATACATAAAATAAATTTCAGTTGCAAACAGTCCCGCGTGTGTTACCTAATGCTGTGAATTCAGGAATGGTACATATCTCAATCAGGATGTGCACAAATCAATTCCATCTAAAGTTTTGTGTTATAAAGAAACTTTTATCTGTCACCTTTTTATACAGCTTTCCTCCTTTGTCTCCTGACTTAGTCTCTTTCTAGGAACAAAGCATATCACTACTGTATTTTCTGTTCCAGGAAACTTACCATATTTGAACTTCAACACCCATTTGACCATTGCCTCCTTTCCCATATTAGGGTGGATCTGATGCAGCTATGTTTCTCTGGAAATTTTCTCCACTCCACTTTCAATATCCTTCTCTCCTTTCATTTTTCTGCAGAGCAATTCTTTAGCAGGCATGTACACACTTTCTTACACCTGCTATAAAGCTACAGACTTTTTTGGCTTTCTTTCTTCCTTTCCTAGTATTTAGTTTAACTGGGTCATTCCACACTGCTTGTTTCTGTTCTGCTGGGTTATGTTTCTTAAGCCAGGTTCAGAAATACCAGTTCAGATTGCAATGGGATAGTAATGGAACTGGGCTGGGGCTTACTCTGGACTATGGCCATTGTAAGATCTGACTAATCATTCCTCCCCCCCAGGGGTGGGTTCCTCCCGGTTCGCCCCGGTTTGCACGAACCGGATCATCGGTGAACCCAGAAGTAATTAACTTCCTGGAACGCTGGTACCAGTTCTGGCCCCTGTCGCTGCAAAGCGCCCTTTTGCCGGCATGTCGCAGCTCGCTCGCTTGCTCGCTCCCCCACCCATCCGCACTAAGCCCAGCCTGCCGCTCACTGATTGGCTGTAGTCCAGCCAATCATTGAGCAGGCTGGCCTCATTTAAAAGTGTGGTGCCAAGGGCTAACATTCCTCTTTTGAAAAGAATCTTTCTCTCAAAGAGTCTTTTCAAAAAGATTTGTTGCCGAGACGCCTCATTTCACGCTTCACCCCGTTCAGTTCACCTTCCCTTCGCCTTCTCCACAGGTAAGCAACCAAGACCCGGCGGCGGGACTCGGGACACTAGCGGCGGGACTTCGGGTGGGCGGCAGCGACGGTAGCGGTGGTAGGAAGCCTGGTGGGGGCTGGTAGCGTCAGTAGCGGCGGTAGGAAGCCAGGGGCGGTAGCAGTGGTAGGAAGCCGGGTGGAGGGGCGGTAGTGGTGGAAGTGGTGGTAATGGCGGTAGGAAGCTGGGGGGCAGTAGCGGCGGTAGCGGCGGTAGCGGCGGTAGCGGCCCAGCTTTCACGAGGGAAGGCCTGGAGGCCTTCCCTCGCGAAAGCCACGGCCTGACATATGACACGCAGTCGCCTTCGGGTGGGGGGGCAGCGGCGGCCTAGCTTTCGCAAGGGAAGGCCTTGTGAAAGCCGCGGCCTCACGTACGACACACGGCCGCCTTTGGGTGGGGGGGGGGGCGGCAGCAGCCTAGCTTTCGCAAGGGAAGCCCCCCTCTCTAGCCTCACCTGGCTGGCTAAGCCTGCCAGGCAACCTAAGTGACCTTAGCCTTGTCCCTCCAGTCCAGTGTCTTACCTGTTCCTGCTGCCTGCCATCGCAATGAGGATCCATCCATCGCATCGGAGTGCTGCTGATTCTCCCTGCTGCTGGTAAGTGACCCGGGTTTTTTTTTTATTATTTTAATGTATTTTAAAATAATATTTTATTTAATGCATAGAATTTTTTAAAATAGTTTTACATAAAAGTATTGAGTGTAGAATATTTTAAAATGGTTTACTTTAATTTATTTTGGATAGAATCTTTTTTAAATTGTCTTAGACTATTTTAAAAAAGATTCTATCCAAAATAAATTAAAATAAACCATTTTAAAATATTCTGTAATAAATACTTTGAAATGTATTGTGCATAGAATTTTTTATAATAGTTTTATTGTAATTTATTTTGTATGGAATATTATTAATGGTTTCATTTTAAGTTATTGTGTGTGGAATAGTTTGAAATGGTTGCAGTATAAATTATTGCTTGTGCATTGGAATAATGGTTACAGTATACTATGTCTGGGTACTGTATCTTAAAATAGTTACAGTATAAATTATTGTTTGTGCTTTGAAATAATGGTTACATAGGGTGGCCAGAGTTTCAGATTGGTAAAGAGGGACACCATTGACCGGGAAGGGGGGGGCTTGATTAAAAAAATTATATTTTGTCAAAAGGTCACAAAAGGTGATTACATGACCCCAGGACACTGAAACCATCATAAATACGAATCTGTTGCCAAACATCAAAATTTTGATCACGTGACCATAAGTTGCTGCAACGGTTGCTAAGTGTGAAAAATGGTCGCTAAGTGTGAAAAATGGTCATCAGTCACTTTTTTCAATGCCATTGTAACTCACCCTCGTTGTTTAGGTAATTCTGAGGTGGTTGATGGTTCTGTGAGTGCCTGTCCTTTATAATTGCACACAATGCCTTGATGGTTTTTATTCCAGTGTCTTTGTCTTTGTCTCCTGTCCTTAGGCTTAGGAAAAAAAAACTGGTTTCATTTGCAGTCTTTTGGGGGGGGGGGGATTCTTACTTTTTGGTGTTTTCCATCATAGTTTGTGTGTGTGTGTGTGTAATGTCCCACAGTTATCTACGCATTAATAATGATCTAGTAGTATTTCCTTATACATTTTAGGGACCTTTCCTTACATAATTGGTGTTTTCTTTCATACTTTTGGCTTTCTAATTCCTGTTTCCATTAGTTGGCAATAGCTAAAACCAATCCCACGTGAAAAAGTATTCGAAGCCTTCTTGATTTTAATTGTCAATTTATTTATTCCTGCACATTGTAATATTTACTCATTTACATATCTCTGTTTTTCCACTGTTGTGCAAACACAATTCCAGCAGCTGCTAACATGTGTAAAATTAAATATATATATTATACTCCCTTTAAAATAGCCAACAAAATATTTCTGGATTTAATTCCATATCTTCCTTTACATTGCTTCTAACCACTAACTTCTGAATAGCTTTTTGGACCAACCTAAGTACTAATTCATAATTTCATATGAATTCATATATTCCTGTCGTTTGGAATTGAGAACTAAATTTCAGAAAAAGGAAATCTGTATTGCTCTGGGAATATGACATTCATTCTTGAACTATCTTCTTGGATGAAAGACTATATCTTTCCTGTTTGTTTATATCTTTCCTGTTTCTCATCCTTCCTGAAAAGACTGTACATTGTTGGTGGAAAGCAGAGGTCCCTTCTTGTTACCTACAGAGTCCTCAGCTTACAACCACAATTGAGTCCAATATTGTTTTATTTCTTTGGCAGCAGTTAGATCTACATAGCACAATGAAGAAGAGGCAACAGAGTATGACCGCTTTCTTCTCCAAAAAACCAAGAGTTGAGGAATCAGCTGATCCAAAGCAGTCACCAGCCGCACCAGCACCGCCAGCCGCACCAGCACCACCAGCTGCACCAGCCGCACCAGCACCGCCAGCCACACTAGCACCACCAGCCGCACCAGCACCGCCAGCCGCACCAGCACCACCAGACGCACCAGCACCACCAGACGCACCAGCACCACCAGCTGCACCAGCACCACCAGCTGCACCAGCACTGCCAGCACCTCCAGCACGACCACTTCCACCAGTTGAGGTCGGAGAAAGCAGCAAGTCCATCGATTCCACTGCAGTTCCACAACTTCCTGACTGCTGGAATTTGCAGCAATATAAACACTTCAAGGACAAGTTTGATGGACTGGAAGTATCCAACAAGAAGGTGGGTTGTGCGTACTGTGCAAAGCCCATGTTCGCTTTGGAGAAAGGTATTCATGTTTCCAAAGAGTGGAAATATTTCCAGGTGTCACCAGCAGGGAAAAGCAAGGATGTACAACAAGCATTGCAGAGAAAAAAATTAAGGGAACATTTTCAGTCAAAGGCACACCTTATTTGCGTGGAGACCAGTAAGCAACAGGAGCAGGAAGCTTTCACCAAATCCCTGGATAAGTCAACTGAGAAACATTTATCCAGTACTTGCACAATATTTTCCACCATTTACGATCTGGTGCAGAGATGTAATCCATTCTCAGACATCGAAGCACAAGAAAATTTGCTGAATATGCTTGGAGTGGATGTAGGAGTTGGCTTGCATTCACGAAGATCTGCAGTGAAAATTGTTGACTTCATTGCAAAACAGATCAAGACCACCGTGTTTTCAATGATTATTGCAAATAATCGAAAGGTGTGCCTAATAATTGATGAAGCCTCAACACTTTCAATGAGAGCAGTACTGATAGTCTTTGTTAGAGTTGAGGATCCAGAATGCCCAGCTACCATTTTCGTTGAGTTTCTGGAATTACAGAGACAAGATGCGGAGACCATATATTCTGCAGGAATGGAAAGCTTGCACAAAGTTGGATTCACCACCGAATATCTACGGAAGAACTTAATCGCTTTCTGCTCCGATGGCGCCAACGTTATGCTTGGAAGAAAATCTGGAGTCAGCGCCACAATAACTCAAGAATTCCCAAACATCATCATCTGACACTGCTTGAACCACCGCCTGCAACTTGTGCAGGATGATGCAATAAGAGAAGTGAAGCAGATCAATCACTTCAAGATTTTCCTGGATAAAGTGCACACCACCTTCCACAAATCCTGCAAGAGCCAGAATGACTTCTTCCAAATCTCTGAGCAATTGGGCATCGAAATAGTGAAGATTTGCAGAGTTTTGGGACCAAGATGAGCTGCCTGTAGTTTAAGGGCAACCATGGCTGTGTGGCATGCTTATCCAGCGCTACATCAGTTTTTTCAAGGCAATGAAAGGTTCCCAGGCATGGCTTCCCGTTTTCAAATTTTAATTTTTTGGCAGGATTTGGCCCTGATGATCGACATCCTAAGTGAGATTTCTGTCCTGTCAGATGCCCTACAGGGGAGAGCGACAAATATCATTGTGGCCGAAAAGTTAGTGTTGTGAACAATCGGTGCTGTTGAAGTGCTACTACAGAAAAAGGGCAAATATGAGAGAGAACTTGAGGAATTGCTAAAACACAAGCCTTCCAAAATATGAATTTATCTCCAAATCAACCGTTTGTTGCCCTTCCCCGTGAGAAACTGTTGCAAAGCATCATTACCAATTTAAAGAAAAGGCTGATGGATTGCGACCATCTAAGAACAGGTAGCCTATTGCCAGCAGCACAAAAGTTACACTTTATCACCTATTTGGAGCCAGGTTGCTGGAACATGAAAGATGTAGTCATTCCATGGGGTGACGCAGAGGAAGAATTGGTTGGATTTGTTTTTAATTATGAAATTGATTTGAACGACTACAGGGATTTTTTGGAAAATGTGCTGAAAAATCCAGAGAACTACAAAATTCCTGACACTGTCAGAAGAGCTAGAGACATTGTCAGGACAATTGCTGTTAGTTCAGCAGAGGCGGAAAGGGGGTTCTCAAAAATGAACCTCATATGTTCAGAGCAAAGAACACGCCTAATTATTCCAAACATCAGTAACCTGATGGTGATAAGTGTTGTTGGCATACCTGTTGAGAGATGGAACCCAATTCCTACAGTGAAAGTTTGGCTCTCCTTTGTGCAGGTTTTTGGAGCAAGATGCTGAGGCAGTGGTGCAGAAGACGCAAAAAAGGAGAGTAATTTTCCATTTCTATTATTTTGTGTGCTGGTTTCATCCCAATGCAGTGCACGCAGTTAAAGTCTTGCTTTCTGTGTCTCTTCTTTGTGCAGCCCATTCACTGGAGTCCGTGATACTGAAGACTGGCAAGAACAGGCATCTTCCATCTGTAAGTAGCTCTTTTATTGTTTTTGTACTTATTTTAATCTTATTGTAGTTCATCCATTGGGGCAAAGAATTCAGTGACATCGTCTTGGCCACTCCCATCCGGTCACATGGGTGGCAAGCCACTCTCATCCGGTCACATGGGCGGCAAGCCACTCCCATCTGGTCACATGTGCAGCAAGCCACTCCCACAAAGGAGGCCACGCCCACAGAGTAGGTTTGAACAATTTTTGAAAACCCCCCCGCCCCCCTCCTTACTATCCATCCTGGGAAGGCAAGCTTACTGCCCACAGTAGGTACTGTGAGGATCACTCTACTTTTGTTTTGGGAATTCTTCCATTATCACCTGTTCTTGTGATTTTCCTTTGCTTTCCTAGATGTTTGTACATATGATCTATAGCAGTGACAGCTAACCTTTTTTGGCTCCCGTGCCAAAAGCAGAGGGAGCGTAGGGGGGATGTGCGTGGGCATGCCACACCCATAATGCTATGTGTGCTACCAGCCCCCCCCTTTTTGGCATGGTTTTTTCACTCTCCCCAGGCTCCAGAGGCTTTCTAGGAGCCTGGGGAGGGTGAAAACAGCCTCCCCCCGCTCCCCCCAGAGGCCCTCCAGGGACTTCAGGAGCTTCTCTGAAGCCTCCAGAGGGCGAAAAACAGCCCTACGGGGAACCTGGAAGTTCAGGAATGGTGACTTCCGGTTTGTTGGTAGGGCTGATTTTCAACCTCCAGAGCCTTCAGGAGGCTTCCCTGAAGGCTCCAGAGGGCGAAAAACAATCCTATGCCAAACTGGAAGTCCACTCCCAAACTTCCAGTATGGCTGTAGGGCTGATTTTTTGTGCTCCAGAGGCTTCAAGAAAGCCTCCAGAGGGCGAAAAATGACCTCAAAAGAAGGCCAAAGTCAGCTGGTCAGTGCGCGCATGCGTGCTGGAGCTGACATGGCAATGCCTCGTGTGCCCTAACAAATGGCTCCGTGTGCCACCTGTGGCACACATGCCATAGGTTCACCATCACGGGTCTATAGGGTTATGGAAACATTGTAGCAGGGAAGAACTTATGCTTCAGCTCTATAAAAACAAAGTACCCATGATTTACCTTGCGACTTAAAATATATTAAAACCACATAGGGAAAGGAAGGGAATGGGAGAGAAGGGAAGGGAATATATCTATGGCAGAGAAGGAAAAAGAAATTTCATGTTGCATTTCAAGTCAGATGAGTTTAACTTTATTCAAATTCAGATGTCCTCTTTCTGCAATTCTTTGGGAATCTGATGCATGTTAATTAGCCTTTATGTTTTCACTATGATTTTCTGGATATTTGTAAATAAATATTTTAAAATAAGTATTTAAATATAAATATTTGTACATAAAACAATTGTCAAGTAAAATTCCCCTGTAAAACTGCCCCTGTTACAGTGTCCTCCACATTCAAGGAAGCAGAAATGCTTAAATTTCCCCCCATTTATTTTTAAAGGTGAAGCTTCCTGTGAATCAAATTACTTTCTGTGAACAGAAGCAGTAAATGGAAAATGGAATAGTGTTTACAATTAAGACTGTACCGAATATCTTTTTGCCAATATTCCTACTAAAAGTAATATGTGAGAAGTGATGAGTATACACTATATTGTGTGAGTTAAACAAACACAATATATTAGCAATATTTTATCATTTATTTAAAATATTGATCTGCTGCCCAGTGGCATCACCAATAACAACATCAATACCATTATGCTTTAAAAAAATATTGACCTCATTTTGTTCCACTAGGCTGCTACTGCTTTTTCCCCTTGTTTTTAGCCCTCTAATTTATGGACCATATTTATTTAATGCCTTGTTATTTAATCTGTCTGTGCCAACTCATAAATATTTTGTTTTCATGTGCCTTTGATGTTACCATATGAAACTGGATGGCTAATCTTTCAATGCTTTGAGACATATTTGTATTATTGGTGGTGGTGGGGGACCAGACAACAGCTGCAATAAGCGGAGTAAACCACTTAGGGAAGTGACCATATATGTTTTGGGAGAATTCAGTTTTCCATGTGAGTATGTGTCAGTGTGTGCATATATGCATACATAGTTGGTTTTTTGTCTCTTTGATGTGAAGCCTAAAAGAAGACTGATGCGTCTTATTTTTCTTTCTGCCATAAAATGGCAAGAAATCATGTTATTCTTTCTTGGTATTTGGCCATTTAATTTTTACTGTGCAAGGACTTTTGCACCTGGAAAAAACCAACATATGTATTGCTCATACCAAATGTAATGCATTACAGTGTATTGTCATCTATGAAATAATGACTGGAAACTGAATAATCAGTGAAGGAAGAAGAAGTATCATAAATGGGAAACTCTCATGATCTAAATTGTCTTTTACTCTCCAGTGGGAACTGGAGTGGAACACCACAGTGGTGGGATTCAAAAGATTTTTACTACCAGTTCTGTGGGCGTGGCTTTGTGAGCGTAGCAGGAGAAGGATACTGCAAAATCCCCATTCCCTCCCCATTCTCAAAATTTCAGCTACCGGTTCTCCAGAACCTGTCAGAACTGGCTGAATACCATCTCTGGAACACCACTTAGGAAAAACAAGTCCAAATTAACTCAAAGCTTGTTACTTTTTCAAAAATGGAATAGTATCCTGAGGGATATGTGAAAAATAACAATTCCAATTATTACTAGTATTGTAGCCTTGTGTAGAAAACAAGGACTGTATTTTTTTATCCTCACATATTAGACTACTACTGTATAGACACAGTGATTCCAGTTCATCACCATTTAAATATTTAAATGTCTAAAACTTAATACATGAGCCAATAAAATATCGTGACCCGTCAAAAGCGCGGAGGACAAAATCGCGCTCGACGAAAGCGCGCATGTGACGTCATCACAGCGCGACGAAAAAAATTAAAAATTGAAATAAAATTAAAATTAAAGCAAGCCGATTCACATAAAGGTAAGGGTTAGGTTTAGGGTTAGGGTTAGGGTTAGGTTAAGGGTTAGGGTTAGGTTTAGGTTTAGAGTGTTAGCGTTAGGTTTAGCGTTAGGTTAAGGGTTAGCGTTAGGTTTAGCGTTACGTTAACGGTTAGGTTTAGGGTTAGATTTAGGGTTAGGTTAAGGGTTAGGTTTAGGGTTAGGTTTAGGGTTAGGTTTGGGGGGGTTAGGGTAAGGTTTTAGCTTTATTTTTACATTTTTCGATCACAGCGCGATGTTTTCGTCGCACTGTGATGACGTCAAATGCGCGCTTTCGTCGACCGCGATTTTGTCCTCCGCGATTTTGTGGTGGAACCTAAAATATGACATATATATTAAACTTTATATTCAATAATTTGGAAAAAGTTCTTTTATGGATCTGTCATGATATAAATTGTATATTTTGAATTCAAAGACAAGGTATAAAAAAACTTGAGGATGATTATGTTGACTATTAAAAAGGAACTAACAGGTTGGAATATAACGTTACATTAATGATATGTAGTAATAAATCTGAAATATATATATATATATATATATATATATATATATATATATATATATATTTCTATGATGTATTCATATTAAAAAGAAATATATAGGGATTGTGCTTTTTTAAAAAAATCAGGAAATAATCTTTGGGAAGGGAGGGAGGGAGGACTGTATTTCATAAATTAGTCTGTCCATTACTATTTTACTATTACTATTAACCACTGATTGTAATAATAAATAAAAGAAATTGTGGATTACAAAAGAAGGTGAAAATGATTGCTCCATTAGGTATAAAATTGATCTCCATACTAAAGTAAATGAGATACATCACACATACAATAGGTGTAGTATTACATTAAATTAAGGAGCTTAATTTAATGTCTTTGGACATTGCTAAGCTTATTCAATGTATCTAATGTTCATTCAAAAGTGCAAATTGCATTATATTGTGTGTAAGCTTATTATAATGAATTTTATGTACATGTGGGCATTTATTTGGGCATAAATGAATTTTATGTACATGCATGCAAAATGCCCTCTCTCAGCAAATCAGTAGGAAACTGGTCAGGAACCCACCACTCATGTACATACATATGCATACATGCACGCGCACACACATATGGCTGAGGTGGGAGTTGTTCAAGTGATGACTACAAGCATTGCTAGTTCTACGATGTTGATTGTAGCATATGATGGACTGAAAAAGATTAGCTTTTTTAATTCCTTGTATTGGAAACCAGTACTAAAGAGGTTTGTGGCGACTGTCATCTGTCTGTCTGTCTGTCTGTCTGTCTGTCAGTCTATATCTGATTTTGGTCTTTGACTGAAAATAAATAGCTTAAATATTTTGATTTTTCATTTTTTAAAAAACGTTATTTGAATGTACATCCAGGTGTATGAATTAAGCTTACAGATTTAGATAATAAACTCTGATGAAATCATAGCATTTTCATCTCAATGATGCAAATGCTATAATGATTTAAACAAGTACTTATATTAGTAGCAACAACTCGTCTGTTCATTATGCCTGCAGGGGAATAGGGATTGAGTCAAAATTCCATGGAACTACTTAAATATGTATGGATTTATGGTTTTTTCTAGATTTTTTCCCTTTTCCAATACATTCACCTGAGTTTGTACTTTGTAGACTATATTAAAAAATGTTTTCTCCAAAACATAAATTGATTGTATTATCAATCAATAGGAATTATCAATCAAAGGAATAATTGTATTATTCCACATGATAATGTTGAAAATAATTAATTTGAATGCCAAAGGATGAATAACTTGGCAAAATCTGATAAACTTTAAACACTTCATGATACAACTTTTCTCTTCCTCTGCCTCCACTATAACAAACTATATATTACTTGCTAACTATCTCAAGACTAAGAAATCAGAACATGCTTCAAATTAGATGTATTTGCCTCTAAAATGTCAAGTCAATCCACGAGCCTATAAAAAACCCCACAATCATTAAGTCAGACAGAAATAATGTCAATGACTGTTTTGCATATAACTAAAATGCATTTTCTTAAGAAGAATATGCCACATGTCATCTTTAATGTGGATTAACATATGACATATTTTTATTGAGGGGTTTTCCAAGAAATTCAATGCAGTGCACATAGTATGTTGTACTTCCTCTGCTTTCAATTTTTCCTTCACAACAGTAGATTAGGCAGAGATCATCACTCATCATAGCTGAGCAGGGATTTGACCTCGATGACTTCAGTCTTAATCTTCTAAGAACATACTCTCCGTCATTTTTGGAAGATTTTCTCACAGTTCTCCAAACATTTGATTTGATTTGATTACATTTATATGCCGCCCTTTTCCCCGAAGGGGACTCAGGGCGGCTCACAATTCAAATCAGGGAAGGGGGTACAGAGGGAATAAAAAAGACGAACATAACAATACATAATTTAAAAGCACACAACAGTCATACCATTCGAGGAGGGGGGCAACAGCTCTTTAGCCCAACATCTAAGACAACATCTTTCACATTTTTGGAGTAATTCCCAGATTTCCCAGTTCAGGCTGAGAACAGCTGATATAACTGGGAAGTAACCAAAGACAGGACTTTTTTAGTGCTGGCTCCAAGGTTACTGCTTTTTAAAAAAATAAAAATCCAATATTTCAGAATTTTAGTTTTCTTTTTGCCTTATACAGAAATATAAAAATATTTTTAAAAGACAGAAAAGGGAGCAAATAGCATATATGTATAATGTAAATATTATCTTTTTAAACAAAATATTAAACTTTGATTCCACAGAAAAAATAGTGATCAATCTTTCCATGACTTATACTGTAAATCCAAGACTGTAAATATAGTGCATAGTGCACTGTAGTACAGGTAGTCCTTGACTTACAATCACAACTGAGCCTAAAATTTCTGTTAAGTGAAACATTTATTGAGTTTTGCCCCATTTTACAACCCCGTTTGTCACAGTTGTTAAGTGAATCATTGCAATTGATAAGTTAGTAACTCGGTTGTTAAGTGAATCTGACTTTTCCATTGAATTTGCTTGTGAGGAGGTTGCAAAAGGTTCACATGTCATAAATGACTATTTATGACAGCAAGGGTCGTAAATATGAACCAAGCAACTGAATTTTAATCACACAATCATGGAGATCACATGATCATGAGGATGCTGCTGCAAAGGTCGTAACTGTGAAAAATGGCCATAACCAATAAAGGAAAATCTTTGTTGCTCAAGGTTGAAATGTGCGGATCTTGATATTCTCTTTATTTTATTTATTTATTTGTCAAGCATGTATAAATATAAACATGATTATGGATACATGACATGGATACAAATAAATGGGGACTTTAGGACAGGGATGACAGGCACTTTGGTGTGTTTATGCACGCCCCTTACAGACCTCTTAGGAATGGGGTGAGGTCAACAGTAGGCAGTCTTTGGCTAAAGTTGTGGGGGTTAGGGGAAGAAACCAGAGAGACAGGTAGTGCATTCCAGGCATTGACCACTCTGTTGTTGAAGTCCTTATTTTCTGCAATCAAGTTTGGAGTGGTTTACTTTGAGTTTGTATCTATTATGTGCTTGTGTATTGTGGTTGAAGCTGAAGTAGTCATTGACAGGTAAGACATTGTAGTAGATAATTTTATGTACTACGCTTAGGTCAGACTGAAGGCGGTGTAGTTCTAAGTCGTCTAAGCCCAAAATTTCAAGTCTAGTGGCATAAAGTATTCTGTTGTGAACAGAGGAGTGAAGGACTCTTCTCTCGTGAAATATCTCTGGACTCTCCCAATTGTATTAATGTCTGATCTGCAGTGCGGGTTCCAGACAGATGAGCTGTATTCGAAAATTGGTCTAGCAAAGATTTTGTATGCTCTAGTTAGTAGTACAATATTACCAGGGAAGAAGCTACGCAAGATCAGGTTAATATTAACGCTGATGAGATTACCTAGTTTGGGTAATGAAAAGCCTGTAAGCAAACAAGCAAGCTCAGAGACCACCAAGGTCCCTTCAAATGGTCACCACCAGTCACATTTTTCAATGCCGTAGTAACTTTGACAGGTCACTAGACGAACTTTTTAAAGTCGAAGACTACCTGCCCTCTGGTAAGTGACGCCGAACATACCCTCCCCCCCCTCCTCTTCCCCCAACTCCCCCCCCTCTCGGGTCTCTTAGCTCGGCGCGCTCGCTCACGCACGCGCTGTCCTTAGCGGCAGCGGCGACTCCATGCCGCGCCTTCGCCTTCTTCGCGCTCTCTCGCACCGCCGCCGCGCGTGCTCGGACGCTCCTCTCCGTCTCATCCCCGCGAAACGCTTCCTCGGTGACGTGTAGGGGCGCGCGGTGGCAGCACCTCCCCGCGCGCTGCTTAAAAAGAAGAAGAAAAGAGGGAGCGAAACATGAGAGCCTTAGTGAGCTCCAGCTCCCGCCGGCAGCAGCAGAGGAGGCATCACGCCCGGCAGCCTGTCCCATTTAGAACGGCAGCAGCTTCGTGTGTTTGGAACACCGCAAAGGGACTTGCGGCTTCCATCTCGACCGTCGCCTCCTTCGCTTCGCCCGCCAGCGCTGAGAACCTTCCGCCCAGGGAAGTTTACGCTCGGCGCTTGGGCATCTCGGTTAAACCTGCGGCCGCTCTTGTCAAGTGGCGCAAACGTCCCGTGTCCGAAACTCAGCATCTTCTTCCCTTGGCTCAGCTGGGGCGTGCGCCTGTCTGTCTGGTTGCCCGCCGGGTTTTGTTCGCTGCCCGTCCCTCAGCTGTCGCGCCTCGCTCGTTCGCCTTGGAAAGCGACCACCACCTCCCGTATAAAAACCACAAACTCCGAGGTTTCCCAAAGGGAAGTAGCCTTGCCTCATTGGATTGCCTTGGGATTGATCACCTCAGCCGGCGCTTGAAGTCTTCCCAAGCGGCATGGTGGGGCTAAAAATGCTTCCATTGAAGCTGCTCTCGGTGGCCCTGGTCCTCTGCTTCTTTGAAGGGGAAACCAAGTTTGGCGAGACCACTGCCAAGAGGAGAAGGTGCTTGAATGGCAGCCTCCCCAGACGCCTGAAAAAGCGAGACAGGAGGCTGATGCTCCTAGAGCCCCCCAACAGTGGGGAGCTGCTGTGCCAGGGATTCTACCCTCGCCTGTCCTGCTGCTCCAGGGGTGAGAGGCAAGGATTGCTCCAGATAGAGAGCAACAAGGTAGGCGCCAGTTGGGTTGGATAAGGTTGGGTGAGAGACCCAAGGGGCATGCAAAAGTTTATTGGAAAAGAGTCTTTGGATCTAGGGTTCTAGTGATTTGGGAGAGGAAGGACAATCAGCAAGAGGTGGAACTCACAAACATCACTTACCGGTTCTTGGAGAGGTTTTTCAGGGTAATAAAGAAGGTAATAAATCATCTTTGCTAGGTTTTTGAGTTTTGCTGGCTTTGAAGGCCACTTCATTGGCTGTAGGAAGTTGTGGATTGAGAAGTGTTCCTTGTGGTCCCTCCTTGGATTACAGTGGCACTGTTTCTAAATACCTTTGCCATGCTCACCGAGAATTGTTGGAGCTGTTATCTATTACCTGTGAAAGGCTCTATATTGAGGAAAAGCTGAATAAAGGAAATTTAAAAAGGTGACTGAACAATGGACTTCATTGAACATAGAGAAACAGTATGGGAAAATGCTGTTCCTTCTAGATGCTGAACTTTTGGTATTGATGTAGTCCATTGGGGGTTTTTTTCTTACCAAATGGGGTTAATTTTAAATGTTTCTTTGTGTTGAATCTTACTGCAGCATCCTAAATCTTTGTTCTATCTGGGAAAACTATTTCAAGTGGGTTAGGAGGAGGAGGAGTTATTACTGACCTTCAAAATTAGAAGGAGAATGCATTCTAAATGCTGAAGAATAGTTAGGCAACATAATAAATCCTGCATGCAGGAAACAGTCTGTTTCACCTCTGCCATTACTAGCTAGGTGCTCAGGGGATTCAAAACATCCGCGGAAGAAGAGGAGGAAAGCAATATGTTATGAAGAGAGCAAGGTTTATGTATTTATTTTAGAAGACAAATTTTGAGATAAGGAACCAGCAAAGGAAAGGAATAGAAACATCCTTCTGAGAATTTCAGTTATCAAATAGGAAAAATGAGTTCATTGATAAAGTAGAAACCAGTAGAATCTGGATTAAAGCTGGAAAGGAGATGATGCAGATAGAGGAAGCTTCCAAGAAGGCTTAGTGGATTTTCTTGGATTTATTTGACATACCATATAGTGATGAATTGTAAATTAAGGTGGTGGTGATAGGTTTTTTCCCCCCTGAAGTGAAAAAAGTATGCACAGTTTGTCCACATGTTTGGGCAAGAAATTTCAAATAGCAGATGGTAACTGGGAGAGCAGATGATGCCAGGATACTGCAAAACTTTTATGATGTCTTCAGGTCTTCCCGCAATTAAGTCAGGCTCCTCTGGAGAGAAGCTGAGATGACAGGATGAGTGAATTCCATGAATTTGTTCACAGCAAATTGGTATAGGATAACATCATATGTGCAGTGGTTGACATTAGTTTCATCAAGAGAGAATGCCTAGTACATTGTCACTTATACTTCAGAACCCTCTATATACATTTCATTGACTTGAGAAAAGAGCATTAATATGTAACTTTTATTGGAAATGTGGTGAGAAATGACAATCTAGCTATTTTGGAATAGGAAAGTTTTCTGCCTGTTGATTGGGCTGCAATTCACTGCCTTTCAGCCATGTGGATGTTATACGTTTTGCAGTCTATTGTTTTGATCAGGAGTGCAACGTGCAAAACTCAAGCTAGGGAGGGAAATGGGATGAATAAATGTCATTGAGAATCACTGCACGTGAAACAAACAATCAGGTGTCTTTCTCATTGCCCTCCCTCTCACCCCCCCCTCCAGCATTTAGTTTAATTAAGAATTCCTCTGTTACAACACTCCAGTTGTCAAGGTCTGAGAGTGGCTTGGAAAACTTGTGCTTCAGTCTTTCTGGCCCAGGCACAATTAAAAAAAATACCCAGGCTGAATCGAATTTTTATGCTCAGTTCACGGTAGATTTCACCCCATTCTCATGTAAACAGCTTCTACGAATCAACATATGTGTCTGGGTGGTATCTCTCACTTTGTTTTGTAACAAAAAGCCATATTGCATCATTTAATTTGCTCAAGTCATGCAAATAGGGAAAAAAATCAATAGGACAAAAAGGGGTCGACTTATCCTCCTCCCCACTAAACTGCTGCCCACACACAGAGTCCTGTTGCTTATGGCAAAAGAATAACAACAACACCATTGTGTTTGTTGGTTGGTTCACTAATGGGTGAAACTGGAGAACATCATTCTCCTTCAGTCCCCAGCTCTGTCCAAATGTTCATGCCTTTTGAGGCAGCATTTGTCCTATTGCCTCCGCTCCCAGATGGGTGAGAGCTGCCTTTGCTGCAGGGTTTCAGCGAATCAAACTCTATTCTTACCAGATGCAAGGGAGCTTGGATGGATATTTTCTCCTCATGTTTGGCCAGAGGTAGTGTCAGCAAGCTCCTGTGTGGTAATCACATTAACTGCACACTAACTGCATTCAGATAATTTTCTAAAGGTTTTAACTGAAACCCACAAATGCCCAAGCCAAACTGGGAAGGAAAATGTCCTTAATCTGTCCAGTTAGCATCATCGACAGTTAGCCACTACAGCAGTAGCATAGCATCTGCTATATGAACTCCCTGGAGACTTTGTAATAATAAGTTGTATTTATGTGATGAATTAACAATGAGACTGATTTTAAACAATTTTTGAGTTTCTAGGAGTTATTATTAATTTGTGACAGTTATGAAACTTCATCTCTAATTTGTATTCAGCATTTTTCACATTTGTAACATTTTAACAATGTACTTAACTGGAAGACATAAATGTTATCATAGAGGAGAGAGAGCATGCACCAAATACTTTCAATTGTATTTTTTTTTAAATGCTTATTTATACAAAAGAAAAAAAGTACCTACTTTACATTTGAGTGATAGTAAGCACACATACAATGCAATCCTGTTCATATATACCTAATTCACTCTGATTGCAATACGTTTTAAGATTAGTTAGGCATGCAAAGGGTTATGCATTTGGAGTTCGATAGAAGTAGCTCCCGGATAAAGTTTTCTAATAGATGCATGTGGAATTTGTTGGTTTTTTTTAAAGTCATTTCTTGTGCATTAGACATCCGAGGCATGACTTTTCATTCAAAATGCATCCAATACATTTAAAGATAGCAAACCGCTATCTGTAACCTGGAAGGAATCCAAAAACTACATTAACATATCTTGAAGTAACAAAGCATATATGTTTGGTATAGTGGTGAAGGTACTAGGATAGAAAGTGGAAGATGATGAGTTCCAGTGCCCCTTTACCCATAAAAGCCAGCTGAAGGACTTGGGGCCAGTCATTCTCTCTCAGCCCAACCCACTTCATAGGGTTGTTGAGGAAAAAAGAGGAGGAAATGTGTTCAATATGTTTGTCACATTGAGTTATTTGCAAAAATAATAAAGATGAGATACAAACAAATAAACAAGCAAATAAATAAATATTCTAAGGAAGAACTGTTTCAGCAGAGTTAAAGTAAAGCAGCGTGCTCAGCAGTTACTTTAATTACAAAGAACCTCCAAAGTTAAGATTACATTTGTCAGCCCTTTGATAATTTTATGATCAAAATTAATGATTGCTAAGAGAAACATAGCCAGTCTCTTAAGAATCACAAAGCTGAAACAGAGATAAAATGACAATCTTCTCTTGTGTAATTTATCATTGACATTTTATTCTTTGATTTAATTCACTAATCTCATCAGCAAATAATACATTCTAATATTTTGTGTGTGGTTTAAAGGTTTGCTTGCAAACTGTCAAGTATAGTGGTTTTTCTCTATCTTAGATGGTTTCACAACTGAGGTTCTTGTGGAATGAATGAAAAGTAATTGTTTTCAAGTGTGCCCTTTTAAGATCATTTTTTTGTCTAATTCTTTCTTAAACAAAAGCTATTGTTGAACACATCCAACTAAACAAATAACTCATCTTGGGGTTCCTTTAACAGCTGCCTTGGTACAATGATCTATTGTCCTAAAAATGAAACTGAACTTCTTAATGACATAATCTAGCACTATAGACCTGATAAAATTTATGTCCAAACTGGCAGATAAACAAGCTTGCAATTAAAAGAAATTACCATAGTTTTAAGTTTCAAATACTGACTAATGTTAAAGCTTGAACTAAAAGATTTGAACTTTTCTCTTCCCCCAATCTCAAACATCACTTATCTACATGAACCCAGGTTTCATATGCAGAAATTATGTCAATCTGTGTTCATTGTGGTTTTTGCTATTAACTTATTGCCAGGCCAAATCTTTCAATAACTGCCATTACTTTATCTGAATTGTCTAAAAGGTAATAAATTAAGAGGTGTAATAAATTAGCCAACACTAGACAGAATAATTAGAATGGATGTTACAAAAGTGTAACTCAATATGATTTTATGGTTTTATATATTACTTTTGAAAACAAAAAACAATTAGCACATTTTTTTAGCTTCAAGACATGCTTATTATTAAAATAAATTTGAATTTATTGGTGCTTTTGAAGCAATTAATCCATTTATTCATGTCCAGTACATTTTTTTTGCCAGTTAGTAAAGCCAAGAACTGAACGTTATGTACTGCATATGAGCAAACATTTTCCAAAGATCAGGTTGAGTAACTGTCATCTTCATTTCAAAATAGCTCAATTAACAGATCCATTTTTGAGAATAATCGAGAACAGACCTTTGTGGGCAAAATTGCCAGGTTTGGTACCTGATATCCATTCTGTCATCACCACTGAAGACCTCAACATTACTATTTAAAAATTAGGTTAAGACTAGATATGTTGTCTCCGAAAAATGACTGATCAAACCAATTTGGGCACTGAATGTTCCTGCACATGCTAGACAGACATGTGTAGCCACTGCAGTTGTTGGTTTATATGGTGTTTCAACAGTGTGCATTGCTTCATAAGCTTGACAGCACCAATGGATGAGGCCAAACCAGGTAGGGAGGTTTTCACAGTAAGCTCAGGGAAGTCTTTAATGGCTCTTTGTACCATTTCTTCTATCCTCCCTCTGAACATCTTCCAGCAGAAGGAACTCTTTGGGTATGTGCTTTTCCAACATATAGATGATATGACCTGCCCATAGATTTTTTCGCTCATCAGCCCTGAGTGGACTGATCATAGACCTGATGGTAGTAAAGTATGTTTGAAAAGACATTGGAAAATTTATTTTTTTCAGCTACAGTAGATAATGATGAGTTGGCTAGTCTGATGTCTTGGAAGGTAGCCATATGAGCACCTGAGCTCATATAAGTAATTCCGTAATGTGACCACAATGTTCATATGACATCTAGATTTCAAAAATGGGGTTTTCCTGTAGAAACATTTCCATATTTCAGGAAGACTCATCTAGCACACATTTGATTTTCATGTCTCAAACCGTTCAGAGACATTTGTAGCATGTAGACACCTTTGTTTGACTATGCAGCAGGGCACAATATGGAAGATTTTGTGGCATTTCTAAGGATGCAGTTTTATTGAGGGTAGTATAGTTGTCTGCCCAGATGATAAATATTTCCCTGTGTGTATTCTTAAAATCTTTTATCATGGCCAGCCCAACTATATAGGCTAGTGTTTCACAACTTTGCCACTTTTAAGAAGTGTGTACCAACTGCCAGAATTCTGGGAGTTTAAGTTCACACATCTTAAAGTTGCCAAGGTTGAGAAACGTTGCTCTAGGCAAACAAGACAAATCTAGGATACCAGAAATATTTGCCTCTGATATTTAGATGAACATTAAAAAGTGAATCAGACCAAATAATCATCCATAAGGGAACTCAAAGGCAATAACAGAATTTCCCCATTTCTTGGCCCCATTGCAGGTGTCAAGAATATACTGTTTCTTGGGTTAGAAATAAAATAGAATTGCCATCACCAGTAGCTACTGTGAGACCAATCTACTTAAGTCCTGTTGAAATTACCAAAGTTAATAGGCATCATCAGTTTCCAGACAGATAAAACAACCCCCCAAAATCCCCAAACTTCAATATTCCAACGTAATTGCTTTTTAAAAAACATCTTCTTTACCTAGAAGTTTTCTGAATCTTCTATTATTTAGCATTTTATGATTATGACCCTGATGATAATTTTCTGAGTGAGAAAAACTTGTCTCTTTACACTTGCACTGATAAGATGTAATTTTATGAATATGATGTACATTCTATTTGCTCACACTTTTTTCTAAGCTAGAAATATATCAGTGTAAATTCATCATAGGGGAGTACAATAATTTTGGTTGCGCTCTTCCTGAATCATTTCTAAAATGTAATTTTCATTAATTTATTATGAATTTTTAAAATAATCTTATTTTTTATTCATCTGGTACATAAATCTGTTTTGGGCAAGTTGTTTTTTCCCCTCTCTTGCTTGTGGACATGTTTTTATTTTCTGATTACATAATGACATTTGACTATTTTTCTGAAATACATAATTACATTCTGTTCATAAAATACACATTAGAAATAGAAGCTAGTGATAAAAATGAAATGTACTGTATTTCTAACCTGAAAGCAAGTCTAAAATGTTAGGGCTGTCTCTACTGTACAATTTACAAAATAGGAAATTGTTGCACAACATTAAGGGGAAAAAACATTGACAAGAACAATTTAGAATATAGCTGAAAGGTACCTTAGATGTCTTCTAGTCCTGCTCCCTGTTCAAGGAAGAGACCTTATACCAGTGATGGCTAACCTTTTTGCCATCATGTGCCAAAAGCAGGGGGAGCTCGGGGGGGGGGTCATGCATGCGTGTGCCCACATCCATAATTTTATGCGCCCCTGCACTCTCCCTGCTTTTGGCATGTGATGGCACGGTTTTTCGCCCTCCCCAGGCTCCAGACTCTTTCTGGGCGCCTGGGGAGGGCAAAAAAGGCTTCCCCAACCCCCCAGAGGCCCTCAGAGACTGGAAAAGGCTCGTTTTCTGTATTCCTGTTTGCGTGTTGGGCTGTTTTTTGCCCTCCAAAGGCTTCAGGAGACTTCTCTGAAGCCTCCGGAGGGAGAAAAACAGTCCAATGTGCAAAACGGAAGTCTGGTCCAGAACTTCTGGTTTGTGCATTGGGTTATTTTTTGCCTTCCAGAGGCTTTAGATAAGTGTGCGCATGCGCGCTAGAGCTGACAGGGCAACACCTCATGTGCCCTAAGAAATGGCTCATGTGCCATCTGTGGCACACATGCCATAGGTGCACCATCACGGCCTTATACCATTTCAGACAAGTGGCTGTCCAGTCTCTTCTTAAAAACCTCTAGTGATGAGGTATCCACAATTTCTGAAGGAAAACTGTTCCACTTGTTAATTGTTCTCACTATTAGGAAGTTACTGCTTAATTCCAGGTTTCTTCTCTCCTTGATTAGTTTCCAATGATTGTTTCTTGTCTGGTGCTTTGGAGAATAATTTGATCCCTTCTGCTTTGTGTCAGCCCCTCAAATATTGAAATACTGCTATCATCTCACCCTTGGTTCTTCTTTTCTCTAGACTAGTCAAACCTAAATCCTGCAACTGTTCTTCACATGTTTTAGTTTCCAGGCCTTTGATCATCTTAATTGCTCTTCTCTGAACCTTTTTCAAGGTCTCAACAGCATTTTTTGTAGTGTGGTGACCAAAACTGGTTGCAGTATTCCAGGTGTGGTCTTACTAAGACTGAACAACAACTTGCTTGCGATATTCTGCACAGGCAAGAACTTTAGAAGAAATGGACTAAACTTTCCTACAATTTCAAGGGAGGAATAAGGAAATAATTGTATATTCCTAAAGTAGAGACTCTTGCTAAGAAAGCCAGCAAAATTATCCCTAAGCGCTCTTTTCCAGTACACACCTATTCAGGGGACAGTAAAGCAAATTGGATGCCAGCTGGACGCTTTGGATCATAGCAGTCCAATCAGAAGCTATTATCAGGAGTACTTTGTGTTAAGGAAGAGGGCAAAAAATTCATATTTCTTTTCTACCTTGGATCATTTCTATGTTTATTCTTCATTTATCTTTTCTGTCTATTCTAATGTGGATTTGGCAAACTCTTATTAGGACACTCCTGTGCTTTGTAATACTTTAAAGGTAAAACTCATCACATCTACTAGAAAAGATTTCCACTATTAAAATAGTGCAGCCTTGCCAATGCTATAATCAGACACTACAATGTCTTCTCAAGTGAGTATGCGTACTATTTTGCTTAAAATAGAAATACTTGATCATAAATCAGTAAATTAGTTGGTTCTAAAATAAAAACAAAGGCTGGTAGATAACATTAACTGCTATTCAGGATACATGAGATATTAATGGCTGTTCAATGCTTGGATAAAAACTATTTCAGAAGGGATGTAGGAGGTAGGCTAGTTTTTAGAGCAGAATTTCGTTGTATTTATTTTGTACAATGACAATAAAGACTATACTGTAATAATTCCTTGGCCACCCTTTGAGCTGTATGAGCTTATCATCTGATTCTGTCAGTTTTCACATGCTTCCTATTCAAGGCTGAAAATTGTAGCAAAGATTGTAGCAAAACCATTAGTTTTAAGACTAGCAGTTGCAGTCTATGATGCTGAAGCAAAAATTCTGAAAGCAGCTCATCATGTGTGTGTGTTATTTAAGTGTAAAATGACTTTAATGATGATCATTATGCTAAAGGTTGCTTAGAGATTACTAATCTAAGTGATATTCCTGTTGCCACAGTTGGAATTAAATCTGCTAAATTCTAAATACGTTAAGCATTATTCTGTTTATTTTCCAGTGGAAGAGAGGGAGTGGTCACATGTGGCTTTTCTCAAAGTCTGATTGGTCCAAGACTGAAAGTAAAACTTCTTAAATGCTCCTTCCTGCCTTTCTAGCCCAGTTTCCTCTCAGTCTCTTGGTCCAAGCACTGCTTGAGTTGTGAGTAGAGAGATAGTGTGTATTTTTTTGCTAAGTTGATTCAATTGGTTTATACATTCGGTTTAATTGGACATTTAAAATTGCTTAAAATTGTTTGAAAATTTATTCCTCGTAGCTGCGGCCCAGGGGTCAGTTTTTTCTGCCTCCGGTGGTGGGGGGCCTATGGGGTGTTCAGGGACTCCCATCTGCAGACTTATCACCCGGGGTTGCGGGGGTGCTGTGCTCCAGCGCACCTGTTGCGGAGGCTGTGGTTCGTTAGCAAGCCAGCAGAAAGCGCCACAAGGTCTGCGGAGCCGCCATTCGCATTGGGCTGGCTGCCGCGCGCTGCACTTAAAAGGGGTGTGTGAGCCGTTGGTGCTGTGTTGGGTGCTCAGGAGAGCCTGTTACGGCGTTGTCCAGCCCTTCTCCTTGCTGTGCCGGCTGTTGGTGAGTTCCGGTGGCCATTTTGGTTGCCACTACATGCGCGAGGCCTTCCTCGCTCAAGCGTCCATTGGGGGACACAGGCTGGGGGGGGGGCGATCGGCCTAGCCTGTCTGCTTTCCTTTGGAGGCCCAGGCTCCGGTGGGGCCTACAGAGGCCTGCTCTTCCTCTGCACCTTCCAGGACACATAAGTGGGGAGTATGGAGGAGGGATCAGGAATCCCCCAGGGCCAGGCAGAAGGCCCATTGGGGGGAGAAGTGGGCCTGGAGCATGGGCCCAACACTGGGGAGTTCCTGGCAAGGCCTTTGGCAGCCAGCGCCTCTCTAGGGCCTCCACAAGGGAGGAGGCCAGGAGGCACAAGGCGTTAGAGAAAACTTTTGTCAGGGCTGAGAGGCAGGCCAAGTCTCCTAGGCCTGCCTCTCCTAGCAGATCCAGGTCCCCAATTAGGCCTCCTTCTGGGCGTTCTTTGCCTCGAGGTTTCAGCCCTTCTTCTTCCTCGGGCTTCCCAGCCGGGCCTCACAGCTACTCCAGGCGAATGAGGTCTCCTTCCCCCTCTCCTGTAGTTTCCCCTCGCCTGGCAGGGGGCAGCTATGGAGATCCCTTGGAGGGGACATCTAGGGGGCCTCATTCCTCACGCAGGTTGGCGTCTCAGGGGCCTAGCATGTCTAATAGGGACATGGCAGATGTGGAACACCTCCATGAAGGTATTAAATGGTTCATTTCTGCAGCCATTTTGCGGGGCATTGCCCAAAGGGACAGGAGTTCCCATTCTTCCAGGTTTCAAGGGGGACCAGGCCGGTACTAGTATAGGACTTCCTCCACATCCATGGTTAGCGAGGCCTCGGACTTGGGGGAGGAGAATCCTCATGATATGGGGTTTTCAGAGGACAAGGATGCGGCACCACCCGATCCTCCATCTTCCTCGGGCCCAGCCATGTTCAAGACACTCCTGAACAAGGCGAGTAAGACCACCAAAATTGGGATGGGGGATCCACGGTTCCCCCGCCTAGGGACCTGGACATGTCCATGTTTTCCAACATGGCTACGAACAAGGAGGAGATTCCTGCTCCCCCTTGTTTATGGAGGTCCTGACCAACCAGTGGGCCCGCCCCTCCAATTTTTCTAATCCAGGGAGTAATGTGGAGCAGGCCTTTGCCCAAGCCATCCAGTTGCCTGTTATTGACACTCCTATTGCTACCTTGGTTTTCTTGTCCCCGGTGGTGTCTGGGGATGTGGTGGATAAATTGAAACCTGAGGATAAGCGTGCTGAGCTTACACTGAGGAAGAATTTCAATGCCACTGCATGGGCCGTTAAATCTGTGGCGGCGGCCTCTTATTTCAACTGGACTACTGTCATGTGGCTACACCAGCTCCAGGGTCGCATACCGATTCAGGATGAGCGACTCCACCAGGATCTGACAAAGATCATTGCGGCCTCTCAATTCTCGGCGGATGCAACTCTGGACATGGTCAAGTTTGCGTCCAGTGCATTGGCCACATCCGTTACCTCCCACCATCTCTTATGGCTTAGGAATTGGCAGATGGATAACAAGGCCAAGTGGAATCTGGGGCTGCCCCTTTTAAAGGTCCCAATCTCTTTGGGGACCTATTCTCAAACCTATTCTTGTTGAGAATAAGGACAAGAAAAAGGTCCTTCCATCCAATACCAAAAAGCCCGAGATGCGGTCTCATCCTTATTGTAGGCAATCTTATAGGGCTCCTGACTATGACCATCACCAACGTTTCTTCTCTTTTAAGTCCGAAAGACAGTATTCCAGGTCGTCCTACCAGGACAGAGGCAGGTTTCAACACCAGTCACGGCGGCCCTTTCATGGAGGCGGAGGTCGCCCCTACCGCAGAGGGAAGTGACTCAAACCCGAGTCGTCCCATAGGCGGCCGTCTGCTCCTCTATGCGGATCAGTGGGACGAGATCACGTCAGACGCCTGGGTCAGGTCCACGATTCGTCATGGCCTCAGGTTAGAGTTTCTCTCCACCCCACCCCACCCCCGAACCTCTTCTGGTCATTCCCTCCGTCTCGGAGCCTGGAGTGCCGCCACCTGATGGATCAGGCCATAAAACACCTTCTATACATTCAGGCGGTGGAGGTAGTTCCCCAAGGGGAAAGGGGATTGGGCCACTACTCCAACCTGTTTGTGGTCCCGAAGAGTTTGGGGGGCTGGAGAGCAATTCTGGACCTCAAGCGTCTGAACCAATTCTTGGTATACATGCACTTCAAGATGTCTTTCCTAAAGTCTACCCTTCAGGGCATCCAAAAGGGGGATTTCTTGGCTTTGATAGACCTGATGGAGGCCTATCTTCATATTCCAATTCTCCTGGCTCATTGCAGGTTTTTGATATTTTCCCATGGGGAGCACCATTACCAGTACTGGGCTCTTCCCTTTGGGTTGGCCTCAGCCCTACGCACGTTTATGAAGGTGCTGGCGGCACTAGCAGCTCACCTCCGCTCCATCCCAGTAAGGCTCCAATGCTACCTAAACAATGTCTTGGTTCAGGCGGGTTCCCTTCCCCGGGTGATGGCGGACCTTCGTCTTACCATTCAGAATCTTCAGGCCCTGGGGTTTTTGGTGAATTTTCCAAAGAGCCATCTGTCCCCGTCCACATGTATTCTCCACCTGGGGACGGTCATAGACTCGGTGTCGGGAGTGGTTCGTCTGTCCCCAAACCACCAAGCAAGTCTGTGGCTGTTAGCAGAAAAGGTACGCAGAAGTTGGTCAGTTTCAATTCTCACGTTATTGCAGTTGTTGGGCAAGATGGTCTCTTGTATAGGGATAGTTCTGTGGGCCAGGCTCCAACTCCGGCCTCTTCAGTGGGAACAGGCTTTGAGAATACCCACACATGACCACTCCCTCTCTTCTCCTGAAAAACACGTTCAGGTAAGATCAATGTTCTTTTTACTCATTATTTTTGAACTTGCTACTTGAGTTGCTCTGTATTAGTTTGGCTACAGAAAACATGTGATGCAGTCAAAGAAAAATATGATATAATTTTTTGAAGGTATAGTTCTAAAAGGGACGTGGTGTATAGTAAAAGTGATGTGGTGGCTCAGTGACTAAGAAGCTGAGCTTGTCGATCGAAAGGTCGGCAGTTCGAATCCCTAGTGCCGCATAACGGGCTGAGCTTCCATTACTTGTAGGCTTCTGCCTACTTAGAAGTTCGAAAGCACGTAAAAAATGCAAGTAGAAAAATAGGCACCACCTTTTGTGGGAAGGTAACAGTGTTCTTTGCACCTTTGGCATTTAGTCATGCCAGCCACATGACCACGGGGACATCTTCGGACAGTGCTGGTTCTTCGGCTTTGAAACGGAGATGACCACAGCCCCCTAGAGTCGGGAACGACTAGCACATATGTGCGAGGGGAACCTTTACCTTATAGTAGTTTACAAATATGGAATATAAAGAGGAATGCCTAATAATTAAATTGATATTCCAATGTCAAGGCAATCATAATACCTTCAATACATTTCATTAGCTTAAATGTATTAAATCACAAAATTAAATCAACCTCTGATCTACTTTGAAGATAACTTATATGGTTACCATCAAACCAATAAAACATGATGGTCATTATATGTTGTAGAATTGCAGTATCTCAGAAGATGCAGGAAACTATACATATAAATTACAAAAGATATAACTGAATTAACAATCCTGGAATTGGCAAAGATAGCAATTGATTGAGCAGAATGAGTGCAGTATATAGCAAAAACAATTATACTTTTGCTTGAACAATTCATTAATAATTACAAATCTAAGTCATAACACATACCTCTCATATACCATGTCCTCAATAAAGTTAGTAGGTGTTGAATATCAAATTAATTGGTTACAACATTTATTAGAAGGCAGAAAATAGCTGGAATGCTACCCATTATTTTTTGGAAGGAAAAAGTATAATTAGTATAAGTATGCATGCATAAATCAATTATTGTGAAACATCTTGAGCAAATCCCAAAATTATGAAGTTTATAACATAAAAAATAAGAATAAGTTGATTCTTTTTTTACTAAGGACTACTATACTCCTTTAGTGTTGTGTAAAACTCATTAAAATTAGTCAATGAACAGCTTAAGTTTTTAAAAACTCTTATCTAATAAAAAATAGATATTTCACTCTGTTTTAAATAATACAAAATCCAAAATATGTTGTAAGTATACAGAGAGGATAAGTAACTAAAATATCAATAAAGGAGAATACTTGTAGTTCAAGGTTGAAATTTCAAAATTTTAAAATTGAGTTTCTTAAAAAAACTACTTTGCAAGTACAATATATTTTACTCAATATCTGAAATAATATACAGGGCGGGGCATAACCTTTTCCTAGGGGGTCACAGCAACACTTGTAATAACAACACAAATAATTCATACACCATTCGAAAGCCCATCAAAAACTGAGTTTATTGACACGATTTAATAGTCAGTATGACCACCATTAGCCCTTCGAACAGCATTCAAACGAGGTGGATAAGAACACAACAAATCTTCAAACAGTTCCGTTCGATTTTCCAGATTTTTCAACACAGTTTCCAAATTCATTCTCAAAGTTTCAACCGAATATCGATTTTGACCTTGCTCCTGAATCATCAGAGCTTCCACTTCATCCTTAATTATGGCCCCAATGTTCTCTGCCGGATTGAGATCTGGCGAATTTCCCGGCCAGACGTCATTGCCCCAAAATTCGACATTGTTTTCCTTTAACAATTGCTGAGTCGCATTTGCACGCATGCAAGGAGCTTTGTCATGAAGAAAGACAGCCTCACCAACCACCAAGACATTGTCTGGATCACTGAGAAATGGAATGACATTCTCCAATAAAATTTTCTCACGGAAATAACTGCCATCCCAGGATTCCCCTTTATCCTTCAAAACCCAATGCAGTTTCTTGGCTGTGAAAATGACGAAAATCCCGATGCAAGTCGGATTGCGAACGATTTGTCGATATCGTTCATGTTTGGCGATGTCGTCGACGTCTTTAGCCCAAATTCGATCGTTCTGGAAATTCGGTTTTCGAATGGCATAAACGAAGAATTCGTCAGATGGCGCCAAATGAAGAAAATCTTCCTCGGTCCATTCAGACAACCAATCGCACAACCAAAGCCGATCTTGAACGTGTGTTTGAGTTTTCAATGGTTTGCAAATGACGTGGAATGGCTTCAAACCTTCTCGTTCTCGATATCGGCCGATTGTCCTTTGATCAACTCGTTTTCCACGAATTTGAAGGATTTCTTGGGCCACTTTTCGGTTTCCTTTTCGTTGTTTGCGACTGCCAGTTGCAATGATGGCTTTGCTTTCTTGGGACAGTTGCAGAGGACGCCCTTCTCCAAATTTTGTGAAACATTCTTGGGCTGTTTTGTTCCAATTATCAGTAACCCAATCCGGATGACGTTTCAATTTGTTTGCAATCCATTTTCGATTGATAAACGTCGCTCCAGCATCGCGAGCCTCTCGAAAGGCAATGCATTTTATTCTGTCAATGATCCTTTGTTCTTCCGAATCGAATTTTCCAGCCATTCTTAAAGCAAATTTAACATTTAATAGCTCATTCAATTCAGTTTTTTATGGGCTTTAAAATGAGGTGTCGCGGAAGTTGTAAACTGCTGTCGATCTTGCTGTGACCCCCTAGGAAAAGGTTATGCCCCGCCCTGTACAGTATACAGTAATTCAATGTTCAATTCCTTGACGTTACTCTCTGAGCTTGGTTGCAAGAAAACAACCAATGTCAGAGAACAAATGGTTGTAAGTCGATGACTATCTGTATACAGTTATCAGTGAGGTAAAAATAAAACAACTGCCAATCAAGCACCTCACAGATTCCAACCCCATACATTTTTATGTCATACCCAACTTGTCTGAAAAAGTCACATACAGAAAGAAAAAGTATGTAGCCAACAATAAATAGAAACTTGGAGGAACACTTACACTTCATTCAAGTTGTCTTAGCAAGATCAAGGCTCATGCGCCCAACTATTAAGGTAACTACTATAGAGACCGTCCTTGACTTACAATCATTTGTTTTGCAACTGTCTGAAGTTAGGATAGTGTTGAAAAAAGTGACTTGCTCAAAGATCCTCACACTTACAACTATTATAGCTTTCCTATGGTCACATGATTGCAACATAGGTGCTTGCCAACTAGCTCATACTTACAACAGTTACATGCAGTCATGTGATTATCATTTGCAATTTTACCAGCTGGTTTCTGACGAACAAAGTCAATGGGGCAACCAGGTAAGGAATGTCACAAGTGACAGTTACTTGATGTCTTGCTTTAAAAAAGCATCCCCCCCCAAAAAAATGGGTGCAATCATGTGATGCTTTACTCAACTTTTAATGAGGAATTTTCTGATCCCTATTATAGTCATAGTTTGTGGATTACCTGTAACTTATTGGTTCATCATAGAAGTACTTGACTCAAGTATCTGCTGATGGATACACGTCAGCTTAGCTATACAGAGATCAAACAGAAAGTTCCAGATGTTTTCTCAGTCTTTAATCCGCAGAGCCCATGGTGACAAGCTCAATCATTAACATTGCAGAGTCAATGTATTCTGAATAAAAGAGAGGTTGTAGTAAAATTACAGTAGTTATCTAGTTTTGACAGTAGTTTTTTTGAAAAGCAACATGAAAACGGGGAAAAAATCTACAGCTTCATTTACAAAACAATTGTTTAAAGTAGGATGGGGTGAAAGAAAAGTAGGGGTGAAAGAAAACATTTCCACTTACTTGCCTAACAGTGATGTGATGTTCTCTAATCAGGTTGGTTTCTAAGAACACCATCCAATTGGAGATGAATGGAGCAAGCCCTAAATATGTTTCAGCTGTAATTCTTTTGTTGCAAGCAATGGCTGCTAACATAATTTCCATCTCTATTTTGATTGCTGCTGTGTCAGGTCTCAATTTTCTCCCCCCCCCCCTATTTTTTCTTGTAGTAAACATCACTGTTACTCCTGTTCTTCCTCCCACAGTCTTTTTCAAATGCTGATACTATCCAAAGTTTCAGCTGCCACTGTCAGCTCTTTATGTCACAGCTGCCTTTTTCCTTTGGGCAGCCCAGCCATGCAGCTGTAAGAAGCACAAAAGCTATTGCAGCTACTGCTGTCCAGTTTCCACTACATTCTCCACTCAGGGAAGTATTGTGGCCAACACATATCTTCTAGGTCAGCTCAGGCACTTTGGAAACACTGAGTCAGGAATCAAGCCAGCTGTTGCCTAATTTACATAACACCTATGCTGCATCGGGAAATTAATACTGAGATAAAGTTTTTGCCGCTAATACTTTGTAAGGCTAATAATTTCTTTTCCACTTTGTGGTTCTTTAAACTGCAAGAGATGTTCCATCTTACTTTAAAGAATGGGGCAATAGGATTGGAGGTTGTATGCCCAGCCCATCTTCTTCTTCAAAGAGCCGAGGTGGCGCAGTGGTTAAATGCAGCACTGCAGGCTACTTCAGCTGACTGCAGTTCTGCAGTTTGGCTGTTCAAATCTCACCGGCTCAGGATTGACTCAGCCTTCCATCCTTCCGAGGTGGGTAAAATGAGGACCCGGATTGTTGTTGGGGGCAATATGCTGACTCTGTAAACCGCTTAGAGAGGGCTGAAAGCCCTATGAAGTGGTATATAAGTCTAACTGCTATTGCTATTGCTATTCTCCCACCCATTTAGGGCCCATTTACTATACAAGTAATCCTCGACTTACAACAGTTCATTTAGTGACTGTTCAAAGTTACATCACTGAAAAGAGTGTGAAAAATGACAATTTTCACACTTATGACCATTGCAGCATCCCCATGGTCACATGATCAAAATTCCAATGGTTGGCAATTGACTCACATTTATGACGGTTGCAGTGTCCCGGAGTCATATGACTAACTTTTGCAATCATCTCACAAGCAACGTCAGTGGGTAAACCAGTTTCACTTAACAACTGTGTTAATAATTTACCAACTGCAGTGATTCACTTAAGAACTGTGGCAAGAAGAATCATAAAATGGGACAAAACTCACTCAACAAATGTTTCACTTAGCAACAGAAAGTTTGGGTTCAATTGTGCTCATAAATTGAGGACTTCCTGTATTTCAGAATAATGTCTATGCTTATTAATTGAATATGTAATGGCCTAGTTTATGTATCATTTTTGTTTGCCAGTTATCAAAAGTAGGATACTCCATTGATGTGAATTGATGGCAAGACAGATATGTACAAAACCAGATTATTATTAAATATCTACACCGGTGTTAGTGTAGTCCTAGGACTTCTAGGGATCCATCAAGGCCTTCCCAGAGGTCTATGAAATCAAAATTATTTCACAGCAATGTTGAAAAATAATGCAATATTACAATCACATCAAACAGTTGTGTGAAATAGTGGTAGGCAGCAAATGAATCAATTATAATTTTAATACAATAAATATTGATTAAAAATGCTCCTTTGTGGTCTTTAATTTTTAAAAGTGGGAAAGGGTCCTAAGAGAAGAAAGTTTAAGAAAAATAGATCTAGACTATTTTATACTTTGAATCTTCCCGCTATGCAAAGAGCACAATGGTTTGATGGTCTGAATCTCTTTTTGTGGACATTGTGCTTACTAATAAGGAGCAGCTAGTTAATTATGTGCTATCAGATTGTTACCAATTCCTATGGACACAAAGATAGATTTCCTCCACGATGATTCCTAACTTGCTTTTTCCAATCTTCTAACAGTGCACTCATCACCACTGTGTTTGAGTCAATCTATCTGGCTGCTGGTTGTGCTCTTCTTTTCTTTCCTTCCAACGGTCTTAGCACTGGAGCCTTCATTTTTAGCTCTATTGAGAAATCTGGGTAGATTTGTTTGAGGATCCATTTGTGTTCTTGGCTATTCACAATATTTTCAGGAAACCTCTCCAATACCAAAGTTCCAAAACATCAATGCTCTTTTCATTCCACTTGTTCAAAATCAACTTTTGCTTTTAAGAGATGACTTGCTTAACAATTGTATTACTTAGCAACCAAAATTCAAGTACCCATTGTGGTTCTAAGTGGTATCTGTATTACAAGATCCATAAATATTCTTTGCTACCTTCATCCTCAGTTACCTTTTAAAGAATGTTCTGCAGGTATACTGTAAATCAGTTAAATGTTTTGATGGATCTTGTTGCTCATGACCTTCAACATACTTTTAAATTAGTTTTTCAAACTAATAATAGTTATACACAAACTTTCAATCATTTATGGTCAATGGACCTCATAATAAATATATTATTTAACAATCCAATTTATAATGTAAGGTCAGTGGGAGAAATAGAAATATGAACAATTTGTGATATTTGCCAGTTTGGATAAAAATCCAAGCTGGATGAACTTACAGGTAGTCTTCAACTTACAACTCTATTTGAGCCTCAAATTTCTGTTGTTAAGTGAAACATTTGTTAAGTGAATTTTGCCCCATTTCATGACCTTCCTTGCCTAAGTTGTTAAGTGAATCACTGCAGTTGTTAAGTGAATCTGACTTCCTTATTGACTTTGCTTGTGAGAAGGCTGCAAAAGATGATCACATAACCTTAGGACACAGCAACAGTCATAAATATGAACCAACTGCCAAACATTTGATTACATGATATTGGGCAGGCTGCAAAGATTATAACTCTAAAAATGGTCATAATAATTTTTCAGTGCCATTGTAACTTTGAACTGTCACTAAATAAACTGTTGTAAGTTGAGGATTACCTATATAGGTATGAGGTCATAATGATAACATCATATTTGAAATGCAGTTTTTTTCCAGGATAGAAAATGCAAGTTTTATGACATCATAAAAAGAAACAGGTTAAAATATTATCTGTTCTGTATGCCTAAGAATTTATGATTATTGTAGTAGTTTCCACTTCAATATATTTTAAGGATGGTTTTCTACTGCAGCTTCAACTTAGTTATTCTAAGCTTCAAACCACCTAGAACTGATATCAGATTGGTTTTCAGTTAACTTGATCTTTTTCAGCAGCCCAGAATGTTATTTTTCCTCCGAATACTGGCTGCATAGCTGAGGATTTTTTGTTGTTAAATCAACTTCCATATCTGTACACTAAAGTTAATATGCACATAAACAAGTTCATGAAGCATGTTCTCCTTATCTTCTGTGTATATGATGGTGTATATAAATCCAGTGTAATTTGCTGCTATACCATATCTATTAGTTGCTCTTTTGTGTGTCTCTAGTATGTGCTTATGTCAGACCTAAGGAAGGCAAGCCGACATCCAAATTGAGTAAAAGGCTAGAGAAGTGGTTTCCCCCCCCCCTTAATTAAAGAAATATCTTAGAGGAGCTATGATTTCATATATACTTTAGAAAGTTTAAAGGTAAAGGTTCCCTTTGCACATATGTCCTAGTTGTTCCCAACTGTAGGGGGCGGTGCTCATCTCCATTTCAAAGCCGAAGAGCCAGTGCTGTCTGAAGACATTTCTGTGGGCATGTGGCCGGCATGATTAAATGCTGAAAGCGCATGGAGCACTGTTACCTTCCCACCAAAGGTGGCTCCTATTTTTTTCTACTTGCATTTTTACATGCTTTTGAACTGCTAGGTTGGCAGAAACTGGGACAAGTAATGGGAGCTCACTCCATTACGCGGCGCTAGGGATTTGAACCACTGAACTGCTGACCTTTCTTAGCCACTGAGCCACGGCATCCCACCATTAGAAAGTTTAATAAACAATTATTAGAACCACAAAATAACATAAAATTAAACAAAATAAACTGCCATAAATTTACACGTTATAATAGTTATATGATCTTACAAGTGTATCAGTACTTGCCTTGTATAAAAGTTAACTTCACAATCTCTACCTATGACTACTTTTATCAATTGTGTAACTTGACCTTGTGAACTTTAAATTGATTAATTATATAAGTGTAATAGTGGTATCCTGTTTACTGTAGTTCTGTTAGAATAATGCAGTAAATTTGCATCATCATTATTTGGATTAATACAAACAAATAAATATAAAGAAAAATTATATGGTCTCTATATATATTGTGTATTTGTCAGTCCACAGTATCTTTAAAAAGATAAGAGAAGAATTTTTGCCAAGGTTTAGGTGTAAAATACTGGCTAAAGTTTAGCATATAGTAAAAATACTGTCTTGGAATGTATTTGGGCAAGCATAATACAGTATACTATATTATTATATTAAATGTAATTACTTTTCAGTATTACAGTAATTAGTAGCATAAATGCAAATTATCCTTTTATTGTTTGTGGTTTTTTCTTCAATTATCTCGAATTAGTAGGATGTAATTTTCACATATTTACAGTACCTTTATTTCAGTGAAAACAAAACATACATTATGGAATTATAACCTAACAACTTATCCAGACATAAACAGCAACAGCACTTTTTGTTGTATTGCTAAATGCTAGTAAAAAAAGATATGCACACCACAGCTTCAATTTTGTGTTCTGTTTACACACAAAGAATTAGGAAAAGAGAAGCCAGAGTTTTGTTACTTATTACATGAATACTTTAGCTTCATTATTCTACGTATTATTTGTGCTGATGCTAGAGTGAGAATTGCATCAGCACTTTTCCACAACCTGGTCTTCATCTACTAAAGCTTTCTAGTTCTTTTGTTAACAGTTTTACTCTGTCATGGGAGTGAGTGAAACCATGTGTAACAGGTATGCATATCAAATAGCCATTCTCAGGAAGAGCCAACCTATGCAATATGGGGAAGACCAACTTGGAATCATATGCAAACTATTATGCTTCAAATCAGGTTTCACAGAGCCAAATATGAGCTAGATGAGAGAAATTACTTGTATAGGGTATAATTGAATGTTTAAACATAAGCTATATTTTAAGCTATATTTTAATACCTGTGTGATATCATATATGATTATATTTTTATTATTTGATCACCAGAATTGCAACAATGACTTTTTTTTTGTACATACAATAGATTTAACAAATAACAATCTTGGTTAAATTAGCATAGCTTTTTACATTAGATTGCAGTGTGCTTTGCAGGATACAAAAAAGCTTATATGTTTCTGGTTTGTGGCTTACAGATCTTTTCTGTTACCAACAACACAGAATGTGTGAAGCTGCTGCAGGAGATCAGATGTGCTCACTGTTCACCGAATGCTCAGAATCTGTTCCACTCAACTGTGAAGGAAGCATTGGAAAGAGAACTAGCCCTTCCTTTCCTGTGCAAGGATTATTGCAAGGAATTCTATTACACTTGCAGAGGTCACATCCCAGGTAAAATATTGCAAAGAATAATAAATTAAGATGATATATAGCTACTGTGACCACATGTCCTTTATTATAAAGAACAGTCTTTTACTTCAGAAAGTTCTACTTTAAATGTATTTATTTTTCTAAAACTCATTTTTTTTGGTCCTTTATTTTGACATTTAACTTTCTCTGTACAAATGAAACCACTTAATGCAGTCTTTCACATTCATGTGAAAAATATGGTAATTGAATTATTTTAAAATGTACTGTTTGATTTTAGATATTTTTATTAGACTATGTGAATTTGTAGTTTTTCTTAATTCTGCTGTTTATAAAGCCAAGTTATCAACATAAACCTTTTTTTAAAATTCTTATAAGGACCTTTAAGATTTTCAAATTTTCAAATTTGTCCTTTATATTTTTCAAGAAAAAATGGTCACCATGTTTACTTAAATTTCGTATACATTGTAAAAAAAACTATTGATGTAATACTCATGTTCCCTATCGAGAAAGTACTGATTGTGATTATAAAATGTTACCTAGATCTGTGTTTCTTAATCAAGGATGCATATATTTTGAGCAGTTTAGTGGAACATAAAGCTTTAGACCAGTTTATTTGAGAGGGTGCATTTCCCATGGTTTATGCCTAACTGATATTGGGTAGGACAAGAAAATTGGTATGGTCTCTTTAAATAATGCCATCTCTGAGAACCCATGAAATATGCCACCTCAGCCAAGGCAGCTGTCATTAGAAGGTGAACCCTCCTGAGAGCCATGTAGCTTATTCATGGCATTCTAGAGGATCTTAAAAGACTTGGTTGTTCTCTCAGGTCTTGTGAGTAGGGTGAATGGAGCCACTTCTGGGTGGATTTTGTAAATGTTTTCCTGTTTGAAGTTACTTACATTTTTATAGGCCAGTGTTTCTACTGAAATAATTAACATCTTGGTCATTAGTCCACCACTAAGATTTGTTATGTTATTAGTCTGATGATATTTCCTCTGGAGGATTCCAGATGGCTTCCTTCAACTATTATTATTTTTTTAACTTAAACATTTTGGAGAGTTTCTAACTGACATAATTTTGTTATATAAGCAATTTTTAATCTGAGTATTGTATTTATGTTTTATATTGGTTTTGACTTGGCCTTTATACTCATTTTCAGATTTGTTTAGAAATGATGTATTACCACTGATTTTTTAATACTGAAATTAAAATATTGCTTAAGAGAAGGTTTAGATCTTAGATAATGTCTTGAAAGAAGAAATAGAAGCACTCAGGTACCATAAGAAGAAGAAGAAGCGAAGTGAACATGAAACAGGAGGAAAAAAAGATTGTTAAGTTCAAACGTGGATCAGAGGAATGATAAACAAAGTCTATCCCAAAAGATTAAATTATAATGTTATAATAATCTGGATGCAAATATGAATTATAATACTAAATGGCTTGTAAACATATTTCAAAAGTTTATCCTTATAAAAGAGATGATTTGGTAGTGATGCAAGAAGGCTAAATCAAACTTTCAACTGATTTATAGTTCTTGGAGAAATTCCATGGTATTGTTAAACACATCAGATAAACAGAGGCTTTTGATAAATACAAAAGACCACAACATTGTAAATGAGATTCTTCATGCACTATAAAACAGAAAAGAGAATTTATTCCATCCAAATCTATGTTGGATGATCACATAGGATCATAATCCAGAGGAATTTAGGGCAGTTAATTTTTCTAACCTCAATGGGTTTTAAGAGTACTCTATCCCTTTCTCTAATGGCAGAAAGTGAAGAGGAATTAAAGAGCCTCTTGATGCGGGTAAAGAAGGAGAGTGCAAAAGTTGGCTTGAAATGCAACATTAAGAAAACTAAGATTATTGGATCCGGCTCTCTCAATTCCTGACAAATAGATGGGGAAGAAATTGAGGTAGTGACAGATTTTACTTTCCTGAGCTCTAAGATCTCCGCAGATGGGACTGCAGCCAATAAATTAAAAGACGCTCACTCCTGGGGAGGAAAGCTATGGCAAATCTAGAGACCATACTAAAAAGCAGAGACATCACCCTACCAACAAAAGTGTGTATAGTCGAGGCTATGGTTTTCCCAGTTGCAATGTATGGCTGTGAAAGTTGGACCATAAGAAAGGCTGAGTGCTAAAGAATTGAGACCTTTGAACTATGGTGATGGAGAAGACTCCTGCAAATAGGAAAGAAAACGGTAAGTGAGCACCTGTCTACCCTAGATGAGTTCAAATCACCAGGACCGGATGGATTACACCCCAGGGTTCTGAAGGAGATCTCAGAACCACTAAACTATATCTTTCAGAGATCCTGGGGCACCAGGGAACTGCCAGAGGATTGAAAAATAGCTGATGTGATTCCCATCTTTAAAAAAGGGAAAAATAAATAAATCCAGGAAACTACAGACCTATCAGCTTGACCTCAATACCAGGAAAGATTCTGGAAAAGAAAATCAAGCAACGAATTAGCGAACACCTAGAAGCAAACAAAGTAATAGCCAAAAGCCAACATGTGTTTGTGAAAAACAGATCATGCCAGACTATTCTTATTGCATTCTTTGACAAAGTGACAAAATTAGTGGACCAGAGGAATGCCGTCGATATAGTTTTCTTGGACTTCAGTAAGGCATTTGATAAGGTAGACCATAACCTACTACTAGATAAAGTAGAAGAATGTGGGTTAGACAACATCACCACCAGATGGATTCGTAGCTGGCTGACCAACCACATTCAACGTGTAGTCCTCAATGGAACTGCATCTACATGGAGGGAAGTATGCAGTGGAGTATCCCAAGGCTCTGTTTTAGGCCCAGTACTCTTCAACATCTTATCAATTATTTGGATGAAGGAATAAATGGGGAACTCATCAAATTTGTAGATGACACCAAGCTGGCAGGAATAGCCAACACTCCAGAAGATAGGCTTAAGAAACAGAAGGATCTTGACAAACTTGAACATTGGGCACTGTAATAAAATGAAATTCAATGGTGAAAAGAATAAAGTTCTACATTTAGGCAAGAAAAACGAAATGCACAGGTACAGTATAGGTAGTACCTTGCTCAATAGTAGTAACTGTAAAAGGGATCTGCAATGTAACTCTTTATGGTCAACTTCTGGAGCTTTGTTCTGTCTATGTGGTTCTTCACTTGTCCCACAGGTGCTTTTCTGAAAGGAAACTGGACTTCCTTTGTTTTTCCTTGTTTTGCGTCTCAACCAAGAAGCTTCTTCAAAGCAAAAACAAAGATCTGGACTGGCTCAGTCCTACTGGACAATCATTTAAATATGAGCCAGCAGTGTGCAGCAGCTGCCAAAAAAGCCAATACAGTTCTAGGCAACATAAACAGAGGGATAGAATCAAGATCACGTGAAGTGTTAATACCACTTTATAATGCCTTGGTAAGGCCACATTTGGAATACTGCATTCAGTTTTGGTCGCCACAATGTAGAAAAGATGTTGAGACTCTAGAAAGAGTGCAGAGAAGAGCAACAAAGATGATTAGGGGACTGGAGACTAAAACATATGAAGAACGGTTGCAGGAACTGGGTATGTCTAGTTTAATAAAAAGAAGGACTAGGGGAGACATGATAGCAGTGTTCCAATATCTCAGGGGTTGCCACAAAGAAGAGGGAGTCAAACTATTCTCCAAGGCACCTGAGGGTAGAACAAAAAGCAATGGGTGGAAATTAATCAAGGAGAGAAGCAACGTAGAACTGAGGAGAAATTTTCTTACATTTAGAACAATTAATCAGTGGAACAGCTTGCCTCCAGAAGTTGTGAATGTCCCAACACTGGAAGTCTTTAAGAAGATGTTGGACAGCCATTTGTCTAAAACAGTATAGGGTTTCCTGCCTAGGCAGGGGGTTGGTCCCTTCCAGCTCTGCTATTGTATTGTACTGTAAGTCCCTTGGACTGCAAGGCGATCAAACCAGTCACTCACTGGAGAAGAGCCTAATGCTGGGAACGATTGAGGGCAAAAGAAGAAGGGGATGACAGGGAATGAGGTGGCTAGATGGAGTCACTGAAGCAGTAGGCATGAGCTCAAATGGATTCTAGATGATGGTAGAGGACAGGAAGTCCTGGAGGAATGTTGATGGGTCGGATACGACTTTGCAACTAACAAAAATCCCTTTCTGTTGGCTGAAAATTCTAAGAACTATTGCTTAGGATATTGAAAGCTGGAAGATGAAACTACAAAAATTAATAATTTGCTAATAATGTTTGGAAGGAATCGAAGAACCCATAATTAAAATTGGTTGTATGAGTCCTAGTATATCCTGTGACACACATTAGTCTATTTCCCAAAGTTCAGAAATTGAAACAATATTATTATTGAGCCTGAATGCAACAGAGCACTATGATTTTTAATACACAAGAAATCCTCAATTTTATGCACATAATCTATCTTTGATGTAATATTACATCTGAACATAGTCTATACAGCATGAATAGACTGTTGTATTGTTTTATCACATTTTAAAGTAAACAGTAACCATTTATGAAATAAATGCAGCTTTTAAAAAAGCAAAAAAGTTTAAAACAGGGGAGCAGACTAGTATGAAATAAATTAAGAAACACTTTTAAAAACACTATACTTTTATTTCTTAGAAATCCCATGGATGCATAACTTTGACCTGGGGGGTAGTCTTCTCTGATTAACATAAGGGAACATTTTGAAAAAGATGCCTTTAGTGTGGTTTAGCATGTATCTAAACTCATTAAAATATGAAAATAATATTATTGTCTTTCTAAACTACAGAGATATTTCTTAGGATTTCTTCAACCAGCTGTTCCTTACTCTTTACTGCATTCTCCAGAGCAAAGCAGAATACATCACGGTTGCTAAGACTGCCTGTTGAGCAATGATAACAGATTAGATTAAATATTTGGCTCATGCTGCAGGCCTCCAAGAGAGGTTATTATTAATAATATAATACATAATCTTAGTTAGTACAATATTAATTAGGATATATATATCCTATATATATATATATATATATATATATATATATATATATATGTATGTATGTATGTATGTATGTATGTATATACATACACACAGACATATATATATACACAAACACACATACATACATACACAAACACACACATATACACATACACATACATGCTAATATCTATAACTATATACACACAGACGTGTTTGTGTATGTGTGTGTGTGTGTGTGTGTGTGTGTATAGAGGGGGGAGAGAGAGAAATCTGCTAAATTGCACTATACTTTTTCTACTAAAAATTCATTATTCTTAGGGAAAATTTGCTTGCGCAGAATAAAAAGAATAAAATGCTGAAACAACGGGAAGAGAGGCATCTGAGCTGTACAGGAGCTGGAGTCGAAAGCGCCTCGCTCCCCAGATCAACATATGTGGTGACAAATGACAAATTTATTTTCCTACAGAGTTTGTGTATATGTAAAACTGCTGAAGTGCATCAAGATGTCAAGTGGTTTTTGTGGCCACCCAGGTTGCCTTGAAAGGGAACCAGATGAAAATATCGCTTTAAGCACTGGACAGAGCACTGAACTTTGCATGCTACACTATCAACCAGAATTGGGTTTTCCATATCAATAAGACCCCAATAACAACTCTATCTATTCTAAGAGTGGATAAGAGAATTATCTACCGTAAACTACCCCCCCCAAACAGAATTCCCATGACCAATCAAATTTAGTGTTCTTTTTAGTAGAGTGATTTCTTTATTAACCAAAGTACTATTCTGAGATTGGATTACTATTTATGGAACTAAAAATGGCTGGACTGTAAAATATAATTACTTTAAAAATATTTGTTTTATAACAAATATTTCTTTTATTTGTTGTAATATAAATATTAGAAAGGAAGAAGAAGTAGGATTGTTGTAAAATAAGATGGGTGTATGGGATGGTAAGAAAGCAATCTCAATTATATTGTCAATTGTAGGGGAAAAATTGTTATAAATACATATTATTAACAACAGTTATGAGATTATATAATTGTGAATGTATATATGAGAAATAAAAATTTATAAAAATTAAAAAAAATATTAAGAGTAGAACTTTGCTCTAAGAAAGCATATATAGTGTTACAGTTTATTTCACTTCTATTGTCTCTTAAAGATTTAGCCATTTACACATTTGTTCGTTGCAGTAAGCATGTTCAAAACTAACAATTACTTTATAGCGCAATCTTATAGATGAGGATCTCAAATCCATAAGAAACTCCCTAATACATATTCATCATTAAAATAGCAGAGCCCTTGTTTTCTAAGAGCTGAATACTCATTTTGGTGGAATTAACAAGTTTCATAGTTTTGATTACTGAGAAAAAAGCTTCAATAGCTGGCTTATTCAACAGAAATATTGACTGTCTTTCTGAGAGGAAACACAAATGTGTAGTATAGCTATTTAATTATACCAATCAGAAAATAAAGGCATCTTAAATTGAGCTTGACAGATGTGTTTGTGCAGTATTCTTGGCAAAAAGAGTAGAAATGATTTGCCACCGGTTTGGTTTTCTTTTTTTCCAGTCTAACTTACAGCTCTGGAATTTCCTGGTAGTCTCCCTTATAAGAACTAAAGCAGCCAAGATCTTGCTTGGCTTCATTTCAATAGCTGTGCCCAACTTCCAATATCTACTTAGTGGAATAGGTTTGTTTTTATTATGGTGTGGAATTGATATCATGCATTTTAGTGTAATGAATAAAATATTCCATTTCTCAACATTGCTATTAGAATAACTTATATGACATGAGTATCACATTTCACCTTTCTAAACATTCGGATAATCATATGAATAAGCCAAACCTATGCATTTATAATATATTGGTAATAGTTGGAGTTGTTAATGAATTCTTGGTGAATTCCCAATTGATCTACATTCTGTATAGCCTCCATAGTGCTTTAGAGCACTCTCTGAGTGGTTTATAGAATCAGCATATTTTCCGGAGGAATTTTGCAGGATTAGCCATGATTGGGTATTGTGATGTCCAATTGGTCTCGAGACAGAGTTAATTTGAAGCCACACCTCTGTGCTCCTTGCTTCTGGTTCCCAGTTTCAACTCTGTCTGGCCAAAGAAAGAAAGGTTGCTTTTGGTTCCTGATTCTTCCAAAAACAATCCAGTGCCATCCTGCAAATTCCTTCTCCTTGCTTTCTTCCCCTTGCCTCCATCTGATACCCGGAAGCCTCCCCTTGGTGTGGCTCGTTCCCAGCCACTGGTAAGGGATTTAAAAGTTGCTTCTTGGGGCTTTAGAGGTAGGACACCATTACGGTGGCCATTTTGGGGCCTCAATTCCTGCAGGCCGCATGGGCTGGTACAGAGGCTGCTATGAAGCCTCGTTTTCATCCCTACCTTCCTGGGTGGCCATCCTTTCTGCAGCAGCAGCAGCAAGGCCCTGCAGGCCCAGATTGACGCCAGGAGGCCCTGAGCCACACAGCTTGCAAAAGGGGCAGGAAAGGTCTACCAGAGGCTGATTTCGTCATGTGGAGGCCGTGAGTGATTGGGGGAAGCTGTTTTTGGTCGCTGCTGTTTCTGGTGGGCTGAACCTGGTGGGGCCCTGACCTGGTGCCATGGCAGAGGCAGAGGAGAGGCCAGATTCCCCCCATTGTTCCCTGGGGAGGGGACCTCCAGTGAGGCCCAAGTGAGGCCCACAACCTCTGTGAGACTGCGAAAAACTGCAGCAGCTGGAAAATCCTCCAAGGCCTTGCAGAAGGATGAGGAAAGGAGGACCAGGGCTCTGGAAAAGCAGGTGTCCATGGCTGAACAGAGCGGTAGGCCTAGTTCTCCCTTGAGGTCTAGATCGCCCATTAAATTCAGATCTAGGTCTCCTCACAGGGAGGATTCCCCAGTGTATCTCAGGGACATTTCACCTTCCCCCCTCCCCAGTTTCCATGGTGGAACAGGGCCCCTTTCTAAGGGATCCTTTTCAGTGCAGGGAGGCCAGGGGGGATAGTCCCATCAGGCCATCACAGTCTGAAGGCTGTGCACAAGAGGAGGAGGAGGATACCTTCGTTAGAGACATGGAGCAGCTTCCAGCAAGCATTTAGAGGTTTATCTCCTCTGCAATTTCACATGGAATTTCTGCTGGGTTACAGAAAGGGTCTGTGTGACCTGCAATGGTAGCAAAGGTCCCGGGGGATGCCACTGCTCAGGCCAGGCCAAGGCCTTCCCCCTTGGAGGTGTGCCGGCCTGTTTCTTCTTATCTGGCTAGCGAGGGTTCCATGACAGGGGATCAGGTTCAGAGAGAGGTAGATATGTCTGATGATGAGGATCCCTCAAAACCTGAGGCACCAGCATTCTCTGGTCTGTTTCCTCCGGATTTATTCAAGTCACTGTTGTGCAAGGCCAGGGCCACAGCACAACTGGGTGAGACGGAGGGTGCCAGGTCAGGTGCCAAGGAGAGTGGTCCGGAGAAAAAGCCAGAGGATCGAGTTTACTCAGAGCCTCCTCCAGGGTAGGAAGACATCCCTGCCCCTACGTTGTTCCTAGAGAACAACTTAGAACAACTTAAGAAGCAGTGGGAAAAGCCAGGAACATTTCCCAACCCCAGCAGCAGTGATAGGAGGTTCTTTAACATGGAATCTAGTTTCTTTGAGGCATTGCAGGTGCCCACAGTGGACACTCCAGTGGTGGCATTGGCGTCAACGGTGGTGTCCAGTGATGTAGCTTATTACCTGAAGGCCGAGGACAAGAAAGCGGAGCTGACCCTTCGTAAAACATTCCAGTCTTCTCGTGGGCCATCAAGGCAGCTGCCTCTGCATCGTTCTTCAGTTGCACGGCTAAGCTTTGGCTACAACAGATGCAGGAAAGGATTTCGCCTGAGGAGGTGCGTACTCATCAAGATCTCAACAAGCTGGTTGCTGTTGCTCAATTCTCTGCGGATGCCACTCTGCATGCCATGAAGTATTCCTCAAGGGCTATGGCGGCCCCAATGACCTCCCGATGTCTCCTGTGGCTGAGGGGGTAGCAAGCGGAGAACAAGGCAAAGTGGCACCTGACATCATCGCCTTATTCCGGGAGATCCCTTTTCGGTACCCCGTTGGACCCAATCCTCATTGAGGACAAGAATAAAAAGAAGGTCATGCCTATGCCCGCAAAGAAGTCTGCGCCTTACTTTCGGATGCAGTCCTATCGTCAGTCAGATCAGGAGGCGCAGCGAGATCGGATAGGCAGTCGGATAGGCACTACACCAGGGATAGGCCTAGCTTCCAACCCCAGGGGAAGAGGCCCTTTCGGGGGGGAGGTGGCCATCCCTACTGCCGGGGCAGACAGGTCAATAGCGACCTCACCCATAGGCGGCAGACTGCTTCTGTTTGCCGACGCCTGGGCTAAGATTACCACTGATGCCTGGGTTCTGAATACCATCAGATTTGGCCTGCACCTAGAGTTTCTCTCCATTCCGCCGAACCACTTTCGGATGTTTTCGGTCACCAAGAATAAAGATAAACGCTCTCTCATGAGGCAGGTGATCCGACACCTCCTAGAGATTAGGGCGGTGGAACCGGTTTCGCCGGACCAAATGGGATCAGGTTTCTATTCCAACCTCTCTGTCATTCCGAAGAGTTTGGGGGGGGGGATGGAGGGCGGGGGTCAGATGCGATGACTTCATGGCCTCCATCAACGTGACAGAGGCTTACCTCCATATCCCCATCTTCCCTGGCCATCATAAGTATCTCAGGTTCTCCTATTTAAGTAGCCACTACCAGTATAGGGCCCTACCGTTTGGCTTGGCGTCGCTGCCTCGGAACTTCACTAAGGTCCTAGCCGCAGTGACAGCTTACCTCCGTGAGCGCTCTGGCAGGATCCAATGCTATCTCGATGACATCTTAGTCCAAGCAGCATCGTTTGAGCAGGCGAGGGAGGATCTTTCATTGGTGGTATTCACACTACAGCAGTTAGGTTTTTCGGTTAACCTAGATAAGAGTTCCCTTGTTCCCGCCACCAGAATTCCTCACCTGGGGACCATCATAGACTCTAAGCTGGGGAAGGTGTTCCTGTCCCACAACCGTAAAGTTAGTTTGTTAGCCTTAGTTAGACAAGTTAGAAGTCAACGTTTTGTTCCTGTAGTAGTGCTCTCCAGCTTGCTGGGGAAATTCATTTCTTGCATAGACGTGGTGCCTTGGGCTCGTCTACACGCGAGCCTGCTCTAGTGGTGTCTCCTGCCGCATCAAAGGTCAAACTCCAGCAATTCCAAGGAAAAGGTTCTAGTGACACCACAGGTGCAACTGTCATTGAGGTGGTGGCTCTCCCCAGCACTACACAAGGGCTGCGAGTTCAGGGAGCCAGAGCACCTCATCTTGACAACGGATGCCAGCTTGTAGGGGTGGGGACCTCTCTTGGAGTCCCGGATGACGCAGGGGCGTTGGACCTGGTTGGACCTCCAACACAATATAAATTGGCTGAAACTGCGAACGATTCACTTGGCATTGCAGCACTTCAAGGACCATGTTCGGGACCAAGACGCCTTGGCGAAGGCTCACGTCAACTAACAGGGTGGCACACACTCCAGGGCTCTTCGAACCGAGGCGATGGCACTCGGCGCCTGGGCAGAGAGGCATCTTCGATTGCTCAGGGCAGAGCACATCACAGGAGTGAACAACCACCAAGCCGACTGGCTCAGTCGGGCACCTGTCGACCACGGGGAGTGAAGCCTTTCTCCGAAACTGTTCCAGGCCATCTGCTCCAGGTTCGGCCATCCGGAGGTGGACCTGTTTGCCACACCGCAGAACGCTCAAGTGGATCAGTTTTTTTCTTGGTTCCCGGTTTGGGGGATGGAGGGAGTCGATGTGCTTCGGATTCCGTGGCTAGAGGGCCTGCTCTACGCCTTCCCTCCTCTTCCTCTTCTCCCTGGGGTAGTTCAGAAAGTGATATCAGAGAAAGCGGAGCTCATCTTAGTGGCACCCTACTGTCCACGCCGGGCATGGTTTGCGGACCTAATGTGCCTGTCAGTGTCACACCCATGGAGGATCCCGGGGAAGGATGTGGACCTCAGACAGGGGAACCTGGTGCATCCCAAGCCACAGTAACTGCAGCTAGCCATGTGGAGATTGAGCGGGAGTGCCTAAGGGCCACCCAGCTTTCACAGAGGGTGATCTCCACAATTGAGGCTTCACGCAAGGGTTCCACCACTAGAATTTATGATTCCACCTGGCGGGTCTTTGCAGAGTGGTGCCGTGTCTCGGTAGTGAATCCTTGCGAGGCTTCAGTACTGCACATCTTGGAGTTCCTCCAAGATGGATTGGATAGGGAGCTCTCACATGGCACTCTCAGGAGACAGGTGGCAGCCCTCTCCATGATTAGTCGAGGAGAGGGGCTCCTTCCACTTTTCCAGATTCCATTAATTAAGAGGTTTTTGAAGGGTGCGGGGAATCTCTGTCGCCCGGTTGTCCACAGGTTTCCGACATGGAGCCTCACTACGGTTCTCCAAGCAATGACAGGAGCACCATTCGAACCTCTGAGGAGAATCAGTTCCCAAATCGTTTTTATGGAAATTGATGGTCTTCAGAATACGTTTGTAAAACTTTAATGCAATTACAACTTCGGAACATGTTTAAAAATAAACTTTAGCATGAAAGTAGTTAAAGGAATTTCAGAATTTAGTTCAATTTTCAAGGCCATTTTGTTCTTATGTTTGATTTTGATAACCTAAATACATTGTAATATGTATTTATGTATATGTATATATTTCTTATTTCTTATATTGTAATATAAGAAAGTTGTAAATTCAGCAAAGTGGAAAGATAGATGGTTTCATTCCATCTGGTCAATTGTTTTTCAGGACTACATGGACTACATCTTTATGAATATTTCTGTTGATGGTCTGGAAAACATCTATAAATAGAATGTTCGATTGCTGCTCCTAAATCTGAGAGTTTGGCATGAGTTCTAATCAGTTTTATTATTGATTTATGATTTGATCTTTATATAATATTATTACATTCCTCAAGAATAAAAAAACATTATGTCACAAATAATATATCTAAATATTTGGCAGGCTTTTATTTTTAATTAAAGATACCTATTTTTCCTTTGAAACATTTTAGAATTTTTAGAGTGACATGCATGCTGTGAACTAAATTAAATAAAAACAACTAAACGAACGTTGGAACTGTATCTATGTCCAACATGTTATACCATCACGTTTTCTCTACATGCCAAACTTTTTTACTTTATTATGTTCTGAAAAACTCATATACTCACATAGGGCTCATTCTAGAATTTAAAGAAGTGCCAGTGAAATAGGACAAATGTAATTTTTTATTTTATTTATACTTCAAATTTCAAGGCTATCCAACTTCAGAGACACTGAGTGACTAATATCTAAAAGGATAAAACAGTAAAAGTAAAATTTGAAAATATAATCATTTGAAGGAAACATAAGATCCTAAGAAATAAATATTCTTACAATAGAATAATTTAAGAGTCCCAATGGAGAAGATTTATGTTGTTTCTTAGTCTTTACAGATGTTTGGTTTATGAGTTATTTTTGGTATTCATGCATTATGAAGGCTCTGTGTATAGGTAGAGTCGAATTCCAGTCACTAAGCATGGTGGTCGTTAAACAAGTCATTTACATGACCAGCCCTGATTTTGCGAACATTTTTACCAGTGCCATTAAATGATTCACTGTAGTTGTTAAGTGAATCATGTGCTTATTAAGTGAAACACACAATTGTTAAGTAAATCTGACTTCCCAGTTTGACTTTGCCTGTCAGAAACTGGCTGGGAAGATCACAAACCATGTTTATGACACCATTCTACTCATCGAGAAGGCAAGCCAGTTGCCAAATACCCAAATTGCAGTCACATGACCATTAGGGTGGTGTGATAGTTGTAACTTCAATGATGGTTATAAGTCACTTCTTCTGAGATTACTGTAGCTTTAAATCATCGTTAAACAAACACTCATAAAATAAAGACTACTTGTATATTGATGAAAAATATGGATGAAAAATTCCCTCATGAAATAATTGTAGGATACAAAAATGAATGGATATCTCTTATTATTTAATATAACCTTTATAAATATGATGCCTATATTCAATATTGTTCAAAGCTTCTGTCCATAGATTCTGATATTAATGGTACTTGTCAGGCTGTAACGTTTTGGTAATTGCTATTTCTCAAAACTTTTTATATACATACATACATACATACATACATACATACATACATACATACATACATACATACAAATTCTGCTGCAGAGATTCAAATGCTAACAAACTTTTTCTGGTCTTATTTACTTATATTATTTTTCTTCTATAATATAAAGAGTATACTTATGTACATTCTTGGGAAGAATATTTGTATTTTAAGAAATAACACATCAAAATTAGTCAATGGCCTAGTTCATACCTAATATACCAATTGAAGAGAATATATGTAACTCAGGGTTGAACTGTGGAGTCCTTGGTGATCTCTAAGCTTGGTTGTTTTCTGCAATGTCTGCAAGAAAACAACTAAGCTCAGAGAGCACCGAAGACTTCTCTCATAATGCTAGTAGTTCTGTTACACTCTATTACATGTAATGTATGAATTTTAATATCATATTAACTTATCATACTGATTTGGGTAACATCATGTTTTATCAGTATGTGTGAACCAGAATGGTAGCTAGTGAAATGTTTCAATACATTCCTTTGTAGAAAAGTCTAAATAGAAAATAACACAAACTAATTTGCTAAATATCTTTTCTTTCCTTTTCAAAGGTTTGCTCCAAATTACTGCTGATGACTTTTGTTTCTACTATGCAAGAAAAGATGATGGTTTCTGCTTTCCAGATTTTCCAAGAAAACAAGTTCGAGGACCATCTTCTAACTATTTGGATCAAATAGAAGAATATGGCAAAGGAGAAGATTTAAGCAGGTTTCTAAAGATAAATATAATTAATTCACAAATCCTGTCATCATACCTTGATAATGTGTTGTCAGTTTCTGCTTATGCTCCCTAGCTATGTCATCCAGATGTTGATTACTCCAGTTTTGGCTAAGAAACTGTTCTTTAAAGTACTGAATTCTTGCATAATGCATACTTTACTAATGATTCATAAAATTGTTAGATCAAATATATTGCAGATGTCTTATCTGAAATCTTATCAAAATTACATCTTAATATCACTCTTGCTTTCCTGATTATTCTTTCTACTCAATATTTTCATATTTTTAATTTCCACATTTTATTTACATTATTTATAATCTGCCTGATTTCACAAACTCCAAAAGGCAATGCAATCATTTATTATTAGAAATGGAATGGAAGTATTTAAATGTAGTACAATTAAAAAAGATGTTTCTTTCTTAAATGTTTGATAATCATTGAAATTAATGAAAAATTCAAGCATTGCTTTTGGCAATGAGAGCTTATGCTCATCGTGAGTATGAGTTTACAAATATCCAACTGTGGGTCAATTAAAATATCCATAAATTTATTCCAGACTCTTTTATCCCAGTTTTATTTCTGACTTCTATATTACGCTTTGTGAATTCATTTTACTATTTTAACAGAATAACAGCAGTTTTTTTCATATAAAAGGAGGGAATGCTAGATTTTCAACTATAAAACCTTTAAAGCCAGATCTATTTGCCAAGCATGATATAGCTCTCAGGTATTGCATATAATAATTTACAGTCCTTATCTAGTCCTGATTTCCTTACAGCACTATTTCAAAACCTGTTGAAAAAAAATCACATTTCATTTAGAACCTGGAATGATCGCACAGTAATCTAGGGTCACCATATACCATTTCTATTTCTGGTTCAAGGTTTACATTTCCAGCAATCTATATAACTTTTCTTCTTTCTGTACAACCAACATTCAGAATGATCTATATCACTATGATTTCTGAGTAAAGCATTTTGGTCCACAAGGCTATCAAAAACTAGAAAAACATTTTGGTAACATGTGTTTGACATAACTCTCTACAGTAGATAGAACTACCAATACTGGCAGGATATAAAAGGAGACCAACCAAATTACAAATTCAATACAACCAGTCCAAGACACTGTGGAGCAAAAATTTTGAGAGCGGGGAGGGAATTTTGCAGTATCCTTCCCCTGCCATGCCCACAAAGCACTCCCAAAGAACCGGTAGTAAAAATTTTTGAATCCCACCACTGGATGAGACATATGGAGAATAGGGAATTAACATTCTACACTATTCAGAAGATCATCCCAACCTTTCTGAGTGGCTTTTCAGAAGAGAAGAGCAGACAGGAAACCGTATTTCTTCTTTAAGTAAAATTATCATAGGAACAAACTATTTTTATGCAGAATAAATATGTTCATTTTTTCCTAATTTATAATAAGAAAATTTCTGAACAGAAAGTTTAGGAAATAAATACACAAACAAAAGTCAATTGAAGCAAAAAGACTTTTTTTTTTAGCAGATAGTATATTCTACTGGTAGAATCATATTGCTACTTTCCAAAGACATTATCTCCATGCCCACCTATTTTTTCTTCAAACTTTCAATTTTATGTCCCCTTTTAATCTGTGTTAGGTGCTCTCTTTTTCTACTGCCTTTTCTTCTGCAGTCTTGTTCATTGTTTCTTTATGTGGAAAAAACAGGCTCTGAAAGTAACTAGTTAAATCTCCAAACAATTAATATTTATTATTAATTCATCAAATTTATAAGACCACCCAACATCATCAAAATTCTGGGCAGCATATGACAGAGCAAGAAACAATATAACAAAGAAAAGAACAATGCATGTCTAGAAAATAAATTAAAAAATTCAAATGAATATGTCCAAGCATGCAAAAGGCTTGCATCACACTCCAACTCAATTGTTTTAAAGATCAATACATTTACAGTACGGAGTGTACCATTCTTTGGGTCGATGATGCTCCAGGCCCAGGCACAATGACAGAGAAGATCTACTTCCTGGGTCCAATCAGATGATGTTATTTCCATGTCTCGGTGTAAATTCCCATGGATAAAACATCAACTAATATTGTATACCAGCAGTCTCCAACCTTTCTGGCTTGGTGGCCCAGCCGGGGAGCGGGGAGAGGGGAAGGTTCTGTGTGAGTAGCAGGCAAATGGAGCTTCGTGTGTGAGCAACCACCACTCACGCAGCCCAGTTCTGAATGGGCCAAGGCCCGGTAGTGGACTACAGCCTGGGGATTCAAGACTCCTGTTGTAGATAGTTAATAAAAAACCTAGCTTATAAAAGAATGGCCAATCATCACTTTAATTAGCCATTTTTTAAAAGTGAAAGTTACTTTATCTTCAAATTGAAATATATCATGCTAAATAAATGGCAACAATATATCACATTTTGTATTTTTTGCTATTAAAGAGGAAAATTAAAATAATGTTCTTACTTGTTTGTTTTAGGAAACATAAACACAATTGCTTTTGCCTCCATGAAGTTGTAAGTGGTTTCAGGCAACCTGTTGGAGCAGTACATTCTGGGGATGGATCACACCGTCTTTTCATACTTGAGAAGGAAGGATATGTGAAAATATTAACACCTGAAGGAGATATAGTCAAAGAACCATTTCTGGACATACACAAAATTGTTCAAAGTGGAATAAAGGTTGGAATTCCTTTTATTTACCATTGGGGGCTTCCTTTCTTTTAAGTCTAATTTTGTGTTACATTTTGTACTATTTCCAATTTTGCTTAATTTTAACTTTAGAAAGTAAATAATAAAATAGAACATAAGTCTTTTAAAATGAGGTTTTCATTTAAGTTAGTAGAAAGCTTCAGCCTAATGTGCATTAATCATGATTAAGATGCAACCATGGTTTGAACTGAGCTACTCAGTCAACAGTTACAGTGCAGACTTTCCAAGTAAAATATTCAATTTTCATTGAGCGTACAGTTATAAATGTGATATAGTTATGCAGTTTAGAACCAGATCATTTTCCATCTCAATTAAAATGGCAGCTCTTTATAAATTATTTCTATGATATATATTCACCCTGTCTGTTATTAAATAATGTTATATACAGAAGGGGGAGCTCTCACTGCATCAGCTATTTAAAAGGATAGGTCTTTGCTTAGATTAAAATCAAATTCTTCACTATTATTTACATACTGAAAAATTCCTTTTCCTCCTTAATTTTGATTGTATGTGTCACAACATATTCCTTTAGAAAAACCTATTTTATTTTCAAAATTAAGGCATTAACCTATGAAACTGGAAACTTTCATTAAAATAAATGGAATGATTTTTATTAAATGATATTAACTGAAAATGGAATAGCTAAGCGAACCTGTTATACTTTAGTAAATGTATTTACAACTGAATGGTATAGTAACTAAAGAAAATTCATGAAAATGTATGTACTATGTTAGGATTATCATAAAGCAATGGTATATTTTCTAATTCTAGGATTATTTTTGCATGATTGCATCAAAAAGGTACTTACCTGAAAGTACTATTGCATATATTAGCTATTCTATTTAAAGTCTAGATCTGTTTAAAACAGCATGGCATTGAAATATTGAGATAAAACTTGAGATAAAAATCTATGTTCAGATTAATAACTGCAATCTGATTTTATTTATATACCTCTTCATTAATCTGAGTAAAGAGCTTGCATTTTAGTATGTTATAAACTGTACGTTCCTAAAGCTTGATTCCCTGAGATTTTTTTTTATAAAAGTTTTATGAAAGTGATTGTTTTGAATGATCATTAGATTTTTGTGATTAAACCTGATATGTCATTTCATTGTAGGCTGCTTTGTTAAAAGTAATAATGAAAGAGTATAGAAATTGATAAGATCTATGAAAACAATTTTCTGTAAGACTAGTTAACTTTTCCTCCTTAGGCAGTTTGAATAGTCATACACTGAAAAAAAAAACATGTCATGGAAACTGACAAAGTGATTGTATAAAAATCATATTGTCACATGACCCAATAAAGTATCCTCCAGATGCATTGGATTACAACTCTCCTAATTTCCAGGTAGTATTGCTACTGACAAGCCATGCTACCTGGAATTATGGGGAAATAATCATAGCTTCTCCTACCACCTGGTGGGAGGAAGCTATGATATTGTATTGAAATCAACCATTTAAAAATGATAATAGTATTTTAATCATAAATCATATAGAAACATAATGAAAATATAAATCATCCAAGGAGAATGAGAGAACCTCCATGAAAGAGAAAACATATGTCAGGCAAGTGAGTGAAACTGGAGAGAGACTATTAAGAATATATGGGCTGGTCTCCTTGACCTCAGCCACCTTATGCATCCCTCCAAGCTATGAATTGTTTTTACATGTCACAATGGCTTAAATTTTAATGGAAAGTTTCCCTAAATCTTGAACTACATCTGCTCCTTTGTTTCTTTCTACAGCTGAATGCCACAGTGAAGTCAGTTACACAAAGTGACTTCTACCTCTTTTTAACAAGCCAATACAATATTTCTATATAATTCCTTGTATAATCTGAATAGTTTGCCACAATTTATTTATTGTAATTTATTGATAAAAGCAAAGAAATATCATTCATTTGTGTGTGTGTGTGTGTGTGTGTGTGTGTATGTGTGTTTGTAAGTTTTTTCTCTTTTTCTTTTTAAATTACATATACCTATACATTGGATGTATGTATTTTTCCAGATCATGTCAATAAAATATGTTTATTAAAGTGCCAATATTGAACTTCAATAATTATATGTTATAAAGAAAATGTAAAAATTATTTTTATTTTCATTTATTCACATTTCATATATACAGCTCTATCTCATTTTTATTGCTGGCTAAATAAATATAGTAATAATTAGACAACATACTAGCTATGTGATCTCTCAAACATCCTATATAATGGTCTTCTCTCAGGTATCATTGATAGGTCCTACCATGTGTGCACTTTCTATTACATGTTAAAAAGGTGCATCTGCCCTTCCTTCAACTATCTATGTATTTGTCACATAGGCATGCACTAAGTATTTATGAATGGATCCCAGAAGAACCAATTATCATGCCTGAAATGAAAATATGCAGAAAAAAATGAATAGAAAGTCAATTCTTTCTTCCCTACTAGGTTATAATAAAATCCCTTTCTCCTTTCCAGTGATGGCGTTCAATAATGTAATAACATAGCTACTTATTATTTTTTGATTTTGATTTTGATTTTATTAGTATTTATAGGCCGCCCTTTTCCCTGAGGGGACTCAGGGCGGCTTTCATAAAATAAGGAAGGGAGGGTACAAACAATAGACACAAACAATACATAGAAGTAAAATAGTAAACAACATTCATTCATCATTCGGGTGGGGACAAATTATCTTTATCCCCAGGCCTGACGGGCTAGCCAGGTCTTAAGGGCTGTGCGGAAGGTCTGGACGGTGGTGAGGGTACGAATCTCCACGGGGAGATCGTTCCAAAGGGTCGGAGCTACTACTGAAAAGGCTCTCCTCCGTGTAGTTGCCAGTCGGCACTGACTGGCAGATGGAACTCGGAGGAGGCCTAATCTATGCGATCTAATTGGTCGCAGGGAGGTAATTGGCAGGAGGCGGTCTCTCAAGTACGCAGATCCACTACCATGGAGGGCTTTATGAGTGACAAGTAGCACCTTGAAGCGCACCCGGAGATCAACAGGTAGCCAGCGCAGCTCACGGAGGATAGGTGTTATGTGGGCAAACCGAGGTGCACCCACAATCACTCGCGCGGCCGCGTTCTGGACTAGCTGAAGTCGCCGGATGCTCTTCAAGGGCAGCCCCATGTAGAGCACATTGCAGTATTCCAGCCTAGAGGTCACAAGGGCCCGAGTGACTGTTGTGAGGGCCTCCCAGTTCAGGTAGGGTCGCAACTGGCGCACCAGGCGAACCTGGGCAAATGCCCCCCTGGTCACAGCTGTCAAATGGTGGTCGAAAGTCAGCTGTGGATCCAGGAGGACTCCCAAGTTGCGAACCCTCTCTGAGGAGTATAAAATTTGACCCCCCAGCCTGAGCGATGGAACACTGATCGAATTATTGGGAGGAAAACACAACAGCCACTTGGTCTTCTCCGGGTTGAGTACAAGCTTGTTAGCCCTCATCCAGTCCATAACGGCCTCAAGACCCCGGTTCATCACGTCCACCGCTTCATTGAGTTAGCACGGGGCGGACAGATACAACTGAGTATCGTCCGCGTATTGATGGTATTTTATCCCGTGCCTCCGAATGATCTCACCCAGCGGTTTCATGTAGATGTTAAATAGTAGGGGGATAAGACCGAATCCTGCGGCACCCCATATGTTAGGGGCCTAGGGGTCGATCTCTGCCCCCCCACTAACACCGACTGCGACCTGTCCGAGAGGTAGGAGGAGAACCACTGTAAAACAGTGCCTCCCACCCGCACCTCCCGCAGTCGTCGCAGAAGGATACCATGGTCGATGGTATCGAAAGCCGCCGAGAGGTCGAGGAGAACCAGGATGGAGGGATGGCCTCCGTCTCTGGCTCTCTAGAGATCATCGGTCAATGCGACCAAAGCGGTTTCTGTGCTGTAGCCGGGTCTGAAGCCCGACTGGAAGGGGTCGAGATAACTTGTTTCCTCCAAGGACCGTTGAAGCTGGAAGGCCACCACCTTATCTCCAATAGAAACTTCATACATGCTTCTTGAATGGAAGATCATGTATGCAGAGACCATGGTTAATTTGTGTCATATCTCTGCTCTTCGCTTAAGATTTTGGTATCAAATTATTTGAAGACAATCAAAATTTCCTAAGAACAAGTCCATAGCTATCATTTAGCACAATGCTAAGTGTGATTCACCTTATTGAAACAGAAGACAATGAATACACAAGTGACTTTCTATAGTCATATTTCCTATAAATTCTGGAAGTAATTAAAATTGTTTAGGGAATCAACAGCAGTTAAAAATATGAAACTTCAAATGTTATAAGTATTTTAGCTTATTTTTTAAAGGCATCCCCTTTAAATACTTGAATTATTCATTTTTAACAATGTAGGAATTTGTGGCTCTTTTATATTTTAAAATACAGGGATGCCTTGCCATCTTCTCTAATTGATTGTCTAAGATTTTGAGACAACAGACTTAAGCACTGTTGAATATTTGTAACTTACATAGTATGCATTTAAAAAAATATATAGAAAAATAGGATCCTAGACAGGACAAACTATTTACTGCATTTCCATATTATACACATAATCCAGTTGATCTGTTCAGAAAACAATGCAAAATATAGCCTAGATATTAAATGTTTTTAAGATTTATAAATAGACTTCTAAACTATAATTCAAATAGCAATTACAAAAAAATAGAATTGCACTTTAAGCTACTTGTTGAGCATTTCATCCCTTGAATTTGATAAAATTCATATTCTGTTCACAAATACTATGATTGCTGAAAGAATGTGCATATACAAAATAAGATGTAACATCTATCAAGTTATGTCTATTCTCTGAGTTCAGTTAATCAGTATGAAAATATATCATATTGCATTGTTCCTTTCTTACTGATTTTTAAAAATATTTTAATCACCCATTTTCTTAAAATTAAGAAATGTTTTATTTATTTATTAATAAATTTATATATCTACCTATCTTACGAACAGCTACTATGGGCTGCACAACAATCGGGTAAAAACAGCAAATGTAAAAACAACAGATGTAAAATATAAAAAGACATATTATTACATGTCATAAAGTTCATAAACTAGGTTTGAACAAGCTAAAAACATAATACATTTTAGCTGTCAATAATATATCTCGAGCCTTATAGAAATCTATAAATCTGAAGAAGATCACTCTAATGAATGCTACTGTATGTGGAATACTTTGATGACATGTGGGTAGTATGTTTATGCTAAAGATTATAGAATGTTGATTTTGGGTCCAGTGTCTTAGACTAGAAGAATGTCCAGGAAGAATGATGATAATTCTTTATCATTTTACATGCACATGTGTAGGTTTAATGTCCTGTGTTTCCTCAAGAAGAATCCCCTGGTGCCAATGAACTGAGCTTAGTCCAAAACAAGTCTCTGTTTGGAAAGTGTAGTTTTCATTGTGGGTGTTCTTGAAATTGTATGCTTTATAACCTGTTATTATGGAGATGTGTGTAGTATGATCAAGACTGCCAGTTTCTTTTCTGAGCACTGTATGAATTAGAGCTGCATCCCACACACAGTGTTAGATAATCTATGTTTCTGTTTTGTTATAAGTACAACTCAATTTTGACATTCAGCTATTTAAGAAGTGTTCAGAATATCTTCATCTGATATGTAATTTGTTGTAGGCAGAAGAAGTTTTTAGTCAAAAAAACCAGGTAAATGACATGTCATTTAAAATATGTATAATTAAAGAAAGGGAAAGAAAGAGGGAAAGAGGACAGAAGAGAAATCTAATAGCCACATCATGGCATCCTCTAGCAGAAGTAACCACCAACAATTTAAATCCAAAATATTAGGATTATGAGACACAGCATTTCCTCGATGTATTTAACAACTTCCTCTTTAAAAAAATGTGACTCTCATCCAACCCACTGGAGATCCTGCACAATACTAGTAGACACAAATTGCTATAAGATATCTAAAATACCTTTTAGTCTCGTTTACTATAATCTTTTATTTCGCCATTTTGAACGTATACTATAGAAAGTAATACGTAGTTTTATTTCATATGATACTTTTATTGTTTTTCTTTATATAATTATCATGACAATTTTAAGTACACTTACTAGGGAGTAGGAATTATTGACTTCAACTAGTTTTATTCTTAAGTAAACAATGGAATTAGAGTAAATCGTTATTTTTCAAACAGATTTTTATTATAATATGTCTGTGGCCCTTTTAAATCTGGACATGCTCATCCTACTTATTAACCCTGTGCTAATTTCTTTCACTTTAGACCAATTAAAAGTCTTGTGTAGAAAAGGAGAGACAGAATTTTCCATTTTTCTTGCCAAGATGGTAAAGAGTAGTAAAGAGTGTATTGTGGTACTTAATATCCTATTTGTGTGATTCTTTGCTTGTATGAAACCTGGAAGAAGCTGGATATGGCTAACAGTATGTGGAGTAATTTTCACTAGTCATCATTTAGATGGGATACGGGTCAGCAGCTCCTGCTATGGATGCACAAGAAGATGAATAGACAAAGATTACACAGATATAGGCTCATCATAGTCAAGCACAACTTCTGATGCTAAAATGAGAATCCATATAGTTTTCGCAGAAACAGTATAGTTTTTTCCCCCTCTATTGTTTTATTCTTGTTACTTTTTGGTTTAGTTTATATTAAGGCTGACAATGAAAAAAAAATAGAAAAGATGCATGAGAAAGCAAACCAATAAATGCAGACATTTCTAGTGATATATAATGCAGATGTAACCAAAATCATTTCATTTGGTAGAAGAAGGTAATATCTCAAGCAGCAGTTCTTAAGGAACATTGGGACAGTGAGATATGAAGAAAACAATGCTTTGTCTGCTATATGGTTTCCTTTTGTTACCTGTCTGAATATTAAGCAGCCTGTCCTATCAGCTTTGGAACATATGTTGAAGCAGAGGTGGTATTCAGCTGGTTCGGACTGGTTCACCCAAATCGGTAGTGGAAATCATGGTGGCCCACCCCCCCTGCCCCAGCTCTATACCGTCCTATTTAGGCACATGTTCAAGCCGCATATGCAATCAAAATGCATGTGCGGAAGGCCTAACGTGCTCATATTTGTGAACCGGTAGGGAAAGTAAGTGAATACCATCCCTGAGTTGAAGAATGACTAAATACTGACTCAGGAAGCAAAATGTTTTGCACTACTTCAGGCTGTAACTCTGCAGTCTTTTTTAAAAATTTCTTTTTGCAACAGGTAGGGGGGATGGAAATACTTTCCCTTTGAAGAGTCCAAAATTTATGTCCCACATAGCTAACAGAATAACATAGCTAACAGAATAGCCTGTCTTCTTGTTTTTTATTTAGAGCCTGGTTGCACAGCTCTAATGGAAGGTTATGTTGAAGCGAATGGTGTTTCGGCCGCTAATGTTTATGCGGCTTGCTTAACTTAACAGGATAAATAATAGAAAGTTGATAAAGTCAGAAACAGCAGACTTTTTCTATTCTTCAAACCAAACACAAACTTTCAGTGATTAAATTAATACAGACATTTTGTAGTTCTAACACCAGGGAGGTCTGTTATGACATTGCAGAGGTTTATCTAATCTAGGAAGATCAGGTCTCTGAATTTACTTTCTTAAGGTATTTATAATGTGCTAGCCATCATAGTGCTTAGCGCAGATGTGTTTGCTTTTCCTTGTATGGCTGTTCATACTTGATATAATCATAGGGAAATCTTTCTCCTTCATGAACATGATGTGCATTCTGGCATATTTTCAATTGGCAGAGTTTCAGCTAAGACCCACAATAGCTCTCTAAAACAAATAACTTTGGCCCAAATTTGCAATTTCTGACCAAAATTCAGTGCAGCTAGAATATTTCCCTGTTGTTTTATTTGTGCAAAGAATGCAAAAGCCACTATATGACCGAAAGTTTGCACATAGATAATCATGACAAATCTGGAAGCAAAGAGAGTTTAAAAACAGTTTAAAAATATTTTAAGATATTTAAAATATGTCTTCAAAAACAATATTTTACTCCATATGGCAGGCTAATTACATTCCCCCAATCTGATATTGTTAGATCAGGAGTTCCCAGAATTCTTAACAATCGTGGCCAAAGATTAGGAAAAGTTGTAGTGCGTCCCTATTCAGACAAATTTAAAACAACCCTTACCCATTGGCCTTAGCTAAATTAACTGTAAATATAACCTCAGAACCTGAAACAATCAGCAATTTCAGTGAGGTAGAGTTTTCACAGACTGTAAATAATTTTAGAATTAGTCCCAATGCATAGTTTCAGCATATATTATGTTGTCATATTACTAGAGCTAAGTAGATTTGAATCTACCTGTATTTGGAAAAGAGGCAGCCTATAAATCTAATGAAAACAATCTTGCTTTCCATAAGGAAGGGGCAATTGTATAAAAAGAAATGCAAACTGGAATCTAGGGCTCCTCTAAGAGTCTTACTCTAAAGATAGTGTAGCTGACAGCTCACAGGCATGGAAATTGTGAGCTGTCATATTGTGAGCTCGTGTGAAAGAGTAATTGATAATAAGCGAAGTCTATCCTCAACAAGTGCTACAAGAGAATAGCATTGCTGGCAGTCAATTTCCATGGCCAGCATCTCCTGGAAGAAGCCTGTGAAATAGGCAAGTGGGAGAATAATAGGCAAAATTGTGCTGCTACTTTACCAAAGTAATAATTTCAGTAAAAATTGCAGCCATGGAAAACTTTATCAATAGAAGCAGCAGAAAACCTATAATGTGCTCATTGACGGCAGAATTAGCAACACACAGTTGGCGTAACCTGGCTATTTTTCTGAGCTTCCCTTTAGCCTTTAAAACAGAACTAAATTCTTATTTGAAAACTGGCATAGTGCTATTTTAAAACATTCTAAACTTCTCTACATAAGAAATATTTATGGAAGCCAATTATCTGTTTCTGTTGCATACTACACCAATGTTTCAACTTGTCGCCCTGAGTTTCAACTTGTCGCCCCTGAGGAAGTGGACAAGGCCATGGGAGCGGTGAGTGCCTCCACTTGTATACTGGACCCGTACCGCTCCTGGCTGGCCTCGGCCAGCAGGGAGGTGACACGTAGCTGGATCCAGATGATAGTTAACACCTCTCTCCGGGAGGGATCCTTCCCGCTCCTCCTAAAGGAAGCGGTGGTGAGACCCCTCCTGAAGAAACCGTCTCTGGATCCAGCCATCTTGAGTAACTATCGTCCAGTCTCCAACCTCCAACCTTGAAGTGAAGTGATGTGCCAGTGCCTGGAGGCTGTTAGGGTCTGGATGGGAGCGAACAAGCTTGCACTCAATCCCGACAAGACCGAGTGGCTATTGATGTTCCCTCCCAAAGATGGTCCAGCTATTCCATCTCTCAGGCTGGGGGGCGAAATTATACGCCCCTCAGAGAGGGTTCGCAATTTGGGAGTCCTCCTGGATCCGCAGCTGACTTTAGAACACCATTTGTCGGCTGTGACCAGGGGAACCTTTGCCCAGGTTCGCCTGGTGCACCAATTGCGACCCTATCTGGACCGGGAGGCCCTTCGGATAGTCACTCACGCCCTTGTGACCTCAAGACTGGACTACTGTAACACGCTCTACATGGGGCTGCCCTTGAAGAATATTCGGAGACTTCAGCTTGTCCAGAATGCAGCCGTGCGAGCGATTGTGGGTGTACCTCGGTACACCCACGTGACACCTATCCTCCGCGAGCTGCACTGGCTGCCCATTGGTCTTCGGACACGCTTCAAGGTGCTACTCGTTACTTTTAAAGCCCTACATGGTATCGGACCTGGGTACTTGAGAGACCGCCTCCTGCCAATTACCTCCCATAGACCAATTAGATCCCACAGACTAGGCCTCCTCCGAATCCCATCTGCCAGCCAGTGTCGGCTGGCAACTCCCCGGGGGAGGGCCTTCTCTGTGGCTGCTCCGGCCCTCTGGAATGATCTCCCGGTGAGATCCAGACCCTCACCACCCTTCCGGCTTTCCGCAAAGCCATTAAGACCTGGCTGTTCCGGCAGGCCTGGGGCTGCTGAATCTATCAGCCCCACTCGAGGGTATGACTGTTGTTATTTTTTAAAATGTGTTTGTCTTTTTATCTTCATTTTGTGCCCCCTCCCCCCTTCGATTGTTAGCCGCCCTGAGTCTCTTGCGGATAGGGCGGCATACAAATTGAATAAATCCAGTCCAATCCAGTCCAATCCAATGTAGTCCTGAAAGTATAGCCAGTAGGATGTGGGCTGATATCAATAATTGACCATATCGTCAACCATATTAAGTATACTATATTGTGTTCATCACAAAAATTGTGTCAGCAGACAAAGGAAAACATTATTTTAAAACTGAAACAGCTGAAGACAACTTTAACCCCTTTTCAGCTGGGCATGAAATGAATGCATCCATGAAGAGATGAAATCAAAATCTTGTTACAAGGGCATGTTTGTATTATGAACCATGAGATTGAGCCCATATTGACAGCTGATAGTCAATTTTATTAACTATAACTTGCTATAGGGAAAATTAATAATCTTGTATTCAGTACCCTATCTGTCTTCTTGTGACAAAGTACATCTACTCCCAAATTCAAACCCTGTCATCTTCAAATCCTGCTTCTAAAATGGATCTGCAATAGGCATTCAGAGAAGCAATTACTGTAGCTTCAGTTTTTAGCAGCTGCTTTACCGTAAACTTAAGCTGTTTTCTAAAGTGTGTGTAAACAATTTTTAAACTTCAAATGCAAACCACCCAAGAGATTATATAAAACATAAAAGACTGTTAACAAGTTGCTGTGAAAATACACTAAATTAGGTCAAACAGAAAAACATATTTAAGGACTTTTTCATAGTCTGGAAAAAGGGACAGAAGGACTGGTGTTTGAAGTAAAAACACTCTTACAATGTTCAACATTGCACCAGTTTAATTTCATTTGGTCTTATATAAATGTTGATTATATTTTATGTAGCCAATTTTTTTATGCCAAACCAAATTTCCAGATGGTTATCATATTATTTCCATCTTATTTACCCATCAGCTATCCTCACTGGCTCTGATGATCAGAAACCACAATAGAAGTATATGCATTCTTAAGTAATATGGAGTAAATATTTTCAAGTTACAGGCAATTGTACAGCGCTTTCTGTCTGCATCTGGTTGAAGGCTGCAAAACGTCTGGGCTGATCAAAGCTAATTATATAATTAGAAAGTTCACACTATCTTATATGTGATTGAATAGAGATGCCATTGGCATTAGCTTGGAAGCTGCAGCTATTCAGAACATGTTGTTAATACTTGAGAGGAAAGGGGATAAAATCAACAAAACCTAGACTAGAACAGTGGACAGAAACATATAAAATGAAATTTCACACAGAGAAATGTAAAATCATGCACCTAGGTACGAAAACAAACGTTTACAGCATGGGGAAACTCTGGCTTAAGAACAGCACATGTGAGAAGGACTTCTGTGTACTAGTGGATCACAGTCTCAACATATCCCAATAGTATAATTGAACCGCAAAGGCCAGTTACATATTGAAGAGCAAATCAAGAGAATGATAGAATCCAAATCACAAGAATTAATTATACCACTCTATTCTATTTTAGTAGGCTCCAAAGGAGTACTGCATTCAGGTCTATGCACCCCAGTTTAAAAATACGCCAATAGATAAACAAGTCTAGACAAAGCTACCAAAATGGTGAAAGTATCAGAAACCAAGACCTACAAGGAATAGTTAAAAGACCTACGTTTGTTTAGCTTGCAGAAGATGTGAAGAGAGATGTGATAGCTGGGATGGAGATACAGATCACGGGTTGGAATTGATAATCTCTCAGGTCCCTTTCAACTATGATTTTCTGATTTCTATAGAGATGGGTTAATTTGAAACTATTACTCTTTATTCTTCTTACTCTACATATTACTTTATTATGCTTCTATTCTGAAGAAGCCAAACTGACTGCCAGCTTTTCAGGTTTGTCTTGAAACATAAGGCACTATATACCTTAAGATCACTTAGCTATCTGACAAAGTCCATTCTTATAGATTTTTCTGGGCATAAAGATCCAGTGAGGGAAACCCAAAAGAGGGCAATCTTGATAAAAATGCCCCAATTCTGGAATTCTCTTTGAACAGTCACAGATAGTGTTGAAGCTTTTTCTATTAATGTAGGCATTTGGTTGAATAGGTGCTGTTGTTCTGTTAGGCTACTGATGGCCAGTGTTAAGTGTGTTTCATGATCCTTACACTGAATAACTTTTTAGAAAGTTTTATTGTTTAAAATAAATTTGTTTTAGTGCAAATTACTATAATACATTGCATACAATGAAAAGCAAATTAGATTTTAAAAGATAAGAAACAACTCATACACCAACTAATCAATCAATATTCTAAGCATATTTTGATATATGTTAAAAATTACCTTATTTAGACCATAGAATTCAGAATCATTTGAGGCAGGCCCAAGATATTTTGTTCTATGGCATAAAGAGTTCTACTAAGGAGGTGTAGGTTTGTCACATCCAGACTTTAATCAAGGGACTAAGAAGCATTCATATTCTTTGCCAACTTCACCTGCCATGAGAATATCATCTCACCCTGTCTTGTAAGAAGGCAGCCCTATTTTTGTTGCTTCTCGTTGTCAATAATTTCGCCCATGATTTGAACTTTTAGCTAAGTAGAAACAAAGCTACGACTTCAAACAGCTGACCTAATGGCATTCAAACTTATGATACCTGGGTCTAGAGCAGTGTTTTTCAACCACTGTGCCGCGGCACACTAGTGTGCCGTGACATAGTGTAAGGTGTGCCGTGGGAAAATTACTTTATATATAGTCAATATAGGCACAGAGTTAAAAAAATTTAACATTTTCTAATGGTGGTGTGCCTCGTGATTTTTTTCATGAAAAAAGTGTGCCTTTGCACAAAAAAGGTTGAAAAACACTGGTCTAGAGAAAGCTGTGTAATGTTACTAAAAGCTTTGACTGCAAGACAGCTGGCGTTAGAGAAGATCTTCAATCAGTGTCAGTAGGAGAAAGAAAACTAGATTCAATCCAGTATGGTAAAGGTGACTATGAAAATAACAACATGCTTAAGGTGACGAGACGTCCCGATTTCAGTGTGACAATCACGCTTTATAACAATTTGTCCCGTTTCCCGCTGCGTGTTCAAAAAGTCCTGATTTAAAAAGGACGCCGTTAATTTTTTTATTATTTCTCTGAAGTGTCTTTAGAGGGCAGTGGTTTCCCTCCCTCCGCTCGGCTTGCTCACAGCCCCCTCCCCTCCTGCTCTTCCAAACATTTGATTCCTTTCGATCTGGTTGCTTTTCTCCGGTCTCCTTTTGGTGAGGAGGGGGGGCGGGAGGGGGGGAGAAGATCTGTCATTTTACTTCCTTTAAAAAAAACCCAGGATTTATTGCAAATAAAGAAATCCACCCCAAATGGATCGGGAGGCGGGATGGGGGAGGGGAGTGAGAATTAGGGGAAAGGGGGATTTTCCTCCTATGCCTTGGATTTTATTTATTTATTTATTTATTTATTTATTTATTTATTTATTTATTTATTTATTTGAAAAGTTGCTTTTCTTGTATTTCCTCTGCTCTGCTCGTTTGTTTGGTTGAGGTGGGGGGAGTGGAGAAAAAAGAGAGATCTGGGAGCTTGAATTGGTGCGGCTGGAATTGGCTGTGAGATGGGGAGGGCAGTGTCTGTGTGTATAATTTGGAAGAGGCGGGGGGAATGGAGATTTCCTTCTCTCCGCTGCTCTTCTCTCGTCTCCTTCTGTTGGATGGGGTTGGGAGTGGGTGGGTGGGTGCGTACGATCCCCTCTTATTTTTTTAATCTATCCCTTTCCTACCTTGTGATCTCTGAAATTTTGATGTTTGGCAACAGATTCATATTTATGATGGTTTCAGTGTCCTGGGGTCATATAATAACCTTTTGACAAAGTCAAATGGGGAAACCAGATTCACTTATGTTACTAACTTATCAGCTGCAGTTATTCACTTAAAGAACTGTGGCAAGAAAGGTGGTATAGTGATCAAAGTTACAATGACATTGAAAAAAGTGACTGATGACCATTTTTCACACTTAGCGACCATTTTCACACTTAGCGACCATTGCAGCATCCTCATGGTCACGTGATCAAAATTTTGATGTTTGGCAACAGTTACAATTTATATTTGTAAATTGTAGTTATGTTGAACTAAAAAAAATATTACAATACTATTTTTGCATTGTATGAAAATGTTTGTTGCTCCGTATAAAATTTTTAATCAAGCCCCCCGTCCCCCCCGGTCAAAGGTGTCCCTCTTTACCAATCTGAAAATCTGGTCACCTTAAACATGCTCATAGATTAATAATTAGAAATAACATTTCCCAGACAAATATAATGTTCTGTTCCTATACTATTTATGTTCTATTTATAATTCAATTAAAATATGAAAAATATATTTCATTTATACAATATAATTTGTTATATTCTTGGAAAAAATAAAATATAACGTTTTTATGCTAGAATGAAAGAGGTTTATCTATGTTGGCTATCTTGTATATAACTTTAGCAATCCATAAAGAAAAATCTCCTTGTGATCCAGATTTACTATCTGACTTTCCAGCTTTAAATCATATCAATATAATTCTATATAAATAACAGCCTTATAAAATGAAATGAAATGCCTTTTTATGTGAGTAATTTAAACATATACAGATGCATTAAGCTAAATGAACTTGTAATGTGGAATCTAAACATATAGTAATAGTATTCTGATGTATTTCTAGTAATCTAATAAAAATGGCCATCTATATTGTGCTCCTGTCTTTATCTTTTAATTATAAATTATGAAAAATATAATTTATTTTAATATATTTAAAGTGATTTTATACAATATGGCTAATTTGATGGAAGCTACTATATAGACAGAATAAGTCTAGTTCCCATTCTTCTTAAAGAAAATTCACTTCCAATACATATCCAAAAAAAAAAGATACAATGATAGGCTTATTTTCTATACTAAAATATTACACTACTTTAAAAAAATCATCAAATCAGGAAAACATTGTGTTTTCCGCAAAGAAAATATGGTTGATACTTCAACATGTTTCTGCCACTACTTATCACTACAGTTCCTTCCCTCATGGTTGTTTAGTAACCTGATACCCCATCTTGTATGGAAACTGTATTTAAGAGTAAAATATTTATGTGGATGAGTTTACGGAAGCCAAAACACAGATATGAAGAGTTTTGTGCCTCTTGGCTTTCTGCCATTCTGGCCACTCAGAGCATTATCCCATGACTTACTTTTATAGCAATTAAGGTAGATATCTTTTAAATATATGAAACTATTCTCTCATTTCATAGTGTATTGTGTAGCTGAATGTATAGAGTTTGGGTGGAATATAATTGGGCTGCAAAATTTTAAGTCATAATTTTGATTTTTCAAATTATTTGCTATGTATTTACTTGCTTTCTATTTCCTGATGTATTAGTGTCATCATCATTAGGTTATGTGCAGAGCACATTCGATAGAAAGTATTTTCCACTGGTTTTGATCATTTGCAGCATCTCTGGCATCATCCGAAGGAACATCAATAATCTTAAAGTTTTCCATAAGTGTTTGGCACCAGGTTTTCCAAGATCGGCCTCATTTTCTCTTTGCTCTAGCAGGTATCCAACATAATGCAATTCTTGGATACTGGTATTTAGGCATATATAAGATATGACCAACAAGCCGCATTCGATGTTCATTCACATCTATTAGTATAGTTGCCTTCAAATGCTGTTTACTAGTTTATATGTACTATGCAATAGCAATAATTATATAGAGAAAGGTTTCTACCGTATCTTTTCAGGAATATTTCCTGGATATTCAGAGTACAGAAACTTATGCTGTATTAATTGTTAGTATCAATATATGTTAAAGGATTATATGCTTCTGTAATGTAGAATAAGTAGCATTGGCAAATACTACTTTGTATATATCCATTGCCTGTTTTAGGTACTTTCACAAAATGTCTATTCATAAAATAGCTGTCTCAGTTGTAGAAAATCATAAAACACAGCAAATTAGCTGTGTTGCTTTCCATCAAGTCCTCAATCATCTTCCCTGAACACTTTTTACCAATCCAGATTGTCTTAATACTTTGGAAAGCAGGCAATTTCACTTCCAAATAAAACTCTGGGCTGTAACCACCTAGGATTTTATTCTCTAAGAATATAAGGCCTAAATTCATTCCAAGGACCACAGGTAGACAACTCACAGCATAAGTTTGGATTTGTTAGATGCTCAAATTATCTCTGTTTACAGCTTAGCTGGAAACAGATCCTTTTATATCCCATTATAAGTCCCATCTTACTCTTCTGGAGAACCCTGTGCAGGAACACATCTTTCTTATTTTTCTTCTGCCTCCAGCAACTATTCTTTTTCTTTCCCAAGAATGCCAATAATTATTTTAAAATTGACTTATTTTCTCACCTTGTGTACAACTGGTCAGGGGAGAATTGGGTCATGGATGTTTGCTACATTTTCTGTCAATCACTGCTAATATGATTGCTAATTTTTTTAAAAAATCTTTGTTTCTAAGGCAGTTTATATAATTACATCATCTTGTATCTTTTACTAATAACAAGGCAAGAGTTTTTCTTCTGGCTGTGAGTTGAAAGAATATTAGACTACATGCAAGAGCCATCAAAACAATTATTCATATGATATATTCAGCATTTGGTTAATTTTGTTGCAAAAAATAATATTTGCGTGAGTGAAGTAGATCCAAAAGATAAATATGCAGTTTAAATTAACTTGAATTTCTTACAGTCATAACTATAGAAATCATAATAATAACTTTAATCAAACTTTTGTTTAATGCTTCTAAATCTCCCCTTTTCCATATACAGAAAGGAAAGGACCCATATTTTTTGACCAATCCTCTATGATTACTCCAGGATTTATAAATGTACCTCTAGTCAGTTGTATCTTTTCAGCTCTCGGCATTAAAAAAAATGGGTTTGGCCTAAAATGGGTTTACTAAAAGTAAAGCAAAAATGAGGAAAGGAAAAAAGAAAAGAAAAGAAACTGGAGATGGAGATGGAAAGCACAAAAACAAAATAACATTAATAAGCATTATAAGAAAAGATTGAACATTAGAGTAGTTAACTTAATAATAAAATTGTACAATTTATCATTGGGAACACAGATACTATTATTGGAAAGTAGCCAAAGTTTTACACAGGCTTTGAAAAGTACTGAAGATTATTGGGAGAACTTGAACAATTAGACTCATAAAAGAAAAACTCTGAAAATCATGTACAATTATTTTAAAAAATGAAGGATCTAAACTCACAAAAGGTGGAAAACATATCCAGCACACCGTTTTTAATGCAATTTTTGCATTAAATTTTTACATTTTGAAAACATATGTACATTTTTGAAAGTAGTATGTTACACTAAAATTAGAGAGCTGTTATTATGAATAAATATTTATGATCCATATGATTAATGAAATTAAAATATTAGCATACAATTTATCTTCAAAAATCAAGGCGGTTAAAGTATTCAAACAATGAGCAAAAATATATAACCTACACGAGTAGGAATCACTCTTAGACATAGAAAAATGAAACATAAATAGTTTTTAAAACCAAAATAGAATACACAGCAAACCAGAATCACTATGATTTTGAAAAAATACAGAAACAAAGTGAGAATAAATAAGATTGATTGAACATTTGATTATTATAAATAGAAAGAATCGTGAGATTTAAGGGTTGGAAGGGATCTTTGATATAATCTAGTTCAACCTCTCCCCCGCTACCCCAGGGCTACAACATACCCAACAAACTACCACCTAGCCTCTGTTTACAAATCCTCAGTGGAAAGTCATCTCCTCCTACAAGTTTCTTTTACTGATAAACAGTTCTTACCATTTGGATTTTTTTCTGATATTCAACAAAATCAGCTTTCTTCTAAATTAAATCCATTGTTTCTTTTCCTGGCTTCCACAAATCTTCTGTGTAACATCACTTTAGGTATCTCACATATCACCTTTCCTTCTTTGTCCAGGCTAAACATACACATTGCTTCCAACTATTCCTCACTCATTCCTTTCATACCTCTGAGTGTGCTATCTTGACTACTAACCTATGCAACTTTTTAAGTTTGTCAATGTCCCTAAACCAAAAGTCCCAGAACTGGTCATTGTATTCTAGGTGTCACCTGTGTAGAGCAAAATAGGGGTAAAAATATTGTTTATCTTGATTTTGACATACTTCTATTGATGCAATCTATAATGGGATTTGCTTTTCTACATCTACATCATAATTTTGACTCATGTCTAGCTTGTGATCCATTCAACCTTTTTCTGCATGCACTGCTCCACAATGGGATCCAATCCATTTTATACTTGTGATTTAATATTTTCTACCATATGTGGGACTTTGCATTTGTTTCCACTGAAATTCATTGTGCTAGTTTCTACCCAGCATTCCAACTTGTCAAGATACTCCTGAATCATGGTGCTTTCTTCTAAGATGTTTACTACTCCCATTGTACACAAATATATTAAAGTGTTGAATAGTGCAGGATCTGAAACAGAATCCTGGGATATGTCATTTGACACTTCCTTCCAGCTTGAAATCTGTAATGGAAAATAAACTGTTTATCCCCCCCCCCCCCGAAAGATTTACACATTTTATAACATCATAAGTATTTATGTACTTGCAACAGGTAGATTCCGTTAAATTTTATGAGCAAATTCCAAACATTGATTTTTATGTTTATTTAGGTCCACACAAGAAGGGTTTTGTTCTAGTTTCTAATCTATTAAATTTTGTTTTGTATAGAAAAACGCTTCTCCTAAGCCATCTTACCTCCTTCCTTCCTTCCTTCCTTCCTTCCTTCCTTCCTTCCTTCCTTCCTTTCCATTTAATAGTCTTTCAACTTTATATGGCCACTAAATATGATCAACAGTCACTGAGATTTTGCAGGAGGGAAATTTTTTTTAAGCCTGAAGCCTTTTCCTTAAAGACTTTTTACACTTTTGCAAACTTGTTAGTTCTTTCAGGCTCTGAAATTTTCTTGTTCTCTGCTGACTGCAATTGTTTTGTTTGATAAGGATAACACAGAAGAATTCTTAATATATTTATATAATGACTGAGTGCAAAAAATGGTAGTTTCTGAAAAGCAATATCACTTTTACGACTGTTATAATAATTATGAGCATCAAAAGGACCTTGTATACTTCACAGTTACAAGTAAAAGCATAGCTTTTTGTCCAAAATTGAGCTGTATACTCTGTTGAATATATTTATGAGGTAGTTTAGTAATTTTTTTCAAACTCGTGTTATTTATATTTAGCACAATATTTTCTGCTACTTCACCACAGTTCACCATATGAACACATTCGAATACAATTTGGATAAAACTTAATTTCATTTCATTTCCATATATATATATATTTAAAGTAAATTGTTTTCGTAGATTTTCACGGGTACAGGTGTCCAGGTTTTGGCATATTCGGGTCTTTTCCCGTGTAAGATTGAGAGTATCTTGGCGACGTTTCAACGAGGTCCCACTCCTCATCTTCAGGCTGGTGCCTTCGGCTTCATGCCTGTGCGAGCAAAGCACGTTCGGAGCTGCTGTCCCTCTATAAATATTGGTAGGTGTATGTGGAGTGCTGGCCTTGTTGCTGTAAGTGGATTGGTTGGCTGTGTTGTAACATCTTGATTAGTTGATGTAGTTGATGTTTGCAGATTAGTTGGCTGTTTCATAACATCCTGTGTGGCTGAGGTACTGGCTGTGTGCCTATTGTTCTTTTGTGTTGTAACGACCTGGGTAATGGGCTGTGTGATGACATCCTGAGCTCTATTGTAGTGATATCCTAAGTCCTGTGCTGCAACCTCCTGGGGACTTGTAAAGTAAATTGTACATACAGGCAAAATTGTTCTTACTGATCTGGCTCACTCCCAATCTCCATCCTTAAAATAACATTATGGAATAAAGTCAGAGATAGTGAAAGGCTCAAGGTGCCCATAATCATCACAATTTATCAAGGACTAGAACAATAAGAGCAATGATAGCAGATTGGCCACACAGAATTAAGGTGTCATGACCCCTACTTTAGCATTTACTGAATCAAAAGGACCAGCTGAGTCAGTTAAGTGTAATGGAGTCTTTGATTTATGTCATTATCACTTTCCATGAATTGCCACCCTGGATCTGTATCAATTCTAGCCTGATATGTCCATGTGTATTTCAGCAAAGATGGTTTAATATACAGCAGAGTTTTGTTAATGGAACAAATGCCATGCAGAAGGTACTCTTTACAACAAACAAGAAATATGTCTAAATATAACATAAAATTTGACAAATGGAAGGATTATATTAATGATGTCACACATTACAAATATTATTTGTACTTGCTAGGTTATTTCAGGGGAAACCATAACAATGACATCATAATGATGGCTGACTTTTATTAGTGTTTTCCCTGTCCCTTTTTTGAAATTATAGACTGTTGTAAAAGAAAACAACATTCAAAACGTTGCCTCCGCTCTTGTACTTACTACAGTTTTAACAGGAAACTGTGTTTCGTTTCATTTTTTAAAAAGGATAAAAGTGAACTGAAGGACTAATAAATTGCAGTGAAGAAGAGGAAGAAACAATCTTTTGAAAGCTTGGTTTCATTGCTAAAGTTCAGCTTGGGAATCAGAACATTATATTTGATCCTTTTTAATCCACATATCTCCGACTTGTTTTATCACTCTTGGGGAAAACATAGCTTAAGTTTTCCCTCCTGAATGAAAAGACAAATAAAATAAGCAAGCAAACAGTATCATTATTTAAATCACACTAAAGCAAACAAATAAGAAATGGCAGAGAGTGTCTATATATTTCTTTTGTTTTTGCCTGAAAATGAAAGGTGTACAGACCTGGTTTTGGGCAAGCCTGCTGAGAAAGAATTCTGCAACTGGATTAGCCCTAATTGAAAAGGCCTCTGATGTAACTGAATAGTAGTCTTAGAACAATGTTCCACTAAAGAACTTAAAACAGGACTGAATAACCAAGGCCCTGGACTACAGATAGTCCCTGGATATTTGTGTGTGTGTCACATGGAAGTTGTCCTTCATTACATAATTATATGCTGTCAAAAACCAGTCTAATTTGTGATAGGCTTCTTAACACTTGTTATGATTGATGCATTCTCTGTTGCCCTCACCTTTCCAAACTATTGCGTAGATCACAGCTACAAAATTACCATTTCTCCATATTAAGGCAAAGACAACATTTTTGACTCAAAGTCCCAAAGTGCTTTTTCTAAAAGGCAACTGGACTTTCTTGATTTTTTTCTTTCAAAACATTTCACTTGTCATCCAGTTAAGAATTGAAGAAGCTTCTTGGATGAAAAGCAAAATGTTTTCAAAGAAAATTTACTGTCCTTATTCTTCAGAAAGGAAAATGGATTATATTACAACTGTTACTGCTCATTTTCAAAGTCAATATAGTAGAATAGTATAACTATTTGTATAAAGGGCTCGGGCAAATGATTGAATATGTTCACAGAGTTATAGTATGTGAGTCGTACTGTTCTACACAACCTGGGAAATAGACCATACAATATGGTAGAAACTATGTATTCTGAATTAAACAAAATGCTGAAAATGATATTGCAAAACAAGTACATGAAGATACAAATTAAATATGTAGCATATTGATTGTCCCAGGGAAAAATGTTAACAAAACCCTTATTTGTTTTCATATGAAGCTAATAAATAAGACTATGCAAGTTATACAGTTTCAGGTGTTGAGCTGACAAATACAGTGGGCATCAGAATTGTATAATTTTCAGCCTTTAGAATGGAATGTGGTTGCTATAAAATTTCATTTTGACTGTCAAGTGTGTTTGAAGTTTATCAAAAGGCAATGGATTCTATTCTGCATACGCCGCCTAGTGCTGTCTGGTATATTGATAAAATTATCTAAGTAGAAATTATTGCTGTTTGATAAATTGACATTGTTTTTGAGACAACGTATAAAAGGACTAAAACTAAATACAAATGGTACTTCTGTCTTGAGGATATTGTTGAATATCATCTTATTTTATAATACCAATTCTGAAACTTAAATTACAGTATTAGATTGTAATGGCTATTGCTTGGTATTAGTGACTTGTTCAGAAACTGTACTTAATAATTCACCTAGAAATATCACCCGACTGGATGCTTACACTTATTGTGTGATGTATTAAACAACAGGATATCCATGTTTTGTCTCAATGACCTTATCTTGCTGGGTTACAACATTTTCTTCAATATTACGTGTTTCCAACATATCTGTAGTCAGCATATGATAGGCTGCTTATTATCAAGTAAGTAGCGGAGCATTTATTTATTTGTATAGGTGCCTACTTTGAGAAAGAATCTGGGCATCAAACAATAAATTTAGACATCTGAAGCAAAAGTTGCAGCATTTATAAAGCATAGCTTGCCCAAAGTACCCACAACCTGAAGCTGGAGTCTCTTTGTCTTGCCAGATTTATTGGTGCTATTTATTTGTGCAGTGTCTCAGGTGTAGTATGGACGGCAACGTTCTTCCTGGATTGATCATTTTATTAATAGTATAGTCTGTATGTTAAATGAAGAAATGAAATCGAGTTTAGAACAAATGGTGTCTGCCTCAATTATGTAGTTTTATGTTATATTTTTGTCATTTTGGTGTTGATTGTTTATTTTGTTCTATGTTTTAATTCTATATTAGCCAGTCAGAGTAAGGCAGTCAAATAAATAAATAAAGTTATAAGCATTTCACAATATTAAATGATTGAAGTTATGGAACTAAACTATTTTTGTCTCCATTAAAGCAACTGTGAATTACATAATTCTCTATTGGTCTAGCATTCAACATTTTAGCCAGAGAATCAAGCAAATTCAATTTGATGCATTAGTAACATGTCTTGTTTAATTGTTGATATGATCATTGTAGAAATAGAAACTCTATAAATCTCCTTTAAAAGTGTCATTTTTTAAAAGTTTAACCCTAATGTCTCAATAAGCAGTTGCATAATTCGCAAGGAAAATCACATGGTCAAAACTTAAATTTTTAAAAAATTATGATTGTTTCTTGGTGGTCCAAACCACTAAGTTCCATTTCATAATAATATTGCTAACTTGTTTAAATGTTTGCTGTATTAAAGGTCAGGGCAAGTTCTTATTTATACTTACAATGGGAACTATATACTATAATATCAGATAGCAGTGAAACCTTAAGCAATGAAGTCAGGCACTTCAGTGTTATATTTCATTCTAATGATGTGAAGATAATCTCTTCAGCTGCATGACCACTATATTAGCTACAGTCCATTAAACATCTTTATGGAAACTGGGAGTCAGAAATTATATTGTGTTCTTCTATTTGTCATTAGTAATATTTTGATTGGTCAAAGCCCCTGTTTCATTATTATCTTTCTATTTTTGTGTTTATTGGCAGATAAACCAAAGATGACAGTGTAGAATAGCAGAGTGTCCTGCTTTTTGACCATAAATTAAATATATACGACTAGAATGTGCCATAAGGACCTTCTATTAGAGGAACTATAGAAACTATTATTTCTAACACAAGAACTTACATTTCCACTATGATATTTTTCCCCAAAAGCGGTAGACAATGTAATTCAAGTAATCCTTGACTTACAATCACAATTGGAACATTATTAAGTGATGCTTTCATTAAATGGGCTGGACCCAACTTTATGACCTTTTTGCTGTAGTCACTAAGCAAATTGTTTTCCCCCACTGACTTTGCTTATTGAAAGCCCACTGGGGAGGCTGCAAATGGTGACCTCGGGATCTTGCAACAGTTGTCACTAGATACCAATTGCCAAGCATACACATTTTGTGACCACCCAGATACTGTGACAGTTGTAAGTGTGAGAACCAGTTATAAGTCACTTTTTCACACCACTGTAACTTTAAACAGTTATTAAACAAATAGTCGTATTCAAAGAACTGCACAATGTGGCATAATGTGAAATGACCCTATGACCAACCTGTTTCAATTTCTATAAAGTTCACTGATCTTTTATTAACTGTTCTCATCTAACCTAATCTGACCTTAAATTATTTTCTTTTTTCATTACCACAATTGATCTTTATTGCACAGTGATTTTAACAACTATATTGTAGCAAAATAATAGAACATCTCAATCCCAAATGATTGTAACTTCTATTTTATGTATGGGAGCAAAATTTTAATGTGAATTAGAACTTTGAAGCCTTTCTGTACACAGTGTGTGGAAGACTTACACTGCATATACTGTATGTGAAGACCAGCTTTTTAATATCATATTCAGCATGACATGGAAAGAGGAGATGCTGCTTATTAGTGCTCACATGCTGAATAAAATTACATAGTAATTTTTTTAAAAAAATAATCTTAAGTGTTTTGTCCCCAAAATACCAAGAAGTGCATTACCTATGCAATTACAAGGAAAAGGAAGGAGAGAACGAGGAAAGTTGAAAGTGATTAAGTTTCAAAACTCTTTAAAACTCAAACATTATTTCTTGGAAATTTATTACTTTTCATATCCTGATAATACATTTATTGATTTGGGAAATTTTAACTCATTGTGTTAAAAAAAAGAAATGTACAGGTAGTCCTTGACTTATAACCACAATTGAACCCAAAATATCTGTTGCTAACCAAGACATTTGTTGGCATTTACTGATTAGCCTTTGAGCCAAACATTTGTTAAGTTATGCCTCATTTTACAACATTTCTTGTCACAGTTGTTAAGTGAATCACTGCAGTTGTTAATAACATGGCTGTTAAATGAATCTAGCTTTTCCAGCTTTTTCAAAAAGTCTAGCTTTTTGACTTTGCTTGTCAGAAGGTTAGGAAAGATGCTCACATGCTGTTGTAACTTTGAGTGGTCACTAAATTAACTGTTGTAATTTGAAGACTACCTGTATTATTTTCTTGTCAGGTTAATGGGAAAGACAAATGGGCAGCTTCTAGATACATCTGATTTGAATAAGATTGTTTTTAGAATCATAGATGTCCAGCCAAAGCTTCTTGCACTTTTATATTTCTTAAGTAAAGCACATAGAGATTAAGCCATGAATTTCATTTCAGTTTTTTCATAACCTAATACAGAATTACCTCAATGTGTCCAGTGTTCTTCTGAATCAAATGTCAAACCGGTTATTAATGTTCTCACAAATTTTCATATAACATGGTTCTATAGAAGCAAACAGTACATCCATAATATGATGATCCATTTCATATAAATACACATTTATAGGAATGGTATAGTTTCCTGTCAAATACTAATTTTCAACTTTCTCCCTAAAGAAAAGTAGAGGTTTTAATACAAAATGGATTTCAAAATCATTCAGACTGTATATTTTCATAAATGTGGGTTTATTGTTTTTAGCAGATTCAGCTTATCACTGCACTGTGGTCAGTGCTTTTTGTTTTAAAAAAAGGAATTTAATTTTTAAATGTTAATGGAATCCCAACACATGCCATTAATTTGGAAAAGGTGCCAATAATTATAACAGTATTTTCTACATTACCCAAAAACATATAATACAAAAGGACTTGCTAGAATTTCATTTCTGTTAAAAGAGTACGTCAGTTAAATGTAAATTAGATCTTTGAATTTCAACAGCTGTTTTCAGAAATTTTCAGGATGCTTTTCCTGGAAGCAACATGAACATAAGTTTACAGCGAAAAATGAAGAGTCAGTGAAGTGTGTATAAATCATATAAAAAGTTATTCAAGTGAAAGACAATTAGATTAAGAATAATTAGAGTTTGAATTGTTATTGTTCCATTATGTTCTTTAGAAGAAAACTGGCATCAGAATGTCCAAGTAACTTCGAAGCTGCTCTGCAATAGTTTCGTTTATGGATTTTAAAAGAAGGGATTGATGGTTTTGCAAAGCTTTCATCCTACATGCTGCTAATTGGAGAAGTACTTATCAGGCTATTGAAAATGCTGTCTAGTGAACTCTGGCTAGGATCCAAAGAGCAGTGAAACTCTGAGAATGGACCTACAGGCTGCCATACAAGCCTCACCTAAAATTCAATGGAAATTTGGGAATGGTCTCTGATGGTGGCCTCTAGTGTAGCATAACAAGGGGGAATTGGGAGGGGGAGAAGAGAAGAGAATAGTGGACAGACCTGCATGTGCCTAAGCAATTTTCTGTATTTTGATCCTTTCAGCTAAGCAGCTTAACTTTATAGAATGGTTCTTCAGCAATTTTATATAATGTGTTCCAATATAATATTTCCATCTTTTATTAAATAAATTCCGGAATTCTATTGGACACAGAGAAAAGGAAACTGGATTTATTTCTCTTGTTATGATGCAGAAAAGAGGAAAGAGAGCACACAGACTTTAGTCAATCTGCTTTCTTCCCATATACATAGTATTAAAACATTAGTTAGTCTCACATATAATTTTTGCATCCAAACCTTGATCCAGAGTTACATAGAATAAATCCATTAAAATCAACAGTGCATACATTGCTTATAACTGAATTAACTCCCACTGGGTGTGCAGTGGTTTAATTAATATGACTGGAACTGAACCATAATTTTTCTATCATTATGGGAACATGTTTATATCATCAGAACATTTTCTAATAGTGCAAGAATACTTGTAAGCTGTTTGAAAGGCGGAGAGGAGAGTTTCTGATTATTGTAATTCCTAATTCTGATCTAACCCTTCCTGCCTTTTCTTGTTTTTATTTTTTATTTAGGGAGAATTGTCTTTCTCTATTCTGTTACTGACATTTGTATTGTCACAGTATGTGAAACTGATGCTAAACATGTAACTATACTAATCGGTGTGGCATACATAAATAATGAAAGAAAGATGTTTGGGCATTTTCTTTCCTTTTTTTTTTTTTTTTTTTGAAATAATAAAAAGCTGTACACTATAGGCCCCCATACAAAGTGATGCTTTTATGCAAAGAGACTGGAGTCTGCTTATTACCTACAGTATGCTTGCTAGCCCTGATGAACAGACCACCATAGTTGTGACAAGTGATGTAGCTGCCTCCAGGGTAAAACAAAGCTTTAGATATTACACAAGCAATTTAACTGTTTTCTAAACAGATTGCCAAGACAGTGGGAGTTGGCACTGTATTTTAAAGCTTGGATACTTGAAGTGACTGCTGATTATAGACCTTTTGATTTGCCTTCTGCATACAACAGGCAACCAAGTAATCCAATAAAGAATGCTCACAAGCACTTAAACTTGTCTTCATGGCTTCCCATAGATTCCACTCAAAACTCACTCCATAAAAGTGGAGGTAAAGAGGCCTGTATACGATAACAAAACAGTTGCCTTATTCCAACTCTCAAGAAACATCCCTGCCCCCATCACCCAATCCAGAAGAAGTGTTTTATAATCCTTTCCCTCATAAACAGAAAAGGAAGAAAGAAGCCTGGCAAAGAATACTCACAAGAAAGAAAGAAACTGGGGAGGGGGGGTTGTTTCTTAAACACAATAAGGAACATAATTAACTTCACAATTCTTTGTGTTTTTCATTTGACTACAGGGTGGAGATGAAAGAGGGCTCCTAAGTCTTGCATTCCATCCCGATTACAAAAAAAATGGGAAGTTGTATCTGTCCTATACCACCAACCAAGAACGATGGGCTATTGGGCCTCATGACCATATTCTTCGGATAGTAGAATACACTGTGTTCAGGTATGAATTTTATGTACAATCTCTACAGTGTTTCCTAGTATGCTTTAAAGTATTTGTGTCCCTTGTCTGCTCTCTTAAATCCTACATTTGTATCTTTTACGTTCAAAGTTGAAACTCTTGATTGATGAAAGATACATATAGATATTACACAGTGCTATGCTTTGCTATGCTATATATAATATAAACTATATTGTGTAATATAATACAATCCAAACTAAATTTCAGGCAAATAATTTTGAGACTAGAAGCAATTACATTTAATTTTCTCCCTTCTATATTTATTCAATTATTCTTACGTTAATAATTCTGATAATGGTAATTCTGATAATAATAATTATGGTAATGTTCTGATTACTAGATAATTCAGTGTATAATATAAAAATCTGATATCCCACTGTATTTGGAATTAAATGATTTCTTATATATTGAGGAATAACCAACAAACTAATTGAGAGACATGAGTGCACAGGATAAATAAATAATATATTACTTTCTTTTCCAGGCTAATCAGTAACATGTAGGCAAAATCTTGGCCCTTATGATGATTTCAGAAGTTCTATTCAGGGTACCCTGCTTATTCTCACATTATCAGAATGTTTTCCTTACACTAAGATTACAACTATATTGATTGGTTCCTAATATTCTTCAATTTGTTATCTGTTATAATATGGTCTTTCATAGATGTCTGGTCCCCAAAACCAAGAAGGACGCCCAGATTTATTTCAATGCAGTTTCCTGTATTTGTCCTCATTCCTAGACATAAGTCTTGCCAAACTAAAGGAATGACTTACATCATTAAAAATACACTTTGACAAGTTGTAGGGAGGAACTATCTTGACCCTATTTCTCCCAACCAAACTATCTATACTTTGCTATTTCTTGGTCCTCTGGAATGCAGCCCCTCCCTTCTGGGAATATAGACTATATTCCACCAAAATACATTTCCTCTAGAAAGTGTTTTTGTTGCCTATCCTTTTAAGCAATCATTAGTGACAATCTAAAAGTAATTCCTCTCTGTATGCAACTCTATGTGTTTTAGATCCTGACTTGCCTTCAAAGAACTTTAGATAGTACTTGCTGTATATCCTGTCTCATACCCCAGCACTATTTTACATTCACAAGTAAAGTAGGCTGTAAAGTGAGATTTGGACATAAGAGTGAGATAATTTGGGGTCAGATTAGATGATCTTCTGTCATTTTTTATCTTTGTAATTTGAAAGGTACAAATAGCATCTTTGAGACAGGAAGCTTGAACTCAGGAAGTTTAAAATGTCAAACCACAGAGCTAGTTTTTCACACCTAGCCAAACCGCATAAGTCAATATTTCCTGCATGACAACCGGCTTCTGCCTAGCAATAAGGAGCTTAGCCAATAGGAATGTTTTAAGATATTTCTGTGTTTTGCTGCTTTTGAACTATAAAGCATAAACTATATCCAGATCTTTTGTTCAGACGTAAGATGTGGATTTACACTGTCTGAGCCTTTTGGCCAAAATAAAGTTTCTCTTGATCTTGAAGTCTGGGTCCTTTGATTTTCTGCAGCACAACAACTCTGCATCATGTCATCTGAGGGCAACCTAGTATTGTGCCATAAGATGGGCTTCATGAGCTGCCTGAAAATGTGAATTTGAATTACTCGCATGTTAATTAGAATCTACTCCTTCACCTGCTACACTGTTAAATATTCAAATTCATTCACGTTGCAAACTCTTGCAAAAAGGAAGGCAAAGCAACAAAAAACGTATATTCATTTGTATTATGGCAGGCAACTGTTTATATTGCTGTCTGTCATTACTTAAATATATTTTACAGGCTGAAAACAAAAATGATATACCTACTTTGAAGTTAAATATATTACTGGAATTCATTTCTTCCCCCACTTATTGCAGGAAGAATCCACACCAAGTTGATATGAGGACTGCAAGACCTTTCCTAGAAGTTGCAGAACTACATAGAAAACATCTTGGAGGACAGCTGTTTTTCGGTGCTGATGGGTTTTTATATGTAATCCTTGGTGATGGAATGATCACAATAGATGATATGGAGGAGATGGATGGTCTGAGGTATAAGAATTTCCAGTAGATAAAAACCTTTTTATCTTTTGATTTTTAAAATTTCCACCCTAATTCTGCTCTTGAAATATAAGTAATTACCATTCTATATTTACATAATTTCATATCACTTTACTGAATGAATGAGAAATTAAAATTTGTCCCCATGACAAATAGTTGGAAATAATTTATAATAAATAATTTAATTGCTAAAGTTGTGTTATTTATTATCTATTACTCATTTTCAGAAGAGAATCTGATTTAAAATAAACAAAAATGTGACCATTAAAAATTAAAGATCAGTCATATTGACTTTCTTAATTTTTCAGAAACAAACTTTTTTTTAAATCAGGTTTTCCAAATGTTATGGGGTATCTCTTTGGGGAGGGGAAGACAGGGTCCAGGGGAGGCATGAAGAACCTGAATACATACACCTTGCCAAAGTTTCATTGTATTGAATTCATTGTTCATTTGTGCTCATTTTGATGTTAAGATTTTTAGAGGAGATATGCACATTACGATTACAATAAGGGGAGGTCTAAGATTTAAGATTTAATAAATTTGTATGCCGCCCAATCCCGAAGGAATAATAAATAATAATAATAAAATAATAATAATAAAATAATAAAAAATTTAAAATACAAAGACAAGCAAGTTAAAAGAACACAACATACTTATTCTTAGTGGGGCTGGAACTCAATCAAGGATCTACAGCCCCAGGCCTGCCGCAACAGCCAGGTATTAATAGACTTAATAGACTTAAAGCAAAGATATAGAATGAAATTAATGTCTGTGGATAGACATTTATATGTATCTCATAATATTGGACGCGGTGGCGTGGTGGCTCAGTGGCTAAGCTTCTTGCTGATGCTGAGCTTGTCGATCAGAAAGGTCGGCAGTTTGGCAGTTCGAATCCCTAGTGCTGCGTAACAGAGTGAGCTCCTGTTACTTGTCCCAGTTTCTGCCAACCTAGCAGTTTGAAAGCACGTAAAAAATGCAAGTAGAAAAATAGGGACCATCTTTGGTGGGAAGGTAGCAGCTTTCCATCCACCTTTGGTGTTTAGTCATGCTGACCACATGACCACAGAGACGTTTTCGGACAGTGCTGGCTCTTCGGCTTTGAAACAGAGATGAGCACCGATGCTCTGAGTCAGGAACAACTAGCACATATGTACGAGGGGAACCTTTACCATAATATCCATATAGATAGTATTTTAAATATGTGTGACATCAGTCAAATTTGACACAAAGCCCAGAAAGATACAGTGGATTGAACTATTTGAATGACTAGCAGAACTGAAATGTAATAAAAAATTTAAAATATGGTATATTACTTTGATTCTAAATCTTTGAATATTCCATTCTTAACAACATCACTGGCTTTTGTTACTCTGAAAAAAAGCAAGCCTCACCAATATTGGCCTACATGTAATATGTCAGTGTCCATGGAAAATGGCACAATGCTGTTTGCATCACTTTGACTTCCCATGCCCCACCCCTTGTAGTTAGTTTTATAGTTAGTTATATTTTATTGTCATTGTACATATATACACAGTATACCCATACAACGAAATTCACATAACACCCAGAGACCAGGCCCAACACACATAACAATCCACACACACACCACACCATCCCTAAAAAAATCCCCCACCCCTGTCATGTCTCTTCTAAAAGATTCTTTAACAAGTGACTACTGTTCAGAACATAAAGTAGAAGTTAAAATGCTTTTGCCTTTTAAAAATACATTATCTTGTCTCCAACTTTTTCAGTGATTTTACAGGTTCGGTACTGCGGTTGGATGTAGACACTGATTTCTGCCATGTGCCTTATTCCGTACCACAGTCTAACCCACATTTTAACAGCACTAATCAGCCTCCTGAAATTTTTGCCCATGGACTCCATAATCCAGGCAGGTAGGTAAATTACTTTTTCTTTTGAAGAATGGAAAAGGATACTAACATAGTTTCTAAAATTTAATCAAAGCAATGTGTAAAATAATACAGGGAATAAAGAAGCTAAATAAATATAGCCTAAAGTAGCTCTTTCTTCATCAAAGTATTTGGAATCTTCTTTTACTAATGAGAAAAAGAAGTTATAAATATGTAAAATTAGAACAGTCAGTTTGTGGTGTCCTTGCTGCTTTCTGAATTTGGTTGTTTCCTTGCAGGTGTTTCACTAGCAAACTAGGTGACACCATCAGTTCTCATAGGGAATGGAGTTTGCTCTCATTTTATATTTTAGTGGCTTACCTGTTTCTGTTGGTGGTAGTGGTCTTGGTGATTCTTTTATTGGGTTATTATTTACTGTAGTTGTTTGGCAGTTCCTTGATTGGGATATTATTTGCTTTTTTATTGTTCGAATGTTAATCTTGGTGTTAATTCTCTGCTCATGTGGGTGTTGATTGCTGGTAAGGAGATGTTTTGATCTTTTTGTTTCCTTTCAGCTTTTTGATTGTCTCTTTTGAATGGCATGTAGATATTCTTTGTGCCTGTTAATGTCTGATTTGACTGAGTGCCTGGTTTCCAGCAATTATCTACTGTTTTTGGACTGGGCCTAGTCTAGTAGGCTTCACAGTTTCCCAGTTGAAAATATGGTTAAGTCTGTCCATGTATTGTGAAATATCTTCTGACTGTTAATTAGTGCTCATGGATGCACTCTGCTAGACTTCTGTCTGTTTGTCCTACATAGTTGTTGTTGCCTTACACTGTATGTTGTAGGTGACTTTTGATTTTCCTTTTGGGGCTGCTGGGTTCTTTTGGTTTATTTTGGATGTTTTGGAGATTTTTAGTTAGCTTCAGTGGTGAATTATGACCAGTACGCCCCGGTACGGGTGTACCAGTGCCTGCCAGGAGCACCAGGTACCTTTCCAGTATGATGCTCCAGAGGGCCTATCACCCGCCCATGCTCCTTACCGGTATTTGAACAAAGCATACAGCACCTGCGTGATGCTCCGCCGAGCAGCTGGAGCGTTGTGAAGGCATCGCGGAATGTTGCAGGCAATAAGTACGCATGCGCACGCTGCATGTGTTCATGTGGTGGATGCCCGGCCCCATTGCACTGTACCAGTTGCACCAGGATCTGGAACCCACCAATGGTTGGTTTGTGTGCTATGATGCCACCATGTGGATGTAATAGTTTGTTGGTGGTTTTTGAGATGTTTTTGACATATGGCAGTGTTATCCTTTTCACAGCTTGTATGGGTTGTGCTGCATTGGGTTGAATGATTATTTTTGATTAAGTTGCATGACTATCCGTCTTATTGGAAGATATTATATATGTATTATGGTCTGTTTCCCTTTTCTAACGTTCAGGATTACTACAGTGAGTTTTATGCTTATATAAATAATGTTCTTACACAGTTTCTCTTGTGGGATTTTGTTGTTGCTTTGGTAATGGAGCACCAGAGCAACAACCCAAGGTGTGAAGTGTGAGTGGTTTTATGATACACTGATGTTTCTAATTTGCCATCACTGCCCCTGCTGAGGAGAATACCCAGGAAGGGGAGTATGTTGTTTTCTTTTTCCCAGTGAATTTTATTCATTTGAAGGTGGTGTTGATAGTTTGGTATGTGTTCTCTTGTTATTATAACAAAGGTATCATTTATGTACTAGGTCCATACTTTGGGTTGTGTGTATGGGAGTGCTATCAATTCCAAGAGTTCCATTACAGTAATACAATACAATAGCAGAGTTGGAAGGGACCTTGGAGGTCTTCTAGTCCAACCCTCTGCCTAGGCAGGAAACCCTATACCATTTCAGACAAATGGCTATCCAGTCTCTGCTATGAGTCCTGAAAAAGGTGATCCCATGGGTGTTTCTTTGATTTATTGATATATTTGTTCATCAAACTGAACGTATGTGGGTAGACAAAGGTTGATAAGATCCATGACTATGGCTATTTCAATCTTGGTGTATTTGGTTAGATTGGGTATGCTGTCATGGATTCTTTGGCTAATTCTGGGTCTAAGGATATGAAAAGTGTTGTGACTTCAAATGGGACCATGGTTTCATCTTCATCTGTTATCACATCTTTGATTCTTTGGAGGCACTATAGTGGTGAGTTGATGGAGTATTTACTTCCTGCTGTGAAGTGTCCAAGCTTTTTTGTCAATCTTTAGAGATGTTGTAGGTTAGGGTCCTTGGTAATGATACAGTTGGATAGAGAGGTATGTCTCGCTTGGGTGTTTTGAAGCATCCATAGAACCATGGCAGACTGGTTCCACTACATTTCCTCCACCACTGGTCTTCTTTGGTGATTTGACCTTTCTTGGTGAAGTCACTGAAATGTCCCTTGATCTGGTTCTCTAATGGGTTGGTATTCACTGGGATGTAAGTTTCTTTGTGTTCTAGTAATTCTTTTATTTTTTGTATTCCTGAAGCCAGGCACTCAAACATATTTGCTCTTTTCTGAGTGAGTTGCCTATGAATTTATATTTTCTAATTATCCAATTTCTCAGTTTCCATATGATTGCTATTTAATGCTCCATTTAAGAATGTACACTTTAACATCAGTAAATAGAAATAAATTGGTGATATAGAAATAGAAGTCATATGTAGCAAACAAATGAATTAGTTCATGTCATCACAAAACAATGTCCTTGAACAGGTGTGCAGTGGATCGCCATCCAACAGATGTAAATATTAATTTAACAATACTTTGTTCAGACTCGAATGAGAAGAACAGATCATCAGCAAGGATTCTTCAGATAATAAAAGGAAAAGATTATGGTAAGTGCTGGATCATGGAAAATTTAATATTCATATTCCCTTCAAAAAATAGATAGAAAATCTAATATAGCAACAGTATAGTGTCCAGATGTTAGATGTTATTTTGTTTTTAAAAAGAAGTTCATGTTACAGTGAAGGCCAAGAAATAATGGGCATAGATGGTAGCTATTTTTAGCATCTGTATTTGAAGTTCCTTGAATATTATTTGGGTATAAGTCATGTTACATACTGAGAAACTTAATTGTGAATGTTTATAGAGAATTGTTCAATATAAACCTAATTCTGAAATAATGTATTTTAAATTATTCTTAGCACATGCTTTTATCAACTTTAATTTAATCTAACACTAGGGTAGTTCTTTTCCAGAAAGCGAACCTTCACTTTTAGAATTTAAGCCATTCAGTTCTGGACCACTGGTTGGTGGATTTATATACAGAGGTTGCCAATCTGAAAGACTTTATGGAAGTTACATATTTGCAGACCGCAATGGGTAAATTATTTATAATTCTCATAGAAAAAGTGATGTGTTATTTCTAACTTAAAAATGAAAGTGCATTATATGGTGATGATAGTTTGCTAGTAATATGTATTGCCAGGATGGATTTCAGAAATCTAATTTCAAAATTTATTTTATTTTTTCTGGCCACATGAGGGAATGAAATATGGAAAGAAAGGAGAAAGGTAGCTAAACAACATCCTCATTCAGAAATGTTTTAATTTTCACGCACATCCCCCAAAATGAAGAAATTGACAGCTTCTAGGATCCCTTTATGGAGAAGGTATATTCTCCCTAGTTCATGACAACTCTCACATTTATATTCTACTAGGGCATATATACGAGCATTGATTGTGCTGTATAAACTTGCACAATTGAATATAGGTCTCTAGAGTATGACATACCCTTAATGCAAACAAATAGTGAGTTCTCAGTAATATTTTTATGTATTGTGCAAACATATCTATAGTGTTCTAAATGACATTAAAGGTCCCATGTTAAAATTATAAGCATTGCTTCAAATCATACTGTCGTCCTATTCATGCTTAAAAGGTACAGATTCTCTTGAATCAAGCTCTTCTTCAGGTGATTACATGGACACACCCACAATTTTCTCAGCAATGTTTCTGTTCTATTAATTCTTTGTTTTTCTATCCTACGTCCCTGGTATTTCTTTGTTGTCTCTGAACTAAATACTAACCATATCTATCCTGCCTAACTTTTATCGGGATTAGTTGAGAATTTCTAAATCTCCTATGGAATCTCCTTTGGAATATCCATGCTTATGTTAGTCCTGTCAATTCTGTTGACATAATGGGACTTGCTTTAAAAGAAACATATAGGCAATTGTGCTGTTAGTTCTATTATCACACATTAAAAGCGAGTCTTTGAGCAACTCTGGTTGTATGATATCAATCTATTATAGGCTTATCAGTTGTAACTGGAGTAGAAACTTCAAAATCACTTTTAAGTATCTATCAAAATGAAAATTGAATCATAAGCTTTATAGCTCAGACTTTAAATGCAACCTTCTCAAATTTGGTGCCTTCAAGATGTGTAGGGATTACAACTGCTAGAAAACTCAACCTGAAAGGTATAATGCCAAAGAATTTGGAGAAAGATAGATTGCAATTCAGATATTATTTAATATTTAGTTTCTACATTGACCTCAATAAAGTTAATGGAAGCATTGTGTAACCCTTCTCTTTTTATCTGTTTTATCTGTTTTTAGGAATTTTTTAACACTACAACAGAGTCCTATTACAAGACAGTGGCAAGAAAAACCATTATGTATGGGCAACAGTGGTTTATGTCAGGGTTTCTTTGCTGGACACATTTTAGGATTTGGTGAAGATGAATTGGGTAAGACAAAAAGCAACTGCTTATTGTTTTATAATATATTAATTGGAATTTATCCCAGAATTATCTTATGATTATTTAATACATTTTTGTAAAATAAGCATAATTCCAGGAAGAGTCATTTAGTTCATTGTGTGAAGTACACATTAATAACCAGCCTCCACTTGGACAAATCCAGTGAAGAAGAGCCAAATCATTCATAATATTAAAACAGAAAAATAATAATATAATAAAATGGTAGGAGGTTGATATAGTCAATTATAAAAACTCAATTAAATAATTTTGCAAATAATGTCATCTGGCAACAGAAAGCTTAACATTTGTATAGATTTACCCCTTAACAGGGCTATATATGAAGAATACCCTTTCTCTTCTAATTGTCTGACTTCAGAGAGTAACTCTATTTTTAATTCACCATTGTTTTACCTCAGAGCTTCTAAAATGTGAGGACTGAATTTCCTTTGATTGTCCAGTATGTAGTACACTTTCCAGGTATGTTAAGATTACAAACGTATCACCAGCAAGAGTTATGGATGTTAAAGCCAAAATATCTGGAAAACATCAAATTGGAAAAAACTACTATAGATAAATATTTTGAACTGTGGTCAGAAATAGCTAAATTATATAGGCAATGGAGCTATAGAAGTGTGAAGGAAGCATATTCCTAATGGTCCCAATAGACATGTGCTGTATTATCTACAGTACAAGCAATATTTAAAGAGAATATTATAGATGGTAATTTGGAATAATCTGGATGACAAGCGGGTGCAATGGCTCAGTGAGTACAGACACTGACCTTATCTGCTGGAAAGCTGACAGCCCGGGTTCGAGACCCAAACGCCATGCAAAGGGATAAGCTACTTGCTCCAATGCCTGCCCACCTAGCAGTTCGAAAGCATGCAGATGCAAATAGATAAATAGGTATCATTGGTGTAAGGTAACTGTTTCATGTACTTCGGCATACAGTCATGCTGGCCATGGTTTCCTTTACTTTAGATGAGCAACATATAAACATATGAAACATATAAAAACTACTCCACTGATTATATCTTCCTGCTCAGTGCAGGGATCCAGATAAAACCATTTTTACCAGATCTATTCAGTACAGAATCCACTAAAAATTTGATCTACCATCAGATTGAAAAGTACTTGAAAATTGGATTCTAGACTAAAATGTTTTGAGAACTAACATATAGTATAAAACAGACCATTGTACTAAACCAAAATATGTAATCACAGAAATTACATTTTATTAATCTGGATTTAGGGTTTTGTAAATGGTATAAATACAAAGAATGTTATGATGGTCTTCTCTCACTCTTCTAAATATGATGCATATTGAATATCTACTTAAATCTTGTAAAGAAACTGATTATTGTATCTCTAAAAGGCAGCAATATACTAATAGAATACAGTATGTTACAACATATCTGCTGACATTTGTTTTTTCTATTTCTAAAAAATCCTATGAATACATTTGGCTCTCCGATCACTAAATATCCTGTTTAAATTATTAAATAATCTGTGGAAAAATGGTAAAGAAATATGAAGCATACTTCATAATTCAGGTTACCAAATATTTTAAGGAAAATGCAAACAACAGCATGCACCACAATATTTCAAAAACGCAAGAACAAATTTGACTAAAGAACTGCAGAATCCAACTATTTTGTCAAAATGACTAAAGGAGTTTCATGACAGCACTTCTACACATAAGTCTAAGAGCCTCAGTTTGCAGCACTATACAATGATCACTTAATCATTTTTGTTATCTTCACCCCTTTTTCCCTACAGAACCCTCTGACCCAGAACATGTTCCACTCTTACTTCATCAAGTTACTTTATCTCAGCCTCTATTTGTAGTTTTAAAAATGAGGATACACATTGATGCAATGGTCAATTTATTTAATTCCTTCTACATAAACATATCCATAACAGTGTACTTTTCATCATAATGCTTATGTTGCTTGATATTTTTAGTGAATACCAATATTTATTTATTTATTGTGCTTCATTGACAGGTGAGATTTACATCTTAGCAAGCAGTAAAAGCATGACACAATCACATAATGGAAAACTCTTTAAAATCATTGATCCCAAAAGGTAAGAAATGAATATGATAAGAAATAAATCTAACAAATAAATAATAAAACTCAGAGCCAGTTTGTTAAGGTATCAGGCTAGAAACCAGGAGACTGTGAGTTCTAGTCCCGTACAAGGCATGAAAGCCAATTGGGAGACCTTGGGCTAGTCCAACCCATCTCATAGCATTGTTGTGAGGAAATTAGGATGAAGGAGCATTAGGTATATTTGTCACCTTGAGATATTTATAAAATGTTAAAGATGGGATAAAAATAAATTAAAAAGTGGAATATTTGTTCTACATCAGCAGGTTGCAATATAAAATTTTGTATATGAAACACGTGATTGCTATCTGCAAGGGCACAACAAGCCAAGATAACCCAGCTACTACTAGGACTTCATTAGATAAGTGGGTGCTGTCTTCCCACCAGCATTCCAGCTTAGTAACATACAAATGAAACAATTGGTTGCAAGAATTGGGTATGCTTAGTCTGGAGCCGTGATGGCGAACCTATGGCATGCGTGCCAGAGGTGGCACGTAGAGCTCTCTCTCTGGGCATGCATGCCATCGCCAACTGTTCTTCTGATTTCCTGTATGTGCATGTGCCCTGGCCATATGGTCTTAGCGTGCACGAAAGTGCCAGAAAACCGAAGACCAACTGGACAGTGTGCATGCTCATCCCGGAAACCCAAAGACCAGGTGGCTAGCATGCGCACCAGGCAGCTGGTCTTTGGTTTTCTGGCATGCATGTGTGCATCCACATACATTCTGGTTTGGGCACAGTGTCGAAAAGGTTTGCCATCACTGATTTAGAGAAAAGGACAAGGGGTGACATGATAGCAGTATTCCAGTATTTGAGGGGCTGCCACAAAAAAAAATTCGTAATTCATAATTTAATAAACTTATATGCTGCCCAATCCTGTAGGACTCCAGGCGGCTTACAAATAAAGAGATAAAACAAAAATAAAAATAGGGAAAAACGGGAACAATTTAAAAGGAACACACCATACACTCAACTTAGCTGCGGGCTGGACCTCATTCATGGGTCAGCAGCCCCAGGCCTGCTGGAACAGCCAGGTTTTGGTGGCTTTTTGGAAGGCCGCGAGAGTGGGAAGGGTCTGGATCTCTGCGGGAAGATCGTTCCACAGGGCCAGAGCAGCTACAGAAAAGGCTCTCCCCCGAGGGGCCGCCAGCCAGCATTGTCTGGTCGATGGCACCTGGAGGAGGCCCAGTCTGTGAGTTCTTATCAGCCGTTGGGAGGTATGTAGCAGGAGGCAGTCTCGCAGATATCCAGGTCCAAGGCCATGAAGGGCTTTAAAGGTAATAACCAGCACCTTGAAGCACGTCCAGAGACCAATAGGGAGCCAGTGCAGCTCACGGAGGATAGGTGTAACATGGGTGTATCGAGGTACACCCGATATCGCTCGCGCGGCTACATTCTGGACCAACTGTAGTCTCCAAACACTCTTCAAGGGCAGCCCCATGCGTTGCAGTAATCGAGCCTTGAGGTGACGAAAGCATGAGTGACCATTCGAAGTGCCTCCTGGTCCAGATAGGGCGGCAACTGGTGCACCAGGCGAACCTGGGCAAAGGCCCCCCTGGTCACACCCGACAAATGGTGTTCTAATGTCAGCTGCGGATCCAAGAGGACATCCAAGTTGCGGGCCCTCTCTGAGGGGTGTAAACTTTCATCCCCCAGGCGCTAATAGATGGAAAGTCTGGACTATCCTTGAGAGAAACATCAATAGCCACTAGGTCTTGTCTGGATTGAGTGCCAGCTTGTTTACTCCCATCCAGACCCTAACAGCCTCCAGGCACTGGCACATCACTTCCACTGCTTCGCTGAGTTGGCACGGGGCGGACAGATACAATTGGGTATCGTCCGCATATTGGTGGTATTTAATCCTGTGCCGGCGAATGATCTTCCCCAGTGGCTTCATGTAGATGTTAAATAGGAGGGGGGACAAGATCGAGCCCTGCGGCACCCCATATGTAGGGGCCGACCTCTGTCCTCCAACCAACACCGACTGCGACCTGTCTGAGAGCTAAGAGGAGAACCACTGCAAAACGGTGCCTCCCACTCCTACCTCCCCCAGTCGTCGCAGAAGGATACCATGGTCGATGGTATCGAAGGCCGCTGAGAGATCAAGAAGCACCAGGATAGAGGAATGTCCTCTATCCCTGGCCCGCCAGAGATCATCGGTCAGCGCGACCAAAGCAGTTTCGGTGGAGTAACCAGGCCTGAAACTCGACTGGAAGGGATCTAGATAGTCTGCTTCATCCAAGGACCGTCGGAATTGAAAGGCCACCACCTTCTCAACAACCTTCCCGACAAAGGGGAGGTTGAAGACTGGACGATAGTTTTTAAGAATAGCTGGATCCAGAGAAGGTTTCTTAAGGAGGGGTCTCACCACCGCATCCTTTAAAGGCTGCGGGAAAGATCCCTCCTGTAGAGAGGTGTTAATAATCCTCTGGAGCCAGCCTCGTGTAACCCCCCTGCTGGCCGAAACCAGCCAGGAGGGACACGGGTCCAGTAAGCAGGTGGAGGCACTCACCGCTCCGATGGCCTTGTCCACTTCATCAGGAGTGACAAGCTGGAACTCGCTCCAAGAAATCCGATCAAGGCCCACCCTCGGCATCTCGGCAGGTACTGTCCAAGTGGAGTCCGACAGAAACTGAACTAATTCCTCAGCTCTTCCCTGTAAGGGTTCCTCCGCATCCCTTCCTTTCAGGAGGGAGCGAGTTATCCTAAACAGGGCGGCCGGGCGAGATTCTGTGGATGCAATAAGAGCGGAAAAATGAGCACATTTTGCCACCCGTATCGCCACTAAGTAAGTCCTAATAAAGGCTCTTAGCTGTGTTCGGTCAGATTCAGAGTTACTGGCCCTCCAACGTTGCTCTAGGCGTCTCTTCTGGCATTTCATCTCCCGGAGTTCCTCGGTAAACCAAGGAGCGCTCCTGGATCCACTGCCGCAGAGAGGCCACAAAGGCGCAATCCAGTCAAGAGCCCCAGCTGCTGCTATATTCCAAGCAGCGACCAAGGACTCTGTCGGATTGTGGGCAAGGGAGTCAGGTATCTCCCCAAGCTCTATCTGAAATCCCAATGGGTCCATCAGGTGCCTGGGGCGGAACCACTTAATTGGCTCCACCTCCCTGCAGTGGGGGAGCAGTTTCTGAAAATCCAGCCTCAGTAGGAAGTGATCTGACCATGACAAGGGCGAGGTCTCTATGTCCTTCAATTACAGATCACGTCTTCACTGCCCCGAGAGAAACACGAGGTCGAGTGTGTGTCCCGCTGTATGAGTCGGACCCTGAATTACCTGGGTCAAGTCCATGGTTGTCATGGAAGCCATGAACTCCTGCACCCCATCAGAGCGTTCGCCGAGAGATGGCAGGTTGAAATCCCCCAATACTATCAGTTTGGGGAATTCAACTGCCAGTCCGGCTACTGACTCTAGAAGCGCAGGCAGGGCTGTTGTAACGCAGCTGGGAGGTAGGTATGTTAGGAACAAGCCCACTTGACCCCCTAGATCCAGCTTCACCAGAAAGGACTCACACCTGACAGTCTCCGGAGGAGGGATCCCACGAGGAACTAATGATTTTCGAATGATAGCAGCCACTCCCCTGCCCCTTTTCTGGTGTCGTGGTTGGTGGAGCACCTGAAACCCTTCTGGGCACATTTCTGAGAGGGGGACTCCTCCCTCATGGCCCACCAGGTTTCAGTAATACATGCCAGATCTGCCCCCTCGTCTAATATTAAGTCCCGGATGAGGGGAGCTTTGTGAATCACAGACCTGGCATTTAGCAACAGCAACCTGAGACCAGGGCCCTGACATCTCTTGCCACTTGGTCCTTGAGATGAGCTATCAAGGCCGGAACGAGGGATCGCTGTGACGTAGCGAACCCTCCTTCCCCGGTAATGGCCAGCCCTGAAGCTCCCATCGTACCTGCCTCTCCCAAACGTAACCGGGATGCACCGGCCTGTCCCACCCTCTGTAGACCCCTCCTCCACTCCCATGGCCCCCGCTCTCTCCGGTAGGCCATTCACTCCATGCACTCCGGGACGAGAGGTGGTTCCGGGCCCCCATCCACTTCTACTTCTGCACTCAGTGGAGGGGGCTCCAGGCCGCACTCCCGATCCCCTCATATATACCAAGCAACCATACTCAACATACACACCCCACTATAACAATAAAAACAAGTAGGTACAATAAAAACAGGGTATAAAAGTTAAAATTAATAAAAAGTGGGATCATTCACTAGCATACATACTCAAGCACTCCGCATACCAAGACAGTTTGCGCAGATCTTAAAAGTTGTGCAGATACTCTAAAGGGGGGTCAAATTATTCTCCAAAGCACTAGAAAGCAAGACAAGAAACAATGGATAGAAACTAATTAAGGAGAGTAACAACTCTAATTAAGGAGAAACTTCCTAACAGTGAGGACAATTAACCACTGGAACAGCTTGCCTTCAGAGATTGCAGGTTTTAAAGAAAAGGCTGGGCAGCCACCAGTCTGAAACAGAATAGAAAACCTCCAAGGTACCTTCCAGCTCTATTCTGATTGAAATGTTACAATGGGCTGTTGTCTATTTATGCAACACCCATTTTGAATATATTTTCCATCAAAAGCAACATAGAGAAACTCATACAATTATATTAATATTTGCACACAACTTTCCCAATAGATTGACTATTGTAAGCAACTTTTCTAATACATGTTTTTTTTAAATGCTACACCATATCCATATGTATTTGTATGTGTGCCTTTTTGTATAGATGCTTCTGCATATAAATGTTTTAAGATTTTCATGAAAATATTCATGAAAAGTTTCTTTCTAAGAAAATTGGACAGGATCTAGTATGAATGATTGAAAATTAATTTATTGAAATATATATTGTAAGATCTGCAAGAACTGACAGAGCTGTAGGGAAGGTGATCCTGGAGCCTTTGCTTGTAGTAGGGGAGAAATAAAAAGCTTTTAAACTATAAATTAAATAACATTGCATGCCACAGAAAAAGTTCTAATGATTTGTCATGGATCTGTCATTGAAACAACATGTTATTAATTAAGAAGCAGATGTTACTGCCAATCATGCTCTTCTATTTGTTTTGTTTATTAAAGATTTCTAGCGAAAGTATTTTTATAAAACAAATACTACTCCACTTCACTGAGATTGTTTAGTCTGTTGGTGTGTGGATTTAGGTGAATTTTACACCTTTAATCCACTATTAGTTTCTGATTACAAAGAGGCTGTTTGTTTGACCTTGGATTTGTGCTCTTGTTACCTCACCATTTAGAGTGGCCTGAAATTGCATATCTTAAACGCCAGACCTCTCAAAGCAAAACTCTCTGTTCGCTATTTAATGTGTGGCCTAACATAAGGACAGCAAATACTTTGAAATACATATGAAATGAAACTGAAAGGACGTTTTATAGAGTTACCATTTTTGATATGTTTACATGAGCATAAAATAACACTTAAAGCCTTATTAACATTCTCAGTGCAACTTTCAAGTGATGAGTCTCAAAAAGTATACAATAATAATAATAATCATCATCATCATCATCATCATCATCATCTATTAATTGAAGTAAAGAACAAAAAACTACTGAAGGCCCAACAGACGAAACAAGAATACAGAAAAGATGTGATAAAATCAAGAATGGAGAGTTGACAGAACAAAGCACTGCATGGCCAATTTCTGGAAAAAATAAAAGATAAAGTGGACAGTGAACAAACTTGGTTATGGTTAACAACAGGTACATTAAAGAAAGAAACAGAGTCACTAATCCTGGCTGCGCAAGAACAAGCTATCCGCACAAATGCCATTAAGGCCAAAATCGAAAAATCCTCTGATGATGCCAAATGCAGACTTTGCAAAGAAGCTGATGAAACTGTTGATCACATACTCAGCTGCTGTAAAAAAATCACGCATACTGATTATAAATTGCGGCACAATTCAGTAGCACAAATGATCCATTGGAATTTGTGCAAAAATTATAATATTAAAACAGCAACAAACTGGTGGGAACATAAGCCTGAAAAAGTCACCGAAAATCAGATGGTCAAGATC